>NC_080686.1:66265848-66580079 GCF_030445035.2 Dasypus novemcinctus | reverse complement strand
TCCTACTACTTTAATTTAGGCTTTCCTCTAGCTGTTTTCTGTCTGGAACACTTCATTAATATATTCAGTGGGCCAACTCTGTCTCTTCAAATCTTTGTTCAAGTTTTAATCCTATTTAATACTCCCAGCTGCCCACCCTGTAACTCCACTCTTCTTTACCTTACACCACTCTCTGACAACTGTGTTTTTACTTCAAGTTTAATAATATACTGTTTATTATGTTTATCATTAATCATTAATCACAAAGACATGGCAGGAATTTTACTAATGTATCCTAAGCACCTAGAGTAGTGTGTGGCACATAGAAGGTATTCCAGCAGATACTTGTTAAATGAATTTCTGAGCAGTGGCTTTGTCACGAGTAATTAAGTTGGCCAGGAAAAAAAAAGAGGCATTTCCAAAAAAGGGAAAAATGGGTGCAAAGACGTAAAATCTAAACTCTTTGTCAAGGTATTCCTTCCCTACCTCGCCATTCTCATCTCTAACCCAGTCTATGTACACACACACACCTTTTCAGCCATGACAATCTATTTGCAATTTACTGGATGTATAAAGTTTATCTCTGTGACTTATTTTTCCCTCAGCTTGCATTACGTTTTTTATTCCTTCTTCCATAACCTTAATCTCAGTATGGTTAATTTCTTTGTCTTCTCTACCATATGCAAAACTCTCCCTTTCTCCTCTTTCCACATGTATTGCTCTAGGTTGTCTTAGCATTCATTGTACAGAGCATGCTCACAGATAGCACTTGCCGCTTTGTGTTGTACCCATTTATTCCCTTGTCTGTCTCCCCAGCTGAATTATAGATTCTTTGAGACTAAGGAATGTGCCTTTCATCCCAGTGTCCACAGGGCCCCACAGAGCATCTCTCCATGATAAGGACTCAATAAACTCATGCTGAGCAATTAAATGAGCAGTCACAAAATGAGAAAATCACTATTATTAGAGTGTGAAAAGAGCAAGGAGTCCTAGCAAGAGATAAAACTAGAGAAGTAGTTCGTGGCAAAATTATACTACAGCTATGCTGAAGAATTTTAACTTATCCTGTAGTCATCAGGTAGGCAGTGGAGGCCTTTTTGCAAGAAAACTGATATAATTGCTTTGATTTTCAGAAGGTTATCCTGCCTTGAAGTCCTCATTCATAGCCAAGACACCTGGTAAAATTACTGAAAGGACACAGGTGCATAGTGGTTTAGGCTTGGAGATACAAAAGCGAAAATTTTTACTCCCTATTTCTGGAGTTTATTTTTGTGGCTATTTTGCTCAGTAGATTACAAGAGCATGAAAATGAGGCCAAGGTCATGGTTTAAATCCCTGGGTGAGTCAGTTGGTGCAGTGGCCACAGCTGTCTGTTATTCCTTGCCAGTTGACATATGGCAACATTTTCTTTCTTGACCAGGAACTGGGTAGAATATAACTGGTTCATCAAAAGTTAATCATCGTTATTGGAGTAGCGACTCAAAAGTACGTGGCTATTGACTATCAGACTACAGCATCATTTTTTTTCATATATAAATATATTGTTTTTATTAGAGAAATTGTAGGTTCATGGAAAAACAATGCAGAAAATACAGAGTTCCCATATATACCTCCCCGTTATTAACAGTTTGCATTAGTGTGGTACCTTTGTTAAAACTGATTAAAAACTATTATTATAATTGTACAATTAACTATGGTTCATAGTTTACATTAGGGTTCACTGTGTTGTACAGCCCTATGTTTGTTTCTTCTTTGATTACTATTCTAATAACATATACAACCTAAAATTTTCTCTTTTAACCACATTGAAATACGTAATTCCATGGTGTTCATTACATTCACAATATTGTGCTACTATCACCACTATTTACCAAAACTTTTCCATCTTCCCCAACAGAAAATCCGTACCAGTTAAACATTCCCTAAGCCTACTTTATCCCCTAATAACCTGTATTTTAGTTTCTAACTATGAATTTGCTTATTTCATAGTGTCATTTTTGAATTAAAATAACAGTATTTTATTAGAAATAGCCTGAATCACAGTATCAAGAAAGAATGTATTGTTTGTTCCTGGAAAAGAAGCTAGATATTACTACAGCTTAAATGTTGGGATTCAAGGCCAAGCAGTAATGAAAATTCAGTGGATATTAGTGTAGATAAGTTTTATTAATTACTTTTTGTGTGTTTAACAATATAAGGGGTCATTTCTCAATTATAGTGTCATAAAAGACATAGAGCTGTTTATATTAAAAGGACTGGGAAAATCATACTCTAATCATCTTTCATTTATGGCATTATAAAGTCATTTCTACTTTTATTCCCTCCTGGCAATCAACATATCTGTAAAGTGAAATAGGACAAAGTTAGAAGTTGGGACATGTAGGCCTATCTGTCATTAGTATTTTCTTAATTACATCATCATCTTAATTACAACTCTGACAACTTACAGAAGTTTAAAAAAAAAGTTAACAAAAAAAGTTAATTTGATGAAGTCAAAAATAAACACCCTAATCTACAAATGGACCTAGTCATTAAAAATTGATCAAATAGCAACAGCTGCTAACATAAAAGATAGTTAACCAGGCATTATGTGTCTCCTGACTGAAGGACACAACACTTGTGACATTATCTTATGCAAAAAGAAAAAAAAGAAAGAAAACCTAAATTTGAACATCTTCTAGATCCCCTTACCAATTTATAGGAAATAATAAGAATAGAGACACATATTAAACCACCATGGTATTGCAATTTGCAAAATACTCTACAGACATTCTACAGAACAAATAACCATTTTTATAGACAATTAAAAATTTAGACATTTGGATGTTTGATGATGACAATAGAAAATATTGTTATTTTTAGATTAATAATGATGTTATCATTATCATTATAATGATAAGAATTCTTATCTTTTAGTTAATAATGGAATAATTATTATGTTTTAAAAAAATAGGCTTCAGTGGTGCATTCTGAAGTATGTATGGATGAAATGATGTGATATCTGGTATTTGCTTCAACAAAATATGTATAAGGGTGTGAATAGGAAAGGGTTGGCCATGTACGATGGTGGTTGGGGCTGGGAGTTCTTCTATTTTTAGGTATGTTGAAAATTCTCCATAATAAAAGTTTTTCAAAAGAAAATGAGAGCAATTGAAAAATAGTTTCTAACCTCCATTCCAGTTGTCAGTCATTAACAAAATCAACAAATTCAGATAATCACCCTTTATCAAGCATTCATTATTTGACAGATACTATGTGTTTTCAATTCCTAGGCTGCTTAAAGCAGATACCATGAAATGTCTTGGCTTAAGCAATGGGAATTTATTAGTTTACAGTTTGAGGCCATGAAAATATCCAAATCAAGTCATCTAAAGACACTACTTATAATGGGTTTACCTCTACAGGATTCAACTTAAGAACATGTACTTATGAGGTACAGCTTCAAACCACCACACTTCATTAAATGCTTTCACATTTTTTATCACCTTCCACCCTATCATATGAAGAGTTAGTGTTATTCCATTTTATAGGAAAGAAAACAGGTTCAGAGAGGTTAAATCATTTAACCAAAGGAAATGGCTGAATTTCAAGACCAATATTCAAATCTAAGTCTCCCAGCCCCCTAACCACATGCACTTTCCACTATGCACAATTTCTGAGTATGGTTAAATATATATATTCTGTTTCCCTAACTAAAGTCTAAGTTCCCTAATGACAACATCTGCTTTTAATGTAGTGCCTAGCATATAATAAATAGGCATGATAGCATAACTTTATTTAAACCGATTATGCTCCCTAATAATTATCATACTTAAAATGTGGGGAAAAAATTATAACAGAAACTGATGTTTAGTTAAAGTGACCATATGTTCATTTTCATGACATATCCAGTTTGCCCAAAACAGTCCAGGTTTAACCCATTGATCAGATATAATTATTAATTGCAACTATTTTCACTCACAAGCATTTCCAGTTTGTACCTCAAATTATATGGTCATGATATATTTAGTGCAATGTGAATTAAGCTTATATATGCAATGTTATGTGTATAGTAAATTATACAATTCAATATGTTTCCAGAGTGAAAATCTGTCATAATCATCTTTGTAATTATCACACTATGTGTTATGCATTTGCTAGACATTCAGTAAATGTTAGTTGAAATGAACTGAAGTTAATGAATTCCCCACTAGAAAAGTTTAGATTAAATTCTCTCCTAAGACAAATTTTGACCCAGTTGGATTCTAAGAATAAGAAGACTATCAGGAAACCAATACCAAGATTCATAGCAAAAATGAATCAAACTGCCTGGGGATTTGTAAGACAAGCATGATAATTGATACAGAAGTCATCACATATATCTGGAATAGAGTACAAGAAGATAAAGTTATAGCTAGCTTCCCAAGTGAAAGAAAAGATAAATCTCATATTTAAAAGCATGAAGGAAGTGATTGTAGAAGTCTTGGCCAAAATCTAATCATGTAGGAATAGCCTGCAATCCAAGATTTCCCACAAAATTGTGGCTTTCTGGGCCAAATACAGCTTTACCTTCCACAATGTGACTAGCTGCTCTATATACTTCAAATGCCTCCCTCTGCCTATGAGGATTGCTTTAGTCTTATCTAGATGGTGCCTGATCCAACTGCTTTCGTCCATGTCCTTTACTGTGCTAGACACTGTGAATTTCAAGAAACCTCATCCTAGATCTGATGAAAGGAGATGCAAAGCTCACTATCTGATAGTACTGCATCCCTAATCACTTCACTATCTTTCTGATTAGCATCATGTAACACTAAACTGAAAAGGAGATAGAAGAGCCCTGTCATTTCCCACACGGGAAAGCTGAAGAAAGGATTAGCAGACGAGATCAAGAATAACCCAAGTTTATTAACATCTTTGCCTTATTAATCAAAGGAAATTTAGCTCAATCCAATACCTGAGGGAGAAAAATTAATTTATCATATTTATTGACTGGATGTACTCAGAGAAAATGTCACCATTCCAATAATTTTGCAAAGGTTTTTCAACTTTGGGGACTTCAGTTTTCCCCTTGTAAAACAGAAATCCTCTACTAGGTGATCAGTAAGATTCTTTCTACCTTTAAAATGAAATGACTCAGGAAAATACTACCATTATCTAATAATCACTTCTGAAACATCATTCATCCAGCAAGCATGCATTAAGAACTATTGAAAACAACATAGCTGTATAAGAAACTGTGCCTAACCTTAAAAAATTCACAGTCTATTATGAGAATCATACAAATAATCATAATTGATTATAGTACATGCTATACAAGAGGTATCTGTAAAGTGATGTGAGAGCACAAAGAGGATATAACCAACTCTGATCAGGAACCACAGAAAGAAAATTTTCAGTGGTCTCAAAGACCAGGAAAATTTGGTTATTTAGGGAGAGAAACAAAGTTGGGTACCTGAAATTGCAAATAATGTTTTGATATGACATGGAGTATAGATTTTTAAAAGGTTAGGAAGTAGTAGTAGCTGGAGAAAAGGCTAGAAACTGAACTGTACCAAATCATAAGAACATCTAAAATATGCTAAGTAGCTTGGACTGAATCCTACAACAGCACTTCTCAAACTTGAATTTCATAAAAATCACCTTGGTATATCTTTTTAAAATGCAGATACTTTTTGTGTGATCTATGTATCTTTTTAAAATAAATGAAAAATATATTTTTAAAAATGCAGATTCTAGTTTACTGCGTTTATAATGAACCCAAGTGACCCTAATACTGCTGGTCCATGGACTACATTTTGAATGAGAAGAATATTCTAAATAGGGAAGTGATATGGTTTAAGATTGTTGTTTTTAGGAAAGTTTACTCTATAAACATGGAGGAAGTGAAATGGAGAAAAGCACAAGTGGTAGTAAGGAGACAAATTAGGAAGCTATTAAAATAATAGCAGTTACTAATATTAGGTGATGAATGCACAACTCTGTGATCATACCAAAAGTCATTGATTGTACATTTTAGATGGATTGTATGGTATGAGACTATATCTTGATAGAATTGCCTTTAAAAAAAAAAAGCTTTGTTGTCCAGTTAGGTTCTCTTTCAGGTGCTTAGTATGATGATTAGTGTGACAATAGTTTTGTTTTGTTCTTTAATGACTCAAGACTATTATTTATCTAACAGCATTCCATTTAACAACTAATACAATTTTGGGCCATGTCACCTTTGTGACATTTAACATTGAATTCAATGTTAACAATACTTCATTAGGAAAACACATTTTATTAATTAGCTTCGAAACAAGTTGCTCTAATTTCAGAGAACGTATTTGATTTTATGACTAGTAAGTTGTTACTTGTTGCCCTGTAGAGATCTTGAGTTTTTTCAAACATAATTTGGAAAAGTTGAGACCATAAATGCATATTAACTACAGAAATAAAACGCAGCAACCTTAAAAAAAAGAAGCACAAGGCCAACCCAGAGAATGAGTGAAATTTCCATGCAACCAAAGAAGCGGGAACCAAACAGGCATCTGCACACATACCTGTAAGAACCAGTGTGCACTCCAGCACAAGCTACTTGGATCACCTTCTCAGAAATCCCAGGTACCAGCTTGGGTGCTCTGTGATAGGTCAGCTGCTCTTTGGGAAGACCTAACTTCCCACACTCAAGTTCTCCAAAGATGTGCAGTTTGCCCTCCACTGTTAAAGGAAAAGAACAGGGATTGAGGATAACATACATATGGATAAAATGCTAGTCTTTTGGTGCACATTTTCATGATGAACAAAAAAAAAAAAAGTGAAAATAATGTGACTTAAATTTGACATTTCTTGAGATGTTTTTATGGTAAGGAAATAAAATTAGATTTTCTTTCCCCCTTCATTATTCTACCCCAATAATCTACATGAAGAATTCACTAATGAAGTTACTAAATAACTAGAAAATAAGTTTAGCTGTTTCATAAAATATAAAGACTGTTACTTCTATTTACTTTTAATTGAAGCAAAAGGACTAGACAGTAGGTCCCCATTAAGACATGGATTTTGTCTTACCATGGTTTCACAAGAACATAGCAGAGTGCCTCATACATTAAGCATTTAATGAATACTTGTCTAATAAATGAATGTGATTAGTTTCTAAAACAAAATAATAGGTCAAGATAGGACCTAATCAGTGGTAATGGAGAGGAAAAAGAGAGGATCTCTTTAAGAGACGTTTAAGAAGTAGAATGAACAGGAACTGGTGACAATCACCTGTGAGAGGTGAGGGAAAGAAAAGAGCTCACGCAAGAATCCAGTACCAGTAATCTCACTTAATTTGATTTAAATGAATAAATACTAACACAAACAAATTAATTAATGTTGAACTGTATCTTTTTTGTTGTTTGTTTTTAGAAGGTATCAGGTCTTGAAGCCAGGACCTTGTACATGGGAAGCAGGTGCTCAACCACTGAGCTACATCCACTCCTCTGAACTGAATCTTAAAGGCAAGAAAAGACTGACTACATAAATCCATGTTATCCTACAATAATCTTTTGCCATTGCTTCATTTAACCTTATGGTATTCTAAGGTTGATCCAGAGTTGTGCTGTCCAATATGGTAGCCACTAACCATAGTCATGCTAGCCACATGTGCCTAATTAAATTTTAATTTATATTAATTTAGTGTGATATTTATTAAAATTAAGTACATTAATATTAATAGTTCAGTTCCTTAGTTATACTAGTAACATATCTAATGGCTAGTGGTTACTGTTTTGTACAGTGCTAATGTAGAGCATTTCCATCTTGAAAGAAAATTCTATTGAATTACACCGATAGAGTATCAGTTTGGAATCTGAATTACAAGGAGTCAACATTATTTTAAAAATATCCTGGGAGCGAATGTGGCTCAGTGGTTGAGCACCAACTTCCCACATATTGAGGTCTGGGTTCAGTCCCGGACCTGGTACCTAAAAAAATCCCAATGCCTTTATTCTTTGTTTATTCTTTTAAATGGATCATTTGTGTCTTGTGAAGATATCTTTAATTTTTTTTTAATGCTGCAGTCAGATGATAAAAACAAATGAAAATAAGAGACTACAATCAAGGAAGTATGAAATGGGAATGGAGACTGTATTGAAAGTGAGATGTTGGCAGGCTCAACAACATCATTTTCCTTTGAGAAACAACCCCAACAAATCCCAAAAGATATCTCAATATCATAATGCCCCTGAGGAAATGAGCTCATTTGTAAGTAAGTCAGGGAGAACGATAACAGACACTCTCCCCATACTTACGTAATGGATAAATAGGACTCAATTTTCAAACCTTGTGCAGTTGTCATGAGTAGTTTAGTTAGTCAAGAAGGTGGAAGTGAGAACAGAGACTTAAAGATGGTCTATTCCTGGACTTTTCCCCATAATAACAGCGTACCAATTGAGAAAGAATGCTTTGCCTCTTAGGATGCTTTTTCAGTGATGTATAAAAGAATCTTTAACACAAACTGACTTAAACAATAAGGAAATGCATTGCCTCACATAACTGAAAAATCCAGAAGTAGATAAGGTTTCAGAATGGGTTGATCTTACCAGCCTAGTTATGGTTTATCAGGAGCTCAGTTTCTTTCAGGATCTGTGCTTTGTTCTCCATGGTATTAACTTTATTCTAGAAATGACTCCTTTCATTCACATAATGTGTTTGACAAAAACAATCAGCCGTATGCAAAGCTAGCCCACTCACATTTAGAGCACAAGGAAAAAAATTTTACTTTTTTACTGTATCCTCAAAAAGTGGGGGAATAAGAAAGCGGATGTAGCTCAGTGACTGAGTGCCTGCTTCCTATGTACGAGGTCCTGGGTTTGATCCCCATACCTCCTTAAAAAAAAAAGTGGGGGAAAAGACTCATAAAAGTAACTAGTGTATACAGAGATGATTGGGATATATCTAGATTTTACCCTAAAAACTGTAGATGAGAATCTTTCATAAAATGGAAGCAGTAACAAAAGTGAAATAGAAAGACATAGGCCACTGAACTGTTAAAATATACATGCATATGAATTAATTAGTTGTAATTACTTTTACAGTTTCTAATATACAAATGTGTATTGAACAAACATTTTCCATGATAGGTTACAACCTTAAGCATGTTATTACTTATGTTTTCTCTGCACAGGAGAGTTAGCTAGAGGATTTTTATCCAAGTCCAGTAAAAACATTATTTATGTATCCCCTAAAGTTTTCCCAAGTAACTGAAAGGACTTGAAATGGAGGCAGGAGATTAAAAATATAATAATAATGCCCTAGTTTTGCCTTACTCTTACTTTAAGATTAATGATAAAATTATGGTTTCAGCTATCACTTCAGTGAAACTAATATCTAAACTGTATCTCTAGTTTCAGTTTTTCATTCCCAGCTGTTTATTTAACATTTACACTTGAGTGTCCTGCTACCTACTCAAACTTAATTACCTAAAACAAAAGTTATCCACTATTGCCCTCCCCAATAACAACAACAACAACGGTTCTTTTTTTGGACCTCCATTTTTCTATCAATAGAACTATAGTGTCCCTCCAAATCTTTGAGGGTAGGAGTATAGTAAACATCCTTAATTATTTCTGTTTTTCTTACATCTAATCAGCCCCTACCTCCTATCACTTATTTCTTTATAATATCTCATATATATCCCTTAATTTATTCTCACTGACACCACTCTAGCCTAGGTTATCACTTCCTACTCAAATAGTTGCAAGTATCCTAGGAATAATGCAGGATTTTATCACTGGACTTTGAATCAGGTTGCCACTAATTGGTGATGTCATTTTAGGTGTCAAAATCTTTGGGCCCGAAATTGCTCTAGAGAATGAATAGGACCGGACAAGTTTATCACTATGCTCTCTTCAATTCTAACATTTTTTGCCAGAACTATTTTCCTTTTCTTCAGTTTCTTCCCCTCAAAATCATTCTGTAAACTGCTACAAGATTAACCTGTTCTAAGATGCCACTTTTATTATGACGTATAAGAGACAGACTAGAGAGGTATTAACAGTATCAACTCTGAAGTCAGAATGAAGGGTTCTAACCTCAGTTCTGCTACTTCTGTTACTAAGTGTACTCGTCAGCCAAAGGGGTGCTGACGCAAAATACCAGAAATCAGTTGGTTTTTATAAAGGGTATTTATTTGGGGTAGGAGCTTACAGATACCAGACTGTAAACCATAAGTTACTTCCCTCACCAAAGTCTATTTTCACGTTTTGGAGCAAGATAGCTGCCGACAGCTGTGAGGGTTCAGGCTTCCTCGGTTCCTCTGGGCTCAGCTTCTCTATTTTCTCCACAAGGTCAGTTGTAGACTGTGAGGCTCTCTAAGCTTTGTCTCTCTCCACAAGTCAGCTGTAGCTTATCAGGTGAATGGCTCTGTCTCTCTTCCTGGGGCTCCAGGTTAAGGCTTCAGCATCAAACTCCAACATCAAAACTCCGACCTTAAAAGCCCTAAACTCTGTCCTTTGCCATGCCTTTTATCTGTGAGTTCCTACCCACCAAAGGGTGGGGACTAAAAATCCTACTGGCACAAGAGGTTTACATAATTCCTTAATCAAGTAAACCTATGAATCCAATATAATCTACTATGCCCAGAGGAGATCAGTTTACAAACATAATCCATTATTTCTTTTTGGAATTCATCAATAATATCAAACTGCTACACTAAGCATGTCATATAACTTCTCCATGTCTAAGTTTCCTCATCGAAAAACAGCAAAAATATAGCACCTTATAGGGTTCAATAATTAAATGAGGTTATACACATAAAATGCCTGGCACCTAGTAAGCACTCAGTAAATGTCTATTATTATTCTTACCTTCTCTCACTCAAAAGCCATTACAAAACAAGACCAAAATCCATAGTCTGAGTCTTAAGTTCTTCTACATCTGGCTCTGAACCACTTTTGTACATTTGCCTTTTCTTTTTTTTTAAAGATTTATTTTTTATTTATTTCTCTTCCCCACCCCCCCACTCCCGCCCCGTTGTCTGCTTTCTGTGTCCATTCGCTATGTGTTCTTCTGTGTCAGCTTGCATTCTTGTCACATGGCACTGGGAAACTATGTCGCTTTATTTTGTTGTGTCATCTTACTGTGTCAGCTCTCCGTGTGTGTGGCACCACTCCTGGGCAGGCTGCACTTTTTTCACATGGGGCAGCTCTCCTTGCAGGGCACACTCCTTGTGCATGGGGCACCCCTATGTGGGGGACACCCCTGTGTGGTACAACACTCCTTGCACACAGGCAGCACTGCATGTGGGCCAGGTCACCATATGGACATTGAACCCTGGACCCTCCATATAGAAGGCAGATGCTCTATCATTTGAGCCACAACCGCTTCCCCATTTGCCTTTTCTAGTACATTCTATACATCTTCTACCCCAAGCATATTTGTCTGCTCTTTATTTTCAGAGGCTTGTGACTTACTTGCATCTCCTAAATATCACTTAAACCTGGAACACCCCAGCCTCTTTACTTATTTGAAATGTACTCATCTAAATCAGAAGGTTTTTGGGTACATGAAACAAAACAAAACAACAGCAACACAAAAACTAGGTTAAACAATAAGGACATGTATTGGTCCAGTGGTAAGAGAGGCTTTAGATTAGCTTAGCACAGTGGCTCTACTTCTTTTTCTTTGCAGTTCTCTTGGCAGTGTCCTTTTCTGTATATTTCCTTGGCCCTCAGAATGACTTACATAATGGTAGCAAAATGCTTCTATGGTTCTAGGATTCATATCTATGTACCATGGTGTCAAAGGAAAACAGATTCTACCCCAGCATTCTAAACAAGAGTCCTGAAAGTCACCCTGGTTGAACAGATCTGAGTATTATCCCCCTCTTCCCATTCTCCACCTCCTACCCTTTTTAGTTTCCTAGGCTGTTCAAAGCAAGTAGGTTGCCTTAAATAATGGGAATTTATTAACTTATAGTTTGATGCCAAGAAAATGCCCAAATCAAGGCATCAACAAGGTGACACTTTCTTCCCAAAGATCGGCTGCCAGTGATCTTTGGCTGCTCTGCCATATGGCAAGGCACATGGTGGCATCTGCTGGTCTCTCCCAGGTTTCATTGATTTCACCTTCTTGCTTCCTTGGTCTGCCTCTCTTTCTCTCTCTCCCCCTTCACATATACTTATAAATATATATACATTCTGTTTATAAGGGACTCCTGTAAGAGGATTAAGATCCATCCTAAATGAGGTGGGTCACACTTTAACTAAAATAGTCTCATCAAAAGGTCCTACTTACAATGGGTCCACACCCACAGGAATGGATTATATTTAAGACCATGTCTTCTGGGGTATATACAGCTTCAAACCAAACAATGATGTGATCAAGGGAAATGGAATGGCCAATTATTGAATTAAACTGATCAGAGTGCCCCCTAAATTTTGGGGGATGTGCTCAGTTTACTCCAAAGTACTTCAGCTATTCAAAAAAAATGCTACCCAAGTTAAAATACAGATGTTCTTAGTAATGGGAAAGCAGGGAATGAATGTTAACTTTTCAAATGGTGATGTCTACTCCATCATCCCTAAGGACCATCTAAAGAGCATCTCTTTGACAATGTCTGTTTCTGTAAACACTGCCTTGCTATATACTGTCTTTAATGCACTGTCTTGCTCCCCTAAGTAAGATGTTTCCTCAAAGTCAGGGACATTATATTCCTAGTCAGCTCTAAGCTACGTATACAAAGCACTTAATGAAGGGAAAAATAGTTTTACTGTGGAATTGGTACTATCTATTTGGAAATGGGACCAGGTAGTTGAAAGAAGTGGGATAGGTGGAAAAGAATAGTACAGTTCTTAAAACTGCTCTAGGCAAAAAGTAACAAGTAATGGATCTCTGGGTAAAATCACTCAGACAATTCACTCCCTAAAAAAGGAGCTCACAAAACCCATTACTGCTTTCAGAATGAGTTTGTGGCCAATGTGATTTTTCTAATATTTGTGTATGGGGGTATCTTCATGCCTCCACAAGTAGCTTTCATAGCCTTAACAATTTCACTTGCATTTTCTTATTTCCTTTGGATCTTTCAAAGTGTTTTCCCTCAAGTGAAACCTGGGAAAACATATTAATTTCTTTAATAAGTACTCCCTTGACCTCTTTATTGCTTCTGTAATGTTGGAACCCCAAATATTCTTGAAACAGTCATTGATTGTTGATAGTAATCATCCTTTGCAAGTGGAAGTGATGACAGAACCCAATACTTTGTCTAAAAAATATTTTGCTATCTCCATACAAAAAGATATTTTATAAATGGAAACTGCATATATGTATTTTATTGAAATACTATGTCTTGAAAGTTGGGTATCATATCTCTAATAATAAAAGCTTCACAATGCAACTGCCGCTTGTAGATTTGCAGCTGGCTGGCATTTTAATTTTTTTAATTCACATCTTTAATTCAAATATGTCTGATCTAAACTATTAAGAAAAATTCCCCTTGAATCATTGCACTTCAAAAGAAGAAACAAAAACAGCTGTCTAATTATGATGCAATATTTATTTCTAAATTGAGATCATTAGCACTCACCTAATGCTTTTTTCCTCTCTCCGTTAAATATACTCTTAATGATCCTAAATGAAATGAAGCCTCTTTTTAAAGTTAAATTCACTACAGCAACATAGTAAAGTATAAAGATGAAAATTAGTATGATAAGGAAAGAACTTCATGTCTAAAAACAGATTCAATAAACAGTGAATATGCAAATAATTACTGCAGTTTATCAAACTTTAAAATTGCATTCTTAGGTGTTCTAATAACTCTGTCTTCTCCATAGGAGTATGAACTTTTAAAAAATATGTGAAATGCCTTTATTCTTCTTTATATTTGCCTATTTCCTAGCATAGTACCTTCCAACACTGGCTATACAAATATTTTTACTCTTTGCCAATCTAATAGGCAAAGAATTTGTTTAAATTTCCATTTCTTTAATCACGAATGACAAAGGTTTATTGGCCATTTGTGGCCATTACTGAAAAATGTTCGTTCTCTTTTTTTTTTCTTTTTTTAGATTTCTAAGAGTTTTCTTTGTATTTGATGGAACTTGGTCTTCTGTCATATTCTGAGAATATTTTTTCCAGTTTGCTTTTTACCTTTTGACTACTTTTATGGTTTATTTGTTCCACAGAAAAGTTAAAATTTTTATGTTGTCAAGTTTATCATTTTTTTCATTTGTAAAGTCTACACTTTGTACTATACTTTAAAAGGCCTTAAAATTTATCCATTTTCCCTTGGTGTTTTTGTGGTTTCATTTACTTTTTCAGTTAAATACTTTATCCTTCTGAACTGTGGAAGGAGGTGTTAGGAGAAATAAGGTGGAGATGTAGAGTTTGTTTTTTAAACAAATAGATAGCCAGTTGTCCTAAAATAGTTACTGAATAGTCTATATTTTCTAGACTTATTTAAGAGATATGCATAGATTAACAACCATTGTTTTTAGCTATTTTTTTTTTTAAAGGTACCAGGGATTGAACCCAGGACCTCATACATGGGAAATAGGTGCTCAAACCACTGAGCTACACCCACTCCAGCAATTTTATTGTTGCCAAGTACAGACAAGGTGACTAACAGATTTGGCCAGTAAAGAAACAGCAAGCCCCCTTTTGATTCAGACAGTTTATTATTTACATGGATAGCAAAAGAAAGAGTAGCCAAGGGTGCCAGCTCCCTGAGGCCCTTATGCAGTGTGACACCAAAACATAAGGGGCCAGATGAGGCCACAAGACTGATGAGACACCATGTTGATGGGAAGCCAATACCATGCCGCAGCCAAGCAGTTTTATAGGTTGCAGCTATGCCCTAAGGAGAGAGATGCAGAAAGCCTCTTACTTTTTCAAAACACAAGAGGTTATGAGAAACTGTCTCATGACACCTTCCTTGATAGTTAGGAACTCAAGGGGGTAATGGCCTTTAGCAGCAACACATAAACCTCCATGCTCTCATGTCCAAGGAGGATCATAAGGCATTCTGCCAAGTCACCTGTGATTAAGCTGTACCTACATGGCCTATATGAATACATGCTAGGCTGTCAAACATTAGCATGGAGTTTTTTCCCTACAATGATTAGTCTGTTCTTGTTGCTGTCATATGAAACCCCAAGCCCTAATATATAGAATTAATCAAGCTATCACGGACAGCTCATAAATGTGTGAAAGAAATTTATATAGTATGATTGAATATTATCTGGCCTAAGCAGAGGGAGTGGAACAGAAATGAACTATATTTCAAAATTCAAATATTTCCTCTAAAATTTCCCTTAAAGAAAGATAGTGAATATATGTAAAATAGAAAAAAAGTGTTCAAATAATCAATGTTGTTCTAAATTAAAGACCAAATTGACTTGTAATTTATATGAAGCAATTTTTTTCATTCAAAATAACATGCCAGCACATTATCATCACAAGTAAAGCTGGGGTCTTGGATGAAAAACTTTCACATGACTACACTATTATTAGCATATTTCTTTCATAAATAATATCTTCTTAGATTTTTTAAAAGATTTGTTTATTTATTTATTCCCCCACCCCCACCCCCATCTGCTCTCTGTGACCATTTGCTGTGCTTTCTTCTCTGTCTGCTTGTCTTCTCTTTAGGGAGCACAGGGAACTGATCCTGGGACTTTCCGAAATAGGAGAGAGGTGCTCAATCTCTTGTGCCACCTCATCTCCCTAGTCTACTGTGTCTCTTATTTTCTCTCCTCTGTGTCTCTTTTTCTTGCATCATCTTGCTGTGCCAGCTCTCCACTCAGGCCAGCTTGCCCTCACCAGAGTTCCCAAGAATTGAACCCTGGACCTCCCATTTGGTAGATGGGAGCCCAATCTCTTAGGTCACATGTGCTTCCCTGTTCTTAGATTTTTAATTCATTCATTTAAATTTAAATTTAAAATTTTAGTTAAAATGTTACTGTCTTCAACATATTAGGCTTCATTCTGCTTGACCATAGGAAGTCTTATCTTAAAACAGATTCCTTCCTAAGGTTTTGGTAAAAGTTACTTGTATCTTCTTCAGAACTAGAACACATAGTAAGAGATCAATAAATATTTGTTAAATCAATTAAAAATATTATTTGATTCAAAAAATTGAGTTGACACTATACACAATTTTTTAATGTAAAGTTTGGGAAAATGAAATTCATCTTTTTTTTTTTTCTATTCTATTTCTGAAAGTATTAAGAGAATGAAACTCAAAGTTATGAGTTGGTGACTGTGGATTATATTCTGGGGAAGACCAAAAGGCATTGGATATATCTTTTAAAAGAAATGTAATATTTAGTATTTTCATTTAAATACTACTTGGAGGGAAGATAGTTATGTTGCAAAAGGCATAATTAGAGCTCTCATTCTTCATTAGGAAAAAATAATGTAATCATGAAATTGTGTCTTACCAAGTAGTTTTCCACTTTAAGCAATTTCTTTTTTTTATTATTTAGTTTTTTCATTTTTTTTTTCTTAGCAATTTCTTTTTATAGTAAAGTCATTCATGGATGGTGAAGAGAAGCTGCAAACTGAGTTCCACTATGTGGACATTGATTCTATTAATCAGATTATGCCTATGTAATGAGGTCCCATATACACTTGGGACACTCGAAGCCCAGATGAGCATCATGATTGAGAAGTGTTGGGATAGTTTGTTATTTCTTTGGTTAAGAATCAAATGAAATAGTTGGCTTGATTAGGGACCACCTTGTAAAAAAAAAATGTCTCTTCAAACACCAAATATAGATGCACGCACTATAGGAAGCATATGAAAACTGAGATGGACTGTGGAGACAGCAGATTCATGTCCCCCCACCACATACAAATTCTGAAGCCTATGCTTAGTTATGGAATGCTGAATGGAATTCCCTATTCTTAATATTTACCTCTTTCACTCCTGTTTCCTCTTCTTTTGTTGTTGTTATTTTTGCTAGTGTTTTGTTAATTTATGTAAATTAAACATGTAAACGATATGCTGCCACTGATAATTCATTATGTTAAAATATTTTAGTTTTTGTTACTAATATTATCCCAATAGGATATTCACAATTCTACTTATTACATAGCCCAAACTCAATTAATAAATATTTCAATTCTTTGTTGAAACTATTCTAATGGTGTTACTTAGGTATTTATACTTGAAAATTTATTGGGCACTTACACATTGATGATACTAAATCCATTCATTTAATCATTCATAAGCCCAGTGAATATTGGTTATCTACTATATTTAATGTTAGGCTCATGTGGGCTGCAAGACAAAAGTCTGGCCTTCAAAGAATTTACTGTTAGCATAAGGGTAGAATAAAAGATAAATTCTTATTAGTTGTAACAACAACTATCCAAGGAGAAAGTTTTGGCATTATTTATCCATCTAGTATTTTTTTAAATCTTCCATTAATATCTCTAAAAATATTATTAAAATATTATAAATTTATATTTAATGGTTATACAGATATAATCTATAAAAATATTCCAATCTGGCCATAGGTTTGGAAAATGCATAAATGATGTATTACATATCCACATAGATTGTTCAATACAATTCCACGATGCAGTAAGCCAGCAAAATACTTGGTTGTGTAAAACTCTCAGGAGAATCTCCTGGAGGAGGGAAAAAATTCCTCCAGATAATACCTTGTAGACCTTTCTTCTCATGTGAAACAGATGGGATTAGCAGACTGTAGACTGCGGTCACCCCTCGGGCTGAAGTGTGGTTTGCTGGCCTGGTGAGGGGAGCGGCCGCGGTAGGCCTAATTCCGCTGCCCCCATAATAGGGTGGTTGGTCGGGCCCACCGCCACCCCTGAAGGAAGCTCGGCATGGGCGCAGAGTGCCCTCGGGTCTCCCCTTCTCGGCAGCAGTGCTTCCGCAGCCGCCCCTCCTCCCGGATGGCGCCACACGATGCCTTGTGGGGCGGCACCCTTCTTCTTTCTCCCTGCGCAGGCGCAGGGCGGAAAATTCCAGTCTGCCCTTTTCCCCTCCCCCGACAGCAGCAACAGCCAGGCGTGGGCGGAGAAATCCAGTCTGCCCTTTTCCCCTCCCCCGACAGCAGCAACAGCCAGGCGTGGGCGGGAAACTCAAGTCTGCCCTCCACCCCAGCAACAGCAGCCACCAATCCCTAAACCCTGCCCCTTCCCCCAGCAACAGCAACAGCCAATCCCTAACCACCACCCCTCCCCCGTCCAGTACCGCCCACTGACCTTTCGCTGGCAACCAATCAGAACAGGGCGTGGCTTCGACCAATCAGCCTTCCCCAGCCCCTATAAAACTGTTGCCTCTCCCTCAATAAAGTGGACTTGCGTGTTTACCTTGTCTCCGCGGTAGTTCTTCTGCCGTGTGCCCTCCAGTCCTGAGAGCCCCCGACAAGGGCCTGGCCTCCCTTGTCCCCAGTTCGTCGCCTGCTTCTCCGGGTGACCCCTTCGTCGCCGGCTTCGCTGGGCGACCCCGTCAGCCGAACCGCGCAACCCCTTGTGAGACCGATCCCTCGTCTGCTGCCGGACCGACCCCTCGTCCCAAGCGGGACCGACCCCTCGTCCAGAGCTGGACCGACCCCTCGTCCGCAGCCAGACCCCACCTCTACCGACCGAGCAAGCCGCCGCAGTAGACTACTGTCTACTATTTAGCAAGGTACGTTAAATTTTTCTGTGCCCCTTCCAAAAAAAGAGTAAGCTGTATAACTGCACTGTGGAAGAAGAATATGCAAGACCTACAAATTCCCTAAATCTTCTTTGTTTAAAAAATCCTGTTTGCTTTTCTTTTGATATATATTTCTTCATAAATAAGGGGAAAGTCATCTCTTAGAATTCCAAAGAAGGTGAAACAAAGCTGTCATTGGTTGCCAATTTGGGCCAATACTGTCTGCCCTAACAAAGGTAACAAAAGACAGAGGGGTATACCACCCCACCACCTCCCACCAGCTGACTGTCCCCACAGGGGTGGTCTGTGGCCAGCAAGAAGATACCTTTGTCCACACTATTGCCAAAAAAGCCCTGCCAGATGAGTCCAGAACTTTTGTATTGAGAATCTCACCTTTAGTGAAAGGTTGAAAGTATTACAAGCAAAAGAATTAAAGTACAGTTTACTGGAGAGAGATAGGAGGCATCCCAAATTTGGGAGGACCCTAAGACAATTTCCTAAATATTACTGATCTTGTACTTCGAAGCATGTACTTAATCTTTTGTTTCCTTCATAAGACTTATTTGGGCAGTCAGTTAACACAAGAGGAGTGTTAAAGTTAGTACTAAGTGGAAGGAATGGTAAAAGCTTGGGATCTGGAGCCAGACTGGGCTCAAATCCCAGTTCTACCACCTGTGACCTTGTGTATTGTGCCTCAGTTTCCTGATCTGTAAAACAGGAGAGTTATAGTGCCCATCTCATAGAGCTCTTCTGAGGAATTCTTAAGCTAACATACGTGTACTTAGAAAAGTACTTGATACAGAGAGTTATGAAACTGTTTCCTATTATAAATGCCTTAACACGATTAGGGGTGTTTTATGTGGTACCCTGTTCTAGCTTGTCCCCAGTTAAATATATAGGAATTCTACCAAAATTTTTAACTCCTGGCAAAAGATATATGCCCTTTTCTCTTTTTTTTTTTTTTCCTGAGGTACTGGGATGAGGGATTAACTCCAGGATCCTGTATGTGGGAGGCCTGTACTCAACCACTGAGCCACATCAATCCCCTGAGTTGGCTCCCTTGTGTGTTTGCTCGTTGTTTGCTCTTCATTTGTTTTTGCTCATTGTTTGCTCATTGCTTTCGCTCGTTGTCTGTTTGTTTTCTTCAGGAGGGACTGGAAACCAAACTCAAGACCTCCCATGTGGGAGGCAGGTACTCAACTGCTTGAGCCACATCCACTCCCCTACTTTTCTCTTTTCCTACAAATTTTCCAATATCACCCACTGTATTGCAGGTAGGCAACTACCTGTAACAACAACTTGTCAGAGGCATTGGGGACAGACGAACAGACATACAAGGAGTCTCCAGCAAAGTCCCTCTTCTTAAGACCTCCCTGAGAACAAGATCATCATGTTTCAGACAGTATTCTCCACTTTCCTTCTCCTCCCACCTCACTGCAATTGCTCCTTATACTCTAAGAGTATAAGGATATAAGAGATATAACTGCCCTATCTCAGTTCTCATAAGATCTCCATGATTTTAAGTACTGTAACCTTTAGCAAATTACCTCCTTTCTCTCACCTATAAAATAGGAATAATGTTAGCACTTATTTCATAACTTTTTGTGGGCATTTATTGAGTTTATATATGTAAAGCCCTCAGAACAGGATTGGTTTAAAATGTGGACTCTGAAGCCAGACTACTTGGGTTTACATCACAGCTCTACCACTTAGTAGCTGTGTGGCCTTGGGCAAGTTACTTAGAGTTCATTGATTTCTTCATCTGTAAAATGGGTGTTGCAAGAATAATACCCAAATGGTTCTTGGCAAATAGTAAGCCTCTCTCCATTCTCTCATCTCATTCTGGGGCTCCAACAGTACATGTGTTAAACCTATTCACAATGTCTCATTTTTTACTCTCTTTTCTGTGTTTTCCATCAATTTTTGTGCTTAAGTCTGAATATTTCCTTTTGATTCAGCTTTCAATTTGCTAAGCCATAAATAAATACTCTTGGGAAGCGGACTTGGCCCAATGGATAGTGCGTCCGCCTACCATATGGGAGGTCCGCGGTGCAAACCCTGAGCCTCCTTGACCTGTGTGGAGCTGGCCCATGCGCAGTGCTGATGCACACAAGGAGTGCCGTGCCACGCAGGGGTGTCCCCCGTGTGGGAGAGCCCCACGAACAAGGAGTGCACCCTGTAAGGAGAGCTGCCCAGTGTGAAAGAAAGTGCAGCCTGCCCAAGAATGGCGCCCCACACACACAGAGCTGACACAGCAAGATGGTGCAACAAAAAGAAACAGATTCCCGGTGCCACTGATAAGGATAGAAGCAGTCGCAGAAGAACTCACAGTGAATGAACACAGAGAGCAAATAACTAGGGGGGAGAAATAAATAAAAAATAAATCTTTAAAAATAATAATAAAATAAATAAATACTCTTTGCATAGCATATACTCAATAAATGATAGCTTCTACGATTAACCCCTATGTAACATAAAAGGAACTTAGGGAGATCAAATAACATCTCAAAGTTACACAGCTAGTGGTTGAGTACAACCAGGATTTAAATTTAGAGTCCATAGCCTTAACTACCTTCCTATTCTACTAATTTGCTATTGCCAGAAAACTAGTAGGACACTACAGATGTGCGACTATTTACTTTGTTCTTGAGTGTGGATACTGCTTTGTTGTATGGTACATGTGTAAATGTATGCATATTTTAAGTCTTTGTCAGAATGGAGTCCATTTCAACCTAATCCTCCCTGCCTTCATCATCCTTAACATTGTTCAAAATACCTAAGTTCCCAAATAGAAAGCCTAATTTTTGTCTGTCATTCTGTATATGCAGTCAGTGGAAGGTCCATACCTAGAAGAGATGGGCATGAAGCTAACATTTTTTTGAGCAAGCAGGCTATGACTCTGGCAGAGGAAATGAATGAATCAACATTTGGTTTTGTTTGTTTACTTTTAAAGATTTATTTAATCCCCCCCCCCCCCCCCCGCCCCCATTGCCTGGGCTTGCTGTCTGCTCTCTGTGTCCATTCACTGCCATTCTTTTGTGTCTGCTTGTCTTATCCTAAGGAGGCACCGGGAACGATCCTGGGACCTCAGACATGGGAGAGAGGCATTCAATCGTTTGAGCCACCTAATTTCCCAAGTTTGTTGTGTCTCTCATTATCTTTCCTTTGTCTCTCTCTCTCTCTCTTTTTTTTTTTTTTTTTTTTGCATCATCTTGTTGTGTCAGCCCTGGGCGCAGGCCAGCTTGCCTTCACCAGGAGGCCCCAGGAACTGGGCCTGGAACCCCCTATATGGTAGGTGGGAGCCCAATCACTTGAGCCACTTCCACTTCCCACCATTTGGCTTTTCAAATTATTCTTTAACTATTTGGAGCAGCACTACTTTCAATTATTAAAGGAATTCAAAGGAAAAAAAAACAAAATAGTGATTCTTTGCTGATAAAGCCAAATTGCATCCGTGTTAACTAATTAAGGAAAAAGGAAAAAAATTTCAGATGGTTCTTTAGGAACAATTTTGCTTAACTAAAAGACGTAGAAAGCAAGGAAATTGAATATGAAACTGAATGACAGAAAACCATAAGGAAAATATAATTCTCTGTCCAACCATCCTCTTTCCATCAAACACATACACACAATCATTACCTTTTTTACAGTAAGTTCAATGATTTAATTGAATCACTAATCATCAGTTTTTATCTTCTTTGTTCTTCTCCCATCTATTCTATTAGCTTTAATGACAACATCTTCAAATGACACCTGAGTATTCACATCTTATTTAAGTAGCAGTCTCACTTTTCCGACAACTTCTTAGAAATGTCTGTTAATTCTGCTGCCATCAGCCCAAACCAAATATGTTTAAAAGTGGACATAATTCCATTTCAAGCTAGGGTGTAGAAAGCTGAAAAGAGTATTATTCCCATCCTAACAAAAAGAAAAAGCTGGACGATAGTCATCATCATGACTTTTCTTAAACCAATCAAAAAGCTGATGTTTCAGGGCAACCAAGTGTACTGAAATCCAAGGAAATACAGAAACTTTCAAGGAGAGAGAGGTTGAGGGAGTAGCTCACTTGTGACTAAGCAGGAGAGAAATAGATGCCAGGTACTATACAAGCAGGTAAAAAGAATGTAGCCATTTTTCTTTTAATGAATTTCTGAAGGCTAAGTTAGCCTAATGAGAGTTTAGGAGTTCTTACTCACTTGCAGGCTCTTCTCCACAAAATTCCCCTGGGTACTCATGGGAAAGATTAGTGTGTGGGGCAATGCAGGATGGAGAACAAAGAGAGGTTTCTTCTGAAATGGCATGAAACCTCATAGAAATTTCTGCTCTGGAATAAAAGCTTTCAGCTACTGGAGAAAGTGAAGAAAATCTTGTCATCCCCAGGGCACATGTGACTTTGTGGCTGGGAAAGGGTAAAGGAAAAACCTTTTACCTGCTGGAAAAGGACATGAAACAGCGCTGGGCTCAGGACCATATACTAATCTCATAAGAGGTTTTTCTTTACAGCTGAGAGGGACAGGAAACTCTCTTCCCGTATAAAACTAGCCAAAGATGTAAGGCAGTTTGATGTCATAGGCAGGTTCACTAAAAAAACTCAACCCTTGAGACCAGGAATACATAGCTTGCCTAAGACTGGGGCTAGACCATTCTAGCAAGCACAAAGTTACAAGCAACACCAATCTACCATGGGGAAGGGACAAGACCATGGAGAGATATCCCCTCTGTGACAAAGGCACACAGGGAAGGACTAAAGCAAGGGAGGAGTGAACACAAACATAGAGAAAAGCACTCTGGCATCCCAGAGTCCACCCCAAATACAAAGTAACAGTAGAGGAATTTAAAGCTGGTGGTGCACTGAAGGGAACCATGACAATAACAAAACTCAAACTCAACTTAGATTTTTACTAGATTGATTCAACTATTCACACTAATGGCTTAGCAGAAGAAGTATGCCTAATTCCAGGCATAAATGCTTTTACTTCAGTTGCTACTGGTCTAAACACAATGTAGGGATTCCATTTTAAAAAAAAAAACATGCAAGAAAGAACCAGCAAGATGGCAGCAGAGTAAGAAGCTTCTAAATTCAGCTCCTCCTACGAGGCAGTTAATAAACACCCAGAGCTATCTGGAGTAGCTGAAGCACTTGTTTGGGGACTCCAGGACCAGAAAAGCATCCTGCCACATCCTTCAAGGAATGGAAGGAGGAGACTGCCCATCTGCAGAGAAGATTCTTAAGTAGACCACTTCATGCCATGGAGGCCGGTGCCCATCCTCCACTGGAGGCCCACGGCACCTCAGGATCTGTTCTGTGGCTGACATTGAAAGCTCCACTTCCCAAAAAAGGGGAAGGAAGAGACAGTTGGGCACCTACTTCAGCTACTGATGAGT
Source organism: Dasypus novemcinctus (assembly GCF_030445035.2). NCBI lineage: Eukaryota > Metazoa > Chordata > Mammalia > Cingulata > Dasypodidae > Dasypus > Dasypus novemcinctus. Next base: position 66,556,105 of record NC_080686.1, on the reverse strand, counting down.
AAATTCAGTGGGCTAAAGTATAATCCTAAGGACAGCTAAAGTTTGAACCTGTCCAAATCAGAAAGAGGCTGGTAGCTGCCATCTTAACTCTGCACCTGGCAGGAGGGGAAGCAGGGAGGTCACAGTGCTGGTGGGAACCAGCTTCTTTCCATCCAGATCATATTGCAGCTCTAGCCTAGGCCCCAGCCCCACCTCTGGGAGGGAGGAAGCTGGGGGGACCTGCGCCAGCCTCTCCAGGAAATTACTGGACAAGCCATGGAGGCTGATGATTATCCTACTTTGGCAGTGCAAGCTGCCCCAACAGCTATTCTGTGGCTGGAACTGGAGACTCCATTTCCCAAAAACAGGGGAGTAAGAGATGGCTGGGCACTGATTTCAGCTATGGATTAGTAAATTCATCTGGCTAAAGTATAATCGTAAGAACAGCTAAAGTTTGAAACTGTCAAAGTCAGAAAGAGGTCAGTAACCACCATTTTGACTCTGCCCTGAGCATGAGGGGAAGCTGGGCTGATCGAAAATCACAGTTACCATAGGGACCAGTTTCTTTCACCCAGATCAGCCTGCAACCCTACCTAGGCTTCAGTCCCACCTCTGGCAGGAAGGAAACTGGTGGGCCCTGCACCAGCCTATCCAGGTAACTGCAGGTACATTCAGCTGGCACAGACTGAATAATAAGAGGTCTACCAGGGCAACTGCAGTCATCTTGAACCTGCACTGCATACCTGTGACTCCATCCCCATGCCAGGCAGGGGAGAAGGGGCCGTGAAGCTTCATCTGTCTCTCTGGGCAACTACAGTCTAGGCCTGCATGACTTGGATTATTCCACACAGCTGTGACTCTGTCCCTACCCCTGGCAAAAGAGAAAGTTGGGAGAAACTTCAGTAGTCCCTGGGCAATGAGGGCAGCTTGAGCCTCCACAGCTTATAGCACTAACTACATCCTTGGTTCCTATCGCAAAACCAACAAAGGGAAAAGGGCAGGAAGCCCTAAACTAAAGAGAAAAACTGCACCCAGAATAAATACTCTAGTAAGCCAGATGCCAAGACACCAACAAAAACTTATAATCCACACCAAGGAAGATTTGACCCAGTGAAGGAAACAAGATAAGCCTCCAGATGACACAAAGGAGTTGAGGCGACTTATCACAGAAGTTCAAACAATTCTCCTTAATAAATTCAATGAGGTGGCTAAAGAGATTAAGGATACTAAGAAGACATGGGGGGAAGCAGATGTGGCTCAACTGATAGTGCCCGCCTACCACATAGGAGGTCCAGAGTTCAAACCCAGGGCCTCCTGGCCCATGTGGTAAGCTGACACATGCGCAGCGCTGCTGCATGCAAGGAGTGCCATGCCGGGGTGTCCCCTGCGTAGGGTGGTCCCACACACAAGAAGTGCACCCTGCAAGGAGAGACGCCCTGCACACTCAAAAAAAGCTCAGCCTGCTTGGGAGTGGTGCTGCACACATAGAGAGCTGACGCAACAAAAAGAGACACAGATTCCTGGTGCTGCTCACAAGAATACAAATGGACACAGAAGAACACACAGTGAATAGACACAGAGAGCAGACAATGGGGGAGAAGGGGTAAGGGGAGAGAAATAAATAAAAAATAGATCTTAAAAAAAAAAGACATTGGATGAGCACAAAGAAGAATTTCAAAGCATACATAGAAAAATGGCACATAGGAATGAAAGGTGTGATAAATGAATTTTTTGAAACATTGGAATCATAATAGCAGATTTGAGAAGACAGAAGAAAGGATTGGTGGACTTGAAAAAATGGCCTCTGAAAGTGAACATACAAAAGAACAAATGAAGAAAAGAATGGAAAAAATTGAAGGTCTCAGGGAACTAAATGATAGCAAAAGACATGCAAACATATGTGTCCTGGGTGTCCCAGAAGGAGAAGGGAAGGGAAAAGGGGGAGAAGGAATATTTGAAGAAATAAAGGTAGAAAATTTCCCAACCCTATTGAAAGACATAGATATCCATGTCCAAGAAGTACAATGTGCTCCCATTCAAAAAAATTCAAATAGACCAACTCTGAGACACATACCAATCAGAATGTCAATGCCAAAATCAGAGAATTCTGAGAGCAGCAAAAGAAAAGCAATGTATAATATATAAGGGATACCCCATAAGATTAAGAGCTGATTTCTGACCAGAAACCTTGGAGGCAAGGTGACAGTGGTACAATATATTTAATATACTACAAGAGAAAAACTTCCAGCCAAGAATCTTACATCTGACAAGATTGTCTTTCAAAAATGAGGGCGAGAGAAGCGGATTTGGCTCAACAGATAGAGTGTCCGCCTACAACATGGTAGGTCCAAGGTTCAAACCCAGGGCCTCCTGACCCATGTGATGAGCTGGCCCATGTGCAGTGCTGATGTGCACAAGGAGTGTCGTGCCACACAGGGATGTCCCTAGCATAGGGGAGCCCCACGCGCAAGGAGTGTGCCCCATAAGGAGAGCCACCCAACATGAAAAAAGTGCAGCCTGCCCAAGAGAGGAACTGCATACATGGACAGCTGACACAGCAAGATGACGCAACAAAAAGAGACAGATTCCTGGTGCCCCTGAGAATGCAAGCAGACCCAGAAGAACACACAGTGAATGGACACAGAGAGCAGAGAGGGGGGAAGAAAAATATATGTTAAAAAATAAAACTTTTTAAAAAATGAGGGCAAGTTTAGAATTCCACAGATAAACAGAAACAGGGTGAATTTCTAAACAAAAGACCAGATTTTCAGGAAATACTAAAGGGTGTGTTAGAGCTTGAAAAGAAAAAACAGGAGAGAGATGCCTGGAAGAGAGTCTAGAAATGAACATTATATTAAAAAAATAACTAAAAGTGTCAAAAGAGTGGTGAAAATAAAATATGACAAAACTCAAATAGGAATAACTTAACCAATGATGTAAAGCACCTGTATATTCAAAAAACTGCAACTCAGTGTTAAAAGAAATTTTAAAAGGCCTAAATAACTGGAATAATATTCCATGCTCACAGATTGGAAGACTAAATATAATTAAGACGTAAATTCTACTCAAATTGATATACAGATTCAATGCAATCCTGATAAAAATTCCACCAGCAACTTTTTAAAAATTGAAAACACAATTATCAAATTTATTTGGAAGGGTAAGGGGTCCTGAATATCCAGAAACATCTTACAAAGGACAAGTGAAACCTTATCACCAGACTTTAAATCATTATTACCTAACTATAGTGGCAAAAACAGCATAGACAGACAGACGCATAGGCCAAAGGAACCAAACTGATGGTTCAGAAAAAGACCCTCACGTGTATGGGTAAGTGATTTCTAACTAGCCTGTCAAACCCACACAGCTCAGGCAGAAGAGTCCATTCAACAAATGGTGCTGAAAGAACTGGATATCCATAGCTGAAATAAGGAAAGAAGACCCCTATACCACACCTTATCCAAAAATTAACTCAAAATGGATCAAAAAACCTAAAAATAAAAGAAAGAACCATAAAGCTTCTAGAAGTAACTGTAGGAAAATATCTTCAAGACTTGGTGGTAGATGGTGGATTCTTAAAGGAGATAAGAGGAGGACTGAGATGGACTACTGATGTTTAATGTATGTAGAAGTTTTAATTAGCATTATCGTAAAAATGTGGAAACGTATGGAGTGGATGGTAACAAATAGTGAGTAACAGCTATTTTATAAATGGGGGTGTAGCTGAAAATGGTAGTCTAGGGATGTAAATGCCAGTTGACAGAATGCTAGAGAATAATCTAGGAAATGAATAGCACAGTAAACCAAGAGGTGGATGAGAATTGTGTTGATGGTACACATGCAAGAGTGTCCTTTGTGAGCTGGAGCAAAAGGACATCACTATTGCAGAGTGGTGGGAATGTGGAAAAATACAATTGGAGTGACTATGGACTGTGGTAAGCATTAATATAACATTCTTGAATCTATGCCAAAAATGTACTGTGTTGATAATGGGGCTGTATGGAAAATGTGTGCCAAGTGTACACTATGGATGTGCTAACAATCAGGTGATATTTTCTAATCTGTAACAAATGCTCCAACACAGTCTGGTGTGTTGATAGAGGGGTGTTGTTTGGGAATTCTGCACATGTGCATGATTGTTCTATAAGTTTACAACTTCTGTCATAAAAATATATTTTTAAAATAATAATAGGGTAGGTTTGGGGCAAAATACACCAAATGTAAGATAAGGGCTATAATTAATAAGATTTTAATAATATTCTTTCATAATTTGTAATAGACATCTCATGATAATGCAAGGTGTTGGTGGAGAGTTGATGTATGGGACGCTGTATGATGTTATGCATGTTTGCTTTGTAAGTTCACAATTTTTACTATACGCTTGTTGTTTATGTATGTTCATATATAAATGATACAAAGATAATAGGGTGGGTTGGGAGAAAATACTTTGGTTAATAGCAATATTTTGATAATGCTCTTTAATCATTAGTTAAAAATGTAGGCGGCAGACTTGGCCCAGTGGTTAGGGCATCCGTCTACCACATGGGAGGTCCACAGTTCAAACCCCGGGCCTCCTTGACCCGTGTGGAGCTGGCCCACGCGCAGTGCTGATGCGCGCAAAGAGTGCCCTGCCACACAGGGGTGTCCCCCGCGTAGGGGAGCCCCACGCACAAGGAGTGCGCCCTGTAAGGAGAGCCACCCAGTGCAAAAGAAAGTGCAGTCTGCCCAGGAATGGTGCAGCACACACGGAGAGTTGACACACAAGATGATGCAACAAAAAGAAACACAGATTCCCATGCCGCTGACAACAACAGAAGCAGACAAAGAAGACGCAGCAAATAGACACAGAGAACAGACAACCGGGGGGGGGGGGAATGGGAGATAAATAAATAAATAAATAAATCTTTTTAAAAAAAAATATAACAACAATGCAAGGTATTGGTGGTAGGGTGAGGTACAAGAGTCCTGTATAATGTTAGATATGTTTGTTTTATAAATTCACAACTATTATTATACATTTATTGTTTATGTATGTTTATGTATGAGTGATATATTCAATAAATTTTTAAAAACCTATGAGATAGAAAAAAGCATGAAAAACAATCAGTTCCCTGGGTGGGGGGAGAATAAATAAAAATTAATCTTTAAAAAATAAAAATAAAATACATCAGGATCAGTGTGGGCAAAGGCATGGAAGAGGAAAATACCCTCACAAACAAGGGAAATTATTACTCAGTGCTAGTTTCTACAAACCTTTAGTTCTAACCATATGACTTTTTTCACCATCCTCTAAACTTTCATATATTCCCTCTATTGAGATTTTGTTTAGATTGCTTCTTCTTTCTTCAATTACCTAAATCCTAATCATTCTATAAGGACATGCTCAAATTATACTATTCTACTCTGTTATCCCTTTCTTTTATTTTATTATTATTATTATTATTTTAATTTAATTCCCCTCCCCTCTCCCGGTTGTCTGCTTTCTGTGTCTTTTTGCTGCGTCTTGTTTCTTTGTCCGCTTCTGTTGTCGTCAGCGGCATGGGAAGTGTGGGCGGCGCCATTCCTGGGCAGGCTGCACTTTCCTTCGCGCTGGGCGGTTCTCCTTACAGGTGCACTCCTTGCGTGTGGGGCTCCCCTACGTGGGGGGCACCCCTGTATGGCATGGCACTCTTTGAGAGCATCAGCATTGCGCATCGGCCAGCTCCACACGGGTCAAGGAAGCCCGGGGTTTGAACCTTGAACCTCCCATGTGGTAGACGGACGCCCTAACCACTGGGCCAAAGTCCATTTCCCTGTTATCCCTTTCTTGATCAAGCCACCTTACCTTGATCTTTTCCCTCAGAGTCCATAGCCTTAATTACCTTAATTATCCTGTTAGGATTCTTTTGCTGGGAAACTAGTAGGACACTGCAGATATGTTGCAGAACTGGACCATGTCAGTTAAGGAACTCTGGGAGAAAAGAAGCTATATCACGCTTTCTCAACTCAGTCACTCCAAGATTTGGAACAAGGGAGAGATATATTTGGGTATTCTAGGATGGCTCCAACCTTATCATGCTAAAAATAAATTAGTGTCAGAGGAACGCTGACAGGGTTTTGAAAGTTTTTTTATAGGGAAGAGAGTAACAGAACTTAGGAGCTAGCTCTGGTATTAAGATTTAAGGGTGATAACTCTGGGACTATGACATAGCCCATATAGGAAACAGGCCTGACATAGACTACTTGAAGTGAGTTTGCCCTGGGATATGACTATGTGTAGACTGAAATACTTGGTACTTGTTACCTACCATAGAGTTGTAGGTCAACCTGGGTAGTCAACAGACTACCAATGACTATTCAGTAAATGACTAATTACTGAATTTACTTTCTTTTAGCTATATTCTTTTTTGTTTATTTGTTTTATTATATATTTTTAAAAGATACATAGGTAATCTTTTAGCTATTTTTTTTAGATTTTTAAAATTTATTTCTCTCCCCTATACTTCCCCCCCCCCTCCATTTTCTGCTCTCTGTGTCCATTTGCTGTGTGTTCTTCTGTGTCCGCTTGCATTCTTGTCAGTGTCACCAGGAATCTGTCTCTTTTTGTTGCGTCATCTTGCTGCATCAGCTCTCTGTGTGTGCTGCACCACTCCAGAGCAGGCTGCGCTTTTTTTTTGCGTGGAGCGGCTCTCCTTGAGGGGAACACTCCTTGCGCGTGTGGCTCCCCTATGCAGGGAACACCCCTGCACAGCATGGCACTCCTTGTGTATATCAGCACTGCGCATGGGCCAGCTCACCACACAGGTCAGAAGGCCCTGGGTTTGAACCCTGGACCTCCTGTGTGGTAGGCGGACACTCTATCAGTCGAGCCAAATCTACTTCCCTAACTGTTTTCAATATTCAGCAATTTATGTTAGATGGGATGTTGTTTAACAGCTTCTAAAGACCTCTACAAATTTTCGTTGATCAGTTTTTATTTGACTTTAAATAACATTTTAAGGGAATTTTAATTTTCCAGAAGCTAAGAGTCGTTGGGTAGTTTAGTCTTCACTTGAATATATTCTCCTTATATCAATATATTTACAAATAGAGTCTAATCAATTATATTTTACTCTTATAATATGCTCTTGGATATTTTCAATAAATATGTCTTTTTAAGACTATTTTCTTCTTGAAAATATTTATTACATGTAATTAAGAAATATATTCTTCCTATGAAAATATTCTTCTCTTGCCCACCATTCTTCCCACTTTATGACCCTCAGTGTCTCCCATATCTGAGATTGGAAGCTGCAGAGACCTGATGCAAATGCTATTATATGCATCTCCTCCAGCATAAAGTGCCATAAACTTTACAAATAGATAAATGAAAGAAAATTGGCTTTTGGCAAATTAATTTTTTAGCATGCTGGCTCTTGATGAATCAGCTTTTGGTGAATTGGTCACTAGTGACGGCTATTTGGTGAACTGCTTTTGGTAAATTGTCTTTTTGCATATTGACTTGTAATGCCTTCTCCATTGACTGTAAGAGCATGGTAGAAATAGTGGGAATCATCTTAGTGTCTCTAATTTGCTGAACAGTTTTGCAGATGAGGACCCTAAAGTTCAGAGGGGTTAAATAAATTGCCCATAATTACTCACATGAATGGTTGGAATTGGGTTCTTTCCTAACTCTGACTCAGAAGCCACTCTACTATAGTGCTTTAATTATATATTGCACAATACATGGCAGTTGTTCATTTCCTTTTTCAGGCTTAATTACATACAATTTTATGTATTTTGTATAACCCAATAGGTGGATTTTCAGTAATTGGTGATAAGGAAATCTGATTGACATTTCAAACTTGCTTGGGATGATGTATTATTCAAGAAAACAAAGGGATAATCATAATAAAAGTATTTAATATTTGTATTGTTGCATTCTTTTATTGATTCCAGTATTCAATATATTTTATAACATTCACTCTATGTTAAACATTAGTAGCTTTACCTAGTAACAAAGATTTTAAAAATGCATTGTGAAAGATTATTAAAATAGAAAGTATTTTATCAATTAAGTCACTTGTATTATAATAATAAATATTGCAAAGGAACAAATGACATTTAATATTATTTTTCTCTACGAAATAGAAGCAACTTAAGCCCCTATCTGTATCCCAACATAAACATATTCCTATTATCTGTTAAATGACAATTATCAGCTAAATTTATTTTTATCATTATTAGAAGCATATTGCATATTGCTTGGTTAAACCAGTACGCCAAATATCTATTGAGAAAAGTATTATGCTAGTATATTAAGAAGTATAATATATGAGCCCTATTCTCAAGGGTGTCATATATAAACACACAAGTATTTATCAGTATTTGTGTATAACAAATTGTATATTAAAAATGGGAGTATAAACATAATTTAGATGATTATTTTCATTTTAACTTTTGAACCCTCCAAATCTACAGTAATTATGTATCAATATTTTAATAAAAATAATGTAATTTTCAAATGAACAAGATAAGAAAAGAAAACTGACATTATCAAGCAGTATATCTGTAAGAACCAAATAAATAATACATATCTGTACTTAGGGGAGTTTAGAAAATGGGATAAATGCTGTGGGCTGAAGTGTTTAGCAAAGGTTTCATTTTTTAAGTGGGAATTAAACAAGGCCTTGAACAAAGGGTTCATTTTAGAAAATTGGTTGTGGTAGATTGAATCATGTAACCCAATAAAAGATATGTTTTAATCTTAACCTGTGTTCCTATGGGTGTGAACTCATTTGTAAGTGCAACCTTTTGAAGATATTATTAGTTAAGGTGTGTCCAAACTGAATCCAGGTAGATCTTCATATATATTACTGGAAGCCTTATAAAGAGAGGAAATCCAGAGGCAGTCTGAGAAGCCAGGTGACAAAGATGCAAGAAGTCAGAGAAAGCCACAGAAAGAGACCAACTACATCACCAAGTGATGGAGGACTGCCATCACCAGAATGCTACTGACTCTAGGAGAAAAAATGACTTTGCTCACATTTTGAATTTGGACTTATAGCCTTCAAAACCATGGAAAAATAAATTATTGTTGTTTAAGCCAATTCACTGTGTGGTATTTGTCATAACAGCTCTGGCAAACCAAGACATTGGGGAATAAATGGAATTAGTTATGGAAAGACTTTTAGTCTGTTAAAAAGCTGCTGAGAGCAGGGAAGTGAATGTGACTCAAGATATTGGGCCCCTCTACCGTATAAGAGGTCCAGGGTTCGATTACCAGGCCTCCTGGTAAAGGCAAGCTGGCCCATACAGGTGTGCTGGCCCACACAGAGTGCTGGCCCAAGCAGAAAGCTGGCACAGCAAGATGATGCAACAAAAAGAGACACAGAAGAGACAATAAGAGATGCAGCAGACCAGGGAGCTGAGGTGGCACAAGAGACTGAGCACCTTTCTCCCATTCCAGAATATCCCAGGATGGGTTCCTGTGCTACCTAAAAAGAAGACAAGCAGACACAGAAGAACTCACAGTGAGTGGACACATAAAGCAGACAGCAAGTGCAAAAACAATGGGGGGGAGGGGTAGAAATAAATAAATCTTAAAAAAAAAAAAAAAAAGCTGCAGTATACCAGAAGTGGGTTGGCTTTTATAATGGGAATTTTTAGGTTAAAAGATTACAGTTCTGAGGCTATGAAAGTGTCTAAATCTAGGCATCATCACAATCAAGGCAAGGCACAATCCCATTCTCTTCCAGGCTCACATTCCCCCCGAGCTCAACTGTAGGCGATCAGGTACATGGCAGGATCTGCTTGTCTCTCCCCTCTCCTCTGGCAGTTGCTTCATTTTCAAGTTGCTCTGTTCGTGGCTTCTCTCTCTCAGGTTCATCAACATCTGGAGGCTTTCTCTGTCACTGACTTTTTTTCCTGTGTGTCTTTGCATGTTTCTCCCCTTTATAAAATCCAGTAAAAGGATTAAGACCCACCTTGGTCCATGCCCTACTGAAGTGATCTAATCAAAAGGAAGTTCCCTTAACTGAATCTAGTAAAAAAATCCTGTCTACAATAGATTTACTTACGGAAGAATGGATTAGCTATAAGGAGCGTCTGTGGTCCACCCAGCTTCAAACTATCACAGTAAGATACCTAGCTGCTGTAACAAACAGATCCCAAACCCCAATAACTTAATAAAATACAAGCATATTTCCTGCTCTTAATTCAATGAGAGAATTCAATGAATGACCTTCTAGACAGTGATTCAAGGACCCAGGCATCTTCTGTCTTGAGGCTCAAAACATTTGTAGTGACTCAGAGTCCTCAGCTGGGTCCTCTGCATCTGGCCTACAGATAAGAGAAGAAAGAATATAGAGGATTGTATGCAATGGACTGGCCCTGGAAGTGCTATGTATCACTTCTGCTCACATTCCAGTGGCTAGAACTCTACCCCATAGCCACACCTAAGTTCCAAATGGACAGGAAAATATTGTCCAGCAGCATGCTTTTGAGGTAGAGTAAATGGATTTTGGTGAGAACATAGCAATTTCTACCACAGATTGTATTGCAAAAAGAGAGCAGCATGGATAACAATGTGGAGATAGGCATACATGGAACATTTCAGGCACAAAGAGCAAACTGGGCTGGCTAGGGCAGTGGTATTTGAAAATAGTAGAGTGGGAAAGGTGGCTTGGGACCTCATTGTGGAGAGAAGAGTCTTCCTACTTGGCAAAGAAATTTAGAATTTATCTGTAAACAGTAGGGAATATTCAAGTTGATGAGCAGGGAAGTAATATGTAGAGAAAGGGGTGCTAGAAGAGTGGATCTTTTTGTGGGTTGGAAGGCTGAATCAGGATTGCCAGTTTGGAAATTATTATAATAATCAATATTTGAAGAACTAAGATTTTTGGCATAAATGTTAATCTCCCCTAGTGACTATACATCCCTTAGAAACAGTGATTGTGTCCTATTCATCTTTATATCCCTGAGGCCTGGTGCAGTAGGCCTGATTCAGTATTGATGAGTGAATGAAGAAATGAATTGTGATCATGTGAATAGAAAAGTAAAGAAAACTGCCAAAAGCATAATGAAGGAAGTTCATAGTGCTTTGGTTTTTCTTTTGAGTTGGTACTTCCGCTTTAAAGCAAGCCAACATATTTTATTCAAATTGATGTTGACCCACATTCGCTCAGATAAATTGATGATGCCATCCCATTTATTTAGTAGAACAAATAATTCATATGCCATGATTATAATCTATTTCATTGGATTTTCTTCTTAATAAGCATGAAGAATTAATTTGTCCTTCCTTCCTTCCTTCCTTCCTTCCTTTCTTCCTTCTTTCCTTCCTTCCTTCCTTCCTACCTTCCTTCCTTCTATCCATCCATCTCTCTCTTTCTTTTGTTTATCACCTGTTGACCTAATATTCTGAGTATTATGCCTGAACTAGGGATTGCCAGAATAGAAAGTCAGTGGAACTTTACCCAAACCATTCTATAATGCTCGTAATTCACAATTATTGAATATACTGCAAATAAGTACATGAGAAACAGTTCAGTCTGGTGGCTAAGAGCATGTGCCCTATAGTCAGACCTGGTCAACTCCTGGCTCTTCTTACCAACTGTGTGATCTTGAGCAAGTAATTTACTACTCTATTTTCAATTCTCTGGTTTACACATTGCTGTTTAATAGAACCTATCTCATGGGGTTATTGTAAGGATTAACTGAGATATTTTATGTTAACTCCTTAGCCCAGTGATAGGCATATAATAAACACTCAAGAAATGTTTGTTCTTACAATTAGTAGTAGTAGTAGTACTATTAGTAGTGAATAAATGTAGGTCTTATAAGAATATAAAACTGGGAAGACTGGAGGGGTCAGAGGAGCCTTTCTCGACGACATTATTTTTAAGATGAAGTTTTAAGTCTGAAATCTGATCTAAAATCTGTCATTTCCTTTGTTCACAAGGAGATCAAAAGTGACATTCATTTCTCTTCAGGTAAACATTTTACAATATAATTGCCACTGGTGTTTAGTTGTTGTTGTTATTTTATTAATAATTATAATTTCAATAAACTTTTTAAAAACTGAAACTAAAGAGTGAGAAATTCTAATATCTGAGAATTTGATCTTTTTCTGAATTCTTTCTAGAAAGATTTGCAATGATTCTTCTGTATATAAATACCAGGGGAGGCTACATGTTTATTTTTAAATGGAAAATTATGGGGAAATTAGTTCAAGTTTAAAGAACTCTTCATAACTCTGGACACATTGTCTTATCCTCCTTAAGCTTCCAGAAACCAGGTTGAGCTGTAGTGGAGAGCATATGGTGTCTAATCAGGGCTATTCTACAGGAAAAGGAAACATTCACAGATGAATACCAGGGACACTTTGGTGGGAAAAATGTCAAAGACAACTACATACAGTACGAACATGGTAGGCACATACTGTGCTTGTGTTTGGGAAGGAAAGAGGAGGCAAGAAAGGGTCATGAATTCTCAATTTCCCTTGGAGATGAAGGGTTTTAGGTGTCAACAGTGAGAGTGGTTTCTTTTCAACAATTTTCTCACATGCGATTGGCAGTTGTTAATATCATGATGGGAAGACATAGAGGAAGCAGTATAAAATCAAGACTAAGAAACAGTAGAGAAAAAAGACAAAGGATAGCAGTATTTTAAAGAGGATTTTTCATTCTCAAAAAAGAGCCCTATTCATCATCCCCACCCACCCCACTAGCTTCCCCAGCTTCCATGTGTTAATGTTTGGCTTGCATGGGTTAATGTTAAGTCCTGGCTGCAATTGGGTAGCCAAAGGTGTGTTTATGAAAATGTTGTCTTAATACCTACTATATGGATGATCTCTTTCTTCCCTTGTCTTACCCTACCACCATGTATGGGGGCAGGGCACTGAATACAAAGCCCAGGAGATTATTCCCAGGTTTACCTTATCTGGTTGATGGGAGTCCCTGAGCCAGATGCCAGATATTACTGACACTTGACACGTGTCTCCCATTTCTGAGATAACACAGTGTCATATGCCCTGTTTCCCTTTGTTCACTTAGAGGTTTGATTCTACCAACTCTTATTTTAATACATTTCCAAACCTTTTCCACTTTCCAAAGTGAAAATTTTGTACTGTCTTTGTTAAAAACAAGCAAACAAAAATATCTTACAATAGAATCCATCTTTGGGGAAATAAGCTTTAAGAGAAATATGTTTGGAGTTTTACCAAATCCAAAACAAAAACAATTTAAAAGTGACCTGAGTCATAAGCAACCAAAACATATCATTGCTTGCCAAACCTAAATGATAACATGAACATTTGCCTGTAGGGAAGAATGCAGCAATTGAGGTAGAAAAATAATGAATAGGGAAGCAGACTTGGCCCAATGGATAGGGTGTCCACCTACCACATGGGAGGTCAACCGTTCAAACCCCGGGCCTCCTAGACCTGTGTGGAGCTGGCCCATGCTCATTGCTGATGAGCGCAGGAAGTGCCGTGCCACACAGGGGTATCCCCCACGTGGGGGAGCCCCATGTGCAAGGAGTGCACCCCAAAAGGAGAGCCACCCAGCACGAAAAAAAGTGCAGCCTGCCCAAGAATGGCATCGCACACACGGAGAGCTGACACAACAAGATGATGCAACAAAAAGAAACAGAGATTCCTGGTGCTGCTGATAAGGATAGAAGCGGTCACAGAAGAACACACAATGAATGGAAACAGAGAGCAGACAACTGGGGGCGGGGGCAGGGGGGAGAGAAATATATAAAAAATAAAATCTTTTTTAAAAAATTAAAAGAAAAATAATGAATAAATAATTTGGGTTTATGTTTCTTTGGCTTAACTTCTATTTTTGGAGGGGTTTTCTTTGTTTTTTTTTCTTCTTTAAAGATTTATTTTATTTATTTCTCTCCCCTTCCCCCCAGTTGTTGTGTGTTCTTCTGTGTCCACTTGTATTCTTGGCGGCACCAGGAATCTGTGTCTCTTTTTGCTGCATCATCTTGCTGCGCCAGTTCTCCATGTGTGCTGCGCTACTCCTGGGTGGGCTGTGCTTTTCTTGCGCTGGGCAGCTCAATGCAGGCTGCACTCCTTGCATGTGGGGCTCCTCTACGCAGGGGGCACCCCTGAGTGGCACAGCACTCCTTGCACACAGCGCTGCTGCATATGGGCCAGCTCACCACATGGGCCAGGAGGCCCTGGGTTTGAACCCTGGACCTCCCATATGGTAGGCAGACGCTCTATCAGTTGAGCCACCTCTGCTTCCCTTAACTTCTAATATAGTGAAAATTTTGGCTACATATTGGATTTGAGTGTACACTGAAAAAAGTATTTTGACCCACTTCAGTTCATTCTCAGGACTAGACATAGCATGAAGTAAAAGGTTCTAGAATGAGCCTACATCCTAAAATAATTCTCTTTACACTTTGGGACAAAAAGTTTTCAGAGTAACTTCCAGAAGGAATCTTCCTAAAATTCCATGATTGGTACATTTACTCCTTCACCACATCCATAGTGTCTATGACTTTCTCTTTTTAGTATTTTCTTGTTTGTCTCTAGTTTCCCCTTCTTTCTGGGTTTTCTTATCTCGGCCCAACCAGTCTGTCCTTTAAATTTCAACACAATCTCGTTCTATAGTGAGGAAATGTCAGTATAAATATTATCCAGAGGGACAGGACTAAAGTCTGACTACTTCAACAAGCTTGATACTTCTTAACTCATTAAATCCAATTTTAGCAGATTGTTACCAGGTCAGCTGATAAGTCAGCCCAGTCCCAACCTGGTCCCAACTGAAAACAGCTTTCTTTCAGCAACCTGCAGACAATGACTGAGCAATTCTATTTAAGAATCCATTGTACATCTCTTTATCCACTTGTCTCAATACCCCTTTGTTCTGTTTAGAGGAAGTGACTTAAACTGATATTTCCTCCTTCCAAAGCTTTTCTAGGTAATGTATTTGTATAAAGCTAATATACTTCTCTCATGGACTCTCCTAGCAGCCTTACAATCTCCTATTCCTGATCTAGTTTTCCCATGCTTCCTGAAATTTCCTTAAGTGTACCTCTAAGTGACTTCTACATGTCACATTGCCCATCATTTTCTCTCACAATTATATATCTGATTTTCTCCCTCCAGTACACCCAGACTTTTCATCCTAACCCTCTTTGTACAATATTAAACCTATTTATAATTTTTCTTTCTCTTTTGTTTTTTGTTTTTATTTTATTTTTTGCTTTTTAAAAACCTATTTATATTTTAATTACTCTTGTCAACATATAGACAGGAGGAGTACTATATTCTTAAATCTCACATTCATTAGGGAAATCTTTTATCGGGAGGCTTAATCAACTAAAACCACATTAGCAATAATCACTTTACAATGGCACCTGATTGAGATAGGAAGGCCTCATTACATAAGGGCATAGACTTGGGCTTGATGAGCTCAGAGAAGGTCAGCTTCTGCTATTGAAACTAACAACAACAACAAAAAATGAATAGGATTACCTATCTGCAGAAATGGCTCACCCACTTTAAGTAATTTACAAACTTGTCCCTAATGGAACCACTCTCTCTTAGTTCAGTTAAGAAAGTCACTGGTCTCTGAAAAAAACTTAACCGACTCCAGTGGAATTGTCAAATGCCTCAGATTATTGTCATAAAAGAAGGAGGATTTGAAGTCTGCCTCTGATCTAAGAAAAGAATGAGAAAGAAAAGGCATGAGAGCAAGTTGATAATAGTTTTATCCAGTCTCTGCAGATAGAAGGATGCTTTGACTTCAGAGGACCAGTGTCAGTTATTTAGTTAGAAAATACCTAGAATAGAGCAGGGGCAAGCTACATTTAATTTTATAAAAATAGCCAGTAATTACATCTAACTATTTTTGTTATAATTATTTTCACCAATTGTTGCAGTAGATTGCAAGAACTAGGAAGAGGAGTGGATAGAAATGTCATGGATGAGGGAAATAATGTACATTTAGTGCCAGATAGGAAAAATACATTGCTAAATGCAAGTTTCAAGAGAGATGCAGCTCAGGAGTGGGTGAACAGAAAGGCTGGGAGAAGCAAGGCTGACCTACTGATAAGAGAAAGTTAGGATGAGGCATAATCACAAGGGAGTGCATTTATAGATAAATGCTGAATCTGAATGCTTGAGTGAAGAGGAAAATTGGGAGAAGGCATCCCATGCAGAGGTTGCTGTTTTAAGCACTTTTCCAAATGGAGTTAATAATTTGTAATGCCAAACAATTGAGGGGTAAGCATTTATAAACCAGTCAAATGATGTTGAAGATAGGGAATACAGTGTGATTAGTTGGATATATCAGATCACCTATCAAAACATGTTAAACAAATGCAGCTAAAACTGTGTTGCACAAGTGCAAACAAGAAATAAATTCAGTATTTCCCAAACTTGAGTCCTTTGGGTATCACTTTTACCATCTTTGCCATATTCTCATATCACCTATACTCTTATTTGATTAATATAGTTCTTTTTTTTAAGACTGATTGATTGAATTGATTGATTTTTCCCCCTTCCCCTCCTCCCACCCTGCTGGTCTTGTTTTTTGTTTTGTTTTTTTGTTTTTGTTTTTTTGCTGTCTGTGTTGTCTTCTCATTTTCTCTCCTCTAGGATTCACCAGGATTCGATCCTGATGTGGAGAGAGTTTCCCTGTCAATCACGCCTCCTCAGTTCCTGGTTTCTGCTATACTTCCCCTTGACTCTCCCCTTGTCTCTCTTTTGTTGCATCATCATCTTGCTGCATGACTCCCTTTGAGGGCATTGGCTCAACACACGAGCACTTGCATGGGCCCTGGCTTGCCACCGGGCACACTTTCTCTTCTTTTTCACCAGGAGGCCCAGGGACAGAAGCCAGGTTCTCCCATATGGTAGGCAGAAGCTCTGTCACTTGAGCCACATCTGCTTCCCTTAATATAGTTCTTCAGAGCAATTAATTTTTAAATATATTTTTATTAAAGAAGGTGTGAACTTACAAAACAATCATGCATGTGTGTAGAATTCCCATATAACATCCCTCCACCAACATTGTTGTGGAACATTTGTTATAGATTATGAGATAGAATCTTCATGCTATTACCACTAACAATGGTCTATAGCATACATTTGTTATGCTTTTCCATATTGCCCTATTATTAACACAATGTATCTTTGGCATTGATGCAAGACTATTAGTCTTGCTGTTAACTATAGTCCATAGGTTACATTAATTGTATTTTTCCCATGCATTTCCTCTTTCTTACCACCTTGTAATAGTGATATACATTTGTTCTAGTTCATAAAAGAAATTCTTGTATTTGTACTATTAATCACAATTCTCATCCACTTCTGGGTTCACTATGTTATTCAGTCCCTAGATTATAAAGCAATCAATTTTTGAAAATTTACCCACTTTAGCTTCATCCTAAACATTAGTATATATGACACCACGAGTTTGATATAATAGATCATTTTTTAACACATGTGAACATAAAAGTGTTACCTTAAAAATAAAAGTTCTTCATCTGTGTGCCAGCTGAAGTCATCTTGCATACTACTGATGATATGCAGATCTCATTCTGGGAAATCCTGAACTATATATTGTCTGTCCACAGTAATGTTGTGGTTTGGAGTTTAAGAAGGGAAGTGGTAAATGCACTTAAGGCTCACTTTTTCTTCAGGTTCCTTCTTGCTTTATGACAGAAAAGCAGGAGAAAATAAAACACCATTTACTTCCTCCTACTTGAGTGATTTGTGCTTATTGTAACAACTGGATTACTCAAAGTATAAGCCAGAAGTGGTAGCTAATGGCAAGAGGGCTTTGATTAATCTAAGAGCCAAATCTCCCCTGGTATGGAAAGAACTATAGATCTCTTGATAGAGAGATGGATACTTTAATATGTTTTTTTGCAAGTTACAATTCACCAAAAAGAAAGGCTGTATATGGGATGAACAATCTACCTGTTGAAAGAATATAACCTCTTTGGGAAAATCAGCTTATATTCATCCATGTACATTTATACAGCGAGTGGTGGTGGGGAGGAAACAGTGAGGCTCTATACTACCTGAGCCCCTATTCCCCACTTTAAAAAAAAATAATTTATTGAAGTATATCACTCATACATAAACACACATAAACAATAAGTGTATAATAATAGTTGTGAACTTACAAAACAAATATATAACATCTACAGGATTCTCATAACTCACCCTACCACCAATAACTTACATTGTTGTTAAACCTTAACTACTGATTAAAGAGCATTTTCAAAATATTACTACTAATCAAAATATTTTCCCCCAACCAACCCTGTTATTATATTTATATCATTTATATATGAACATACATAAACAATTACGTGTATAGTAAAAGTTGTGAATTTACAAAGCAAACATGTATAACATCATACAGGGGTCCCATATATTTAATGAATTCCGATCAGAGTGCAGCACCAACCTCTTGTCCTCCCAACTGGAACTACTAAGAAAGAGCAAAGTTAGGGAAGTAGCCCATGTTGGTATCTGGGCAAATAAAAATTCTGTTTGCTGAAAATTCTTAAACTATCCTGTCTTATAAAGTAACCTCTTGTGAGTTAAGTTAGCATGAATCAGCCACCCACCCACACACACATTAAATGTATATGGTAAAAAATCAGTTTCTCAACCCAAAAAGCTCAAAATCTATAGAGACTTTACCAAGAAAACCACTCATATTTGGAGTCCAGATTGCTCAAAGTTCTGTCCTCTCTTTCTTTGAAACTTTGGTAGATAAAACAGTTAACAAAAGACATGCTTAATCCCTATTCCAGTTTTTCAAAGCATGGCCCTGCTTCTTGGGTAGCATTATGTAGGCCCCCAACTACTCACTTCAGAGATGTGTCTATTATTTTGGTGGAGGCTCTGCCTTGATATTCAGAGAAAGACTTCATTAATAGCTATTTAAGAAAATAAATGAGTTTATGTGGTAGGTAGAGTTCTATAAGCATGGTCTGTTCTGCAAGTCTTCATTTGATAAAAGCTTGGCATCTTCTCATCAAACCATCTGAGAAAAATGTTATTCTGACCTTCTCGTTAAGTTGCCATTTTTTCACTACATTGGTGATCTCTGTTAATTAGATGCTCAGAGGACAATGTGATGTCCATGTAGCAGCATCTAGGACCAACTTCTAATCATATAGTACAAAAGTCTTTGGCATTAAGTAAGTTATCTGGTACAGATTAGTACATAAATTTTAGTCCTTTTTACTTTTCTTATCAGTAAGTCAGTCATGTTGTACTAACTTCACAAAAGCAATTCTATAAAACTCTTAGATAAACACTAAAAGTAAATCTTCATAGGAAGTAGATGTGGCTCAGGCAATTGGGTTTCTGCCTACCACATGGGAGTTCGCAGGTTTGGTTCCAGTGCCTCCTGGAGAAGGCAATCTGGCACTTCAGGCAGCCATGACAAACTGCTGCTACAAGATGAAGCAACAAAAGAGACACAAAGAGGAAAGACAATGAGAGACACAACAAACCAGGGAGCTGAGGTGGCTCAGGTGATTGAGTGCCTCTCTTCTACATGGGAGGTCCTGGGTTCTGTTCCCAGTGCCTCCTAAAGAAAAGACAAGCAGACACAGAGAGCACATGGCAAATGGACACAGACAGGAGACAGCAACCACAAACAACAAAGGGGGCGGGAATAAATAAAATCTTTTTTTTAAAAAAAGGTAAATCTTCATAATCCTGGATTTGGCAATGGAGTCTTAGATATGGCACCAGAAATACGAGCAACAACAACAACAAAATAGATAAACTGAACTTCATCAAAATTAGAAACTTTTGTGCATCAAAAGTCGTTATCAAGAAAGTGAAAGGGAAGCGGATTTGGCTCAATGGATAGAGCATCTACCTACCACATGGGAGGTCCAGGGTTCAAACCCAGGGCCTCCTGACACGTATGATGTGCCGTGCCACGCAGGGATGTCCCCCATGTAGGCCTGTGAGCTCCACGCTCAAGGAGTGCGCCCCATGAGGAGAGCCGCCCAGTGTGAAAATAGTGCAGCCTGCCCAGGAGTGGTGCCACACTCACGGATAGCTGGCACAGCAAGATGATGCAACAAAAAGAAACACAGATTCCCGGTGTCGCTAACAAGAGTACAGGCAGACACAGAAGAACACACAGCAAATGAACACAGAGAGCAGACAACTGGGTGTGGGGGGGACAGGGTGGGGAAGAGGAGAGAAAAAAATAAAAAGGAAGTGAAATTCAACCTACAGAATGGAAGAAAATATTTCATATCACACCTGATAAAGGTTGAATATCCCAAATATATTTAAAAATTCGATAACTCAAAAACAAACTACACTACTTTAAAAATGGGCAAAGTGTTTAAATAGATATTTCTCCAAAGGAGATATACAAATGGTCAATAAGCACATGAGGGAAGCGGATGTGGCTCAAGTGATAAGGCCTCGGCCTACCACATAGGAGGACCCCAGTTCAATCCTTGGGGCCTCCTGGTGAAAAAGAAGAAGAGAAAGTGTGCCTTTGCAGCAAGCCAGTGCCACGTGGTCGCAAGCTGAGTGCCCATGTGGTAAGCCAGTTCCTGTGTGGTAAGCCAGTGCCCACGTGGTGAGCCGAGCACCCATGTGAGTGCCCATGTGGTGAACCAGTGCCCATTCAGCGAGCCGAGTGCCTGCACAACAAGCTGAGTGCCTATGCAGTGAGCCAATGCCTGCAAAAGTGAGTCATGCAGCAAGATGATGAACCAACAGAAGGGAGATGAAGAGGAGAGTCAAGGTTTGGCACAGCAGAGACCAGGAACTGAGGTGGCACAATTGACAGGGAACCTCTCTCCACATCATTGGTTCCCCAGATTGAATCCTAGTGAATGCTAGAGGAGAAAGATGAAAAAAGAAGACAAAAAGAGAAATAGATACAGAAGATCACACAGCGAATGGATACAGACAGCCAAAACAGCAGGGCGGGGGCAGGCATAGATAAATAAATAAATAAATCTAAAAAAAAATAAGCACATGAAAAGATGCTCAACATCTTTAGTCATTAGGGAAATGCAAATGAAAACCACAATGAGACACTACTTCATATACTTCTAGGGCTGCTGTTATTTTTTAAAAAAAAGGAAAATAACAAGTGTTGGTGAGTTTGTGGAGAAGCTGGTACCCTTGTACATTGCTGGTGGGGGGTATAAAATAGTGCAACTGCTTTGGTAACAACTTGGCAGTTTCTCAAAAAGTTACACACAGAATTACCATATGACCCAGCAATTACACTCCTATGTATATATCCAAAAATATTTTAAATAGGTACTCAAACAAATACTTGTATATGAATGGTCATAGCAGCACAAGTCACAATAGCCAAAAGAAAGAATGAACAAATGTCCATCAATGGATGAATGGATAAACAAAATGTAGTATATCCATAAAATGGAATATTATTTAGCCATAAATAAGAACGAAGTACTGATACATGCTACAATGTGGGTGAACCTTGAAAACCTTATGCTAAGTGAAAGAAGTCATTCACAAAAAGTCACATATTATATGATTCCATTTATATGAAATATCAAGAATAGGGAAATCCACAGAGACAGAAAGCAGATTTGTGGTTGCCCCGTACTTGGGGGAGGGAGAGATGGGGAGTGACTGCTTAATGGGTATAGAGTTTTGTTTTGGAATGATGGAAAATTTTGGAACTCAATAGAAGTGGTGGCTGCATGACAGTGTGAATGAACTAAATTCCATGGAATAATACACTTTAAAATATTTAATTTTATATTATATGATTTTAACTTCAACTCTTAAAAAAGCAGCTGCTGATTGTTTATTGAGTGATCAGGCAAGCCAATTTGTAGCCACAATCAATAGCATGCAACATTTTTATCTCCATGACTTTTGATGTATATAACCCATTGAATTGAAATAATTTCCAAAGAATCATAAAAGGTTATCCTTCAGGAGAATCCTGTGTGTGTGTTTGTGCATGCATGCTTAAAATTTAGCTGATATCTATCTGAATAGTGGTAAAAATTGTATATCTTTGTTTCACCATAACTAATGGAGAATTGATTCAGAACTAGTGATATTAACTTGAACATGACTGGCTATCTGATGTGACTGCCAGATCATGGGAACATGATACTGTCAGATGGTGAAGCTGAAAGATAAATGGTATTGCAGCTGACAGTTTAGAAATCATAGAATTACACCTATCATTCTGTAGACTGCTAATTAGAACCAGGGACAGCCCAGAAGAGAAATGCTTTGGAAATATTGTAGATTATTTAACTAAAAACAAATGAGACTGCCAATAAAGCAAGTTCTGTTCCCAGAGATATGGAATTGGGGTAGAAGAACTAAGAGTCCTTCCATGAGGGATCTGCTTTCCACTTTTCCGAAGTCAGTTTCCTTAATTTTCACAGAAAATGTCTTTATATGTTAAGTGAATATGAACCCCTGAACCTCTGATTAAAAAGATTAACATTAAATTTGCTCCTTCATGGTCTGTAATTGGCCTCATTTCCAAACTGGCTAAAGTATCATCCTAAGGATGATTCTTGAACTGTCTTTCATTCACATCTTGATAGCATGCTAACGTTTGCATAAAACAAATCACTTCTCGTCATCCTTTGGAAAGGTCCAGTTTACTTACTGAATTGGAAAAACTAGTAATGATTGCTACAGATGGAACAATCTCACAAAAACATATAATCAGTAATACAGAAGTATACACCTGTCTTTGGGTTTTCTTTCTCAGGTTGAAATGTATCCATTTTTCTTGGCTGTAAATAGTAGAAAATCCTACTAATCGTGGGTTAAACCAGTAGGGATTTATTTGTCTCATATAATTAGAAGAAAAGAGACAGGAGGTTGGATCTTCTGCCGAATAATGTCATCAAAGACCCTTGCTTTTTCTATTTTTCCATTCCACCATCCTCAGCCTCATACTTTTGGACACATGATTGCAATGTGGCCACCACAGTACCAGACATGTTCACATTTAAGGCATAAAGAAAGGAGTGAAGAGGTAGCACCAACTATAGCTATTCCTTTATTAGGAAAACCTAATGGAATGGATTGTCATCATCAATCTCAACTTGTGGCCTGCCTTATGGAATTCCGATTTGCCAAACCCCATGACTATGTGAGCCAATTCCTGTCAGTTCTATTTCCCTGGAGAACCCTGACTAATACACAACCCTATCTGCTGCATGGGAGAGAGAAAGAAAATGTTTAGCATTTCCAGCTTCTATAGTAGATGGTTGGGAATAGGGTTTTAGGCTAGCCAACCTTCACTGGCTGCCACATTTTTTTCTTGTGCAAATGTTAAAGAGATTTTTAGATGAAGAAATAAAATAATTGTCTTGATGCCTGAAACAAAAGAACATGAGCTATGTATGATTCCTGTTCCATCTCTCTTAATCTAGTAAGCATGTGGTTGCTTAATATTTTCACTTCCTCTCAGGAAAAAAAAAAAACCTGATATTTTACCTTAAATAGCTTGTGGCCCTTCTTTTTAGGTCCCAAATTATCTTCATGCATATTGACTCAATTGGTTTTACTACATTTAAGAGAAAAACACTGGGAACTGGGGAGTAGAGAGAAGATGGGAAAATGAGTTACATGATAATTTATTTACCCAAATTAACAACCTTCAGGGTTCATGATTTGGAGTTCAGGACACTTGGCAAAGTACATTTTTCTTCCCTTTAAATACCCTATTAAATATATACATTTACACATACACAATGATATAAATAGTCCCTACAAGCTTAGGGGAAGGAAGCAATTATCTAAACCTTGGCTTGGGCAAAGGAAGGTCGTTACCGAATCCCCAATGCCAGGAAAAGGGGGAAATTATTATTTCCCAAGGGAACACAAATCTCTTTTAAGTTATCACATCTGAAATATGAATTTATGCAGCAATATTTCAGGAAACAGTAGTCAGATTTACGATAACATAAAATGCATGCAATTTCCAAAAAAAAAAAAATCCAGCTTCTTCTTGTTATCCACAGAACCTATCTTACCCAACCAGGCAAAATAAGCTTAACCTTGACAAATCTTCTCCCTGCAGCAAATGTTTGCATCAACTGGCAGATTTTCCCAGCCATGGATTTGTAATTACTTTCTGAATTTTGAAGAACAGATTAAACGACGACATAAGAATCTGAATATTACCATCCACAAATCTTTCTGCTAACTGATTACTATGAGTTATTAAATGGGTTTTCCACATTTCATAAGAATTTCCAGTGCTGGTGCATCCTTTTAAATACCTCGTGTTGCTGCTGACAAATAATCGGGAAAATAAACTATGAGCTTCAAATAAATTGAAGCCAAATGATAGATTTCAAGGAAGACTTTTATAGTATCTTGGGGGAAAACTCTAAAAATTCTTCTTCCAAGGCAAAAAGATAGCAAGTTTTAAGGTTTGCGCATAAATGCTAAAGTAAATTTTACCAAAAGAACAAAAGTATTCATAAAGTGCAATGTTTATAGGCTTAACATTTGAGCTTTAATAACTTGGGTGGCAACTGCAATAGAGACAATCTGTAAATATTACTTAAAGGCAAAATACATTCTTTTCTTGAAATGGACTTTTATTCTGCTAACCAAAGGGCGTAGTTTATCTATCTCTATGGAGACCTTTTTTTTCTTTTTTCTCATTTATCACAGCGTCTGAAGAAAGAACACACTGGATACAGCTGGGTGATGCATTTGTCCTAGGCTAATCAATTTCCTTTTATGTGCTATTTACAGATTTCTAGCATATCTACAATATTAGTCATTAAACCTGAAAGATATACAAGGTCTTCATAAAGTTCTTCCAAGTATCTGGTTTGTTAATACCCTTTGGCAAGCTCCCATAAAACAGTGTTTTATGTTTGGAAAGTACATTCTAATCATTTCCATTTATCTTCTCAATATCCGTAAGGTTGGAGTAACCTCTGGACAGGGAAATTGTTGGCTAATATTGAAGGCAGAGCTGTCTGGTGGCCTTTCATAGAGATTTTATAACGATGATAGGAAGTTGAGAAGACAGAAGCTCATCTTGTCACAAATGCCCTAACAAAGGGGGACAGTCACAATGGCAGAACTGAAACCATAATATTAGAATCCACAGAAATGAATTAGATCTACTAGATTCTAAGCCCAGAGAGTAATACTAATCCACAATTGTTAAGCTTAGTGTGCTGGGCACTGGGATAAGTAACTTACACATGTTATTGTCTCTGAAATCTCACAACAGTCCAGTGAAGAAGATATCCATTCCCCATTTTCAGAGAAAGTTAGGAGGTTTATGGAAATTGCTCAATAAAGGTTACATCCCTTCTGTGCTATTCTCCACTGTCATGATGTCTAATGAATGCTGACTATTAATTCAGTTATCCTTGTGTTCATTCTACAAATATTTAACATATACCTAATTAGTTCTAGGCTCTGGTCTAGAAAATTGGGGCATCAAAATAAACAAGACCAACACATTCACTGCTCTCACAGAGCTAGTTTTGCTTGTCTATGTTGCAGAGTCCATGTTCAAGAAATAGTAGCAAATGCTTGCCTAGCATACGTTACATACCAGGGACTGTTCTAAGTGACATATGTTAATTCACTGAATTCTCCCAACAACGCTATGAGGTAGGTAGTACTACCATTTTACAAATGAGGATTCTCACTCAGAACTTGTGGTGGATTGAAATGGGGACCTTAGCCTGGACATGGTTCTTGGTCTTGGCCCTGGTTCTGGTGAGTGTGGACCTATTGTAAATAAGATCTCTTCAAGGTATTACTTCAGTTAAGGTTTGACCCAATTGAATCAGGTTGGACTTTAATTGGATTACAGGAGTCCTTCATAAGCTGAATTGAAGTCAGACAGAGAGATGCGATGGGGAGCAGCCAGAAACTGGAAGTCAATGGAAACTGGAGAATAGAGGAGAAGACATTATCATGTG
Source organism: Dasypus novemcinctus (assembly GCF_030445035.2). Lineage (NCBI taxonomy): Eukaryota > Metazoa > Chordata > Mammalia > Cingulata > Dasypodidae > Dasypus > Dasypus novemcinctus. The sequence continues at coordinate 66,530,221 of NC_080686.1, read as the reverse complement.
CATTTCCACGTGATGGGAAAGCCAAGGAACCCCAAAGAGTGCCCCAGCCAGAAGACACTGACCCCAGAAGGAAGTAAGCCTTCTGGCCTCGGAACCATGAGCCAATAAATTCCTAGGAGTCTCAGCGACTCCTAGGACTGTAGGGTGTTACATGTGGGATAGATTTCTCTAAGAGAGAGCCTGAAATGAAAGAAATAGCAATTACTTCTCAAGGTTTAGGAAAAAGGGGAGTTTGGGCCAATGTGATGAAGGGGAGGGGTGAGGTAGTTGGGAACACAGCCGTGATTAAGAGGCACAGTCCATGTCCTCTTAAAGCTCTCAGCAGAGAAGTGCTGTGGGATTATATAGCAAGGGGCCTTCCTGCCCTTAGGAAAGTTTTCTCAGAGGAAATGATAGTTGAGTAGACCTGAGAATGAATAGAAGCCTGAAGGTGGGAAAATTTGTAGAAGGCCTTGAGGCAGGAGAAAGCACATGATCAAGAAACTGAGAGACACCTACTGTTGGATGAGGAGAGAGAGGGAGGATGAGCATGACTGGAAATGAAGAACGTGATGCTGACAGGGAGGGTAGACCATGTTGTGTCTTGTAAGCAATGTTAAGAACTTTCCTTTAGGGAAGCAGATGTGGCTCAAGTGATAAGGCCTCTGCCTACCATGTGGGAAGACCCAGGTTCAATCCCTGGGGCCTTGTGGTGAAACAGGAGAAAGTGTGCCTGTGCAGCGTGGTGAACCGAGAGCATGCGCAGTGAGCTGAGTGCCTGCGTGGCAAGCCAAGTGCTTGCATGGCGAACCAAGTGCCCACACAGCGAGCCAAGTGCCTGTGTGGTGATCCGAGTGCCCCCGAGTGCCTACGAGTGCCCACATGGTGACAGTGCCCGCACAAGTGAGTCAGGCAGCGAGATGATGACACAACAAAAGAGAGATGAAGGGGAGAGTCAAGGTGAAACACAGCAGAGACCAGGAACTGAGGTGGCAGAAGTGACAGGGAACTTCTTTCCACATCAGAGGTCTCTAGGATTGAATCCCGGGGAATCCTAGAGGAGAAAGATGAGAAGAGAAGACAAAAAGAGAAATAGCTACAGAAGATCACACAGCGAATGGACATAGCAAAAATAGCAGGACGGGAAAGGGGGAGGGGAAGAAAAATAAATAAATGTTTAAATATATATATATATACTGGGGAAAAAAAGAACTTTGGTTTATTCTAATAGCAAATAGTGTGCCATTGGAAAGATTTTAAAGCACAAGAGTGTCACAATGAAATTTGCTTTCTAATAAGGTAAGTGAAGTTTGTCAAAGCAGAAATATGATAAGGTTTCCTTTCTGCCCTTTCTCCTCTTCCCAGATGTTGACCTCAGTTTCCCCTTCCTTAGCGTTCTTTCTCCCTACAGAATTCCTTTCCCTGACCAACTGGGATTAAATATTGGATCAATGCCAGGAATATGAGGCAGGGGCAAAGGTCCTAAGAAGAGCAAGACAGAGTTACAAAGGAAAAGACAAAGGGAAAGGTACAGTCCTATTAGGGGTGAAAAAATTCTCATCCACACCAGAAGGGGATGCAATTCATATGCATGATACCCTGATCAACTAATTTTATAGAGATTACTATACCTTGCAGGTGCCCACTCAATTTTTAAAAGAAAAACAATCATCAGGAAGGCAAGATTTACTTAAGAAAAGCTAATAAATTAGAATCCTTTCCAATGCAACTACCAAGAGATACTTTCCTAATGAATTAATTGGCCAAGGGCTATATACTTGCTCTTGATTATAGCAACAAAAGCTGACTCTTTGGCCACGGAGTTGCTGAAGCAGGGAGAGGGAAAAAGAGGTGTGATACGGGGACATTTTCAGGACTTGGAGTTGTCCTGAATGATATTGCAGGGACAGATGCAGGACATTATATATCCTGCCATAACCCACTGAATGGACTGGGAGAGTGTGAAAACTAGAGTATAAACTATAATCCACGCTGTGCAGCAGTGCTCCAAAATGTATTCATCAAATGCAATGAATGTGCCACACTGATGAAAGAAGTTGTTCATGTGGGAGGAGTTCAGGGTGTGGGGATTGAGGTATATGGGAACCTCTTATATTTTTTAATGTAACATATTGTGTGATCTATGTATCTTTATTTATTTATTTATTTTTTTAAAAAGATTTTATTTATTTATTTAATTCCCCCCTTCCCCTGGTTGTGTGCTCTCTGTGTCCATCCGCTGTGTCTTGTTTCTTTGTCCGCTTCTGGTGTCGTCAGCGGCACGGGAAGTGTGGGCGGCGCCATTCCTGGGCAGGCTGCACTTTCTTTCGCACTGGGCGGCTCTCCTTATGGGGCGCACTCCTTGCGTGTGGTGCTCCTCTACGCAGGGGACACCCCTAAGTGGCAGGGCACTCCTTGTGCCCATCAGCACTGCGCATGGCCAGCTCCACACGGGTCAAGGAGGCCCGGGGTTTGAACCGCGGACCTCCCATGTGGTAGACGGACGCCCTAACCCCTGGGCCAAGTCCGTTTCCCTATGTATCTTTTAAAAATAATTTTAAAACCTGACTCTTGCTAACTTCAGCAGAAAAGGAATATAGGAATTTGTCTGAAAGTTTGAGGATAGCTCACAGATTAGATAGAAAAACTGGACTCCAAGCCTGGAAACAGAATAGGAGCCAGAGAAGGTTAAGGACAGGAACCAGGCCAAGGTCCTACTGCAGGAATGGTCAGCTTGGGACATCTCAGTAGACCTCACTGCTACTGCTGCACTCTGCTGCTGCTGGACGCATCTCTATGTGTTGATGCAAAACAGTGCCCTCATAATACATTTACCAACCCCACTTTCAAAGTCCTGGACAGGAACATCCGATTTGCTTTGCTCCTAAGGAAATGGAGAGCAGGGACGTCTGGTTTCATCACATCAAAGAATCACAAAGTGGGTATTTCATCAAAATAGATGATGGGCAGCCAAGGAAAGGACAAATGTCCACTACACACTCCTTCTGATCATTTATTAAAGTGTTAGTTTAATGGAGGAGAAGAATTTCAATCAAGAATTTCAGGGAAACGGACTTTGGCCCAGTGGTTAGGGCGTCCGTCTACCATATGGGAGGTCCGCGGTTCAAACCCCGGGCCTCCTTGACCCGTGTGGAGCTGGCCATGCGCAGTGCTGATGCGGGCAAGGAGTGCCGTGCCACGCAAGGGTGTCCCCGACGTGGGGGAGCCCACCGCAAGGAGTGCGCCCGGTGAGAGCCGCCCACCATGAAAAGAAAGAGCAGCCTGCCCAGGAATGGCGCCGCCCACACTTCCCGTGCCGCTGATGACAACAGAAGCGGACAAAGAAACAAGACGCAGCAAATAGACACCAAGAACAGACAACCGGGAGAGGGGGGGAATTAAATAAATAAATAAATCTTTAAAAAAAAAAAAAAAAAGAATTTCAGAAATGATTCTAAGGGCAGCAGAGAAACTACTCAAGACTTATCTCCACTGACTGACTCAAAAGCAAATACTTCCCAGGAATACCCTTTACTTTGTTAGATCTTGAAGCAAACATCTTCGCCAAGACTGCTGCTTGCCCAGGATTGCATCGCCCATATGTTAAAGTGTCGATTTTACATATGACATGACTGGGCCTCAGACAGGGTGTTTTTACCTATAGTCACACTATAGGCATGATTGTTTAGTTTGGAATATAAACAGATTTAGAATATTACTTTCTTCTATTGCATTCGCTCTGATTTAAGCAAAACATGATTAGTAAAATTACTTTAAAATATATATTACCTCAAGAAAATATTTCACCTTTTTTTTTTTAAGTTTTATTTATTTTTCCCTTCTCCCCCACCCCTGGTATTTTTCATGCGCTGTCTGCTCTCTGTGTCCATTTGCTCTGTGTTCTTCTGTGGCTGCTTGTCTTCTCTTTAGGCAGTGCTGAGAACTGATCCTGGAACCTTCTGGAGTAGAAGAGAAGTGCTCAATCTCTTGTGCCACCTCAGCTCCCTGTTCTGCTGCATCTCTTATTGTCTCTCTTCTGTGTCTCTTTTTGTTGTGTCGTCTTGCTGCGCCAGCTCTCCACTTGGGCCAGCTCACCACGCAGGCCACCTTGCCTTTACCAGGAGGCCCTAGGAAACAAACCCTGGACCTCCCATATGCTAGACGGGAGCCCAATTGCTTGAGCCACATCTGCTTCCCTCACCTTTTGTTCTTAATAAAATTAATAATAGTGATTTGAAAATCCCAGATGAATGAACAGGAAATTTCTTCTTTATAATAGAAATTGAATTCATTCATTATATATTAGAAAGGATAATGTAATTCAAAGCTTCACATTTCACCTGGAAAGAATCTAATGAACAAGATTGCTTTTTACAAATTCATTTCCTGACTTATTTCCTTTTAGAATTGCAACAAGACTAAATATATTTTTCTAGCTACTTGCTATATTTGAGCTTGACACTTTTATATTCGGGATTTTATGTACTGTGATCACATATGTAAATCCAAGTGAATTTTTAAATAAAAAGTATAAATACTGAGAACTATAGTTCTGACGAATATGTATTACCATCTTTATACCAAACTCAATATTTAAATTTTAGGGTCTCCCAACTCTAATTGTTTAAGGGAACTTTTTTCACAACAGTATCTAACATTTTGATGTTTTGATTAAGGAATCCTCAGGGAAATAAGCTTCCTCATAAAGAAATTCAAGGTGTTAAAGTCAACAAAAACCTTCATAAGTCATGCAAAGCAAGGTTCCCTGAATGTGTTAGCAAGACAACAACACCTCTATAGAGAGCTTCTATTTTGTCCCTGCTAAGGTGAAGATAAAATTCCCTTTGAGATAATTATGAAGTCTGCAAATTTTGAGCTCTCAGGTTCAAGGCATGCTGGAACTTCGGCAACAAGAGAGTTCTGGCATGGCAAGTAGGGGTTGCACTTGCAAGGTAACAACTACAAGAGCCCTCAGCACTGCCAAAGACTTAGCAAACTCAGTCAGGATTCAGGGACTCACTAGTGATTCATCAGAGCATGGAGGGGGTGATGTCTCAGTTTAGGAGACAGATAAGGCATCTGCCAAAGTGTCCTTTATACCAACAAGTTGGGCATGAGCTAGCAGGATCCAGCCATGCAGAAACAGATTAGAAGGAGCTAGTTGGGGTTCCATAGCACTACTCAGCACTGAGGCTTGGGATGTAGCCACATGAAGAAAGAATGGCAATTGGGATCTACACCCAGACCTGATAGATACTGAGGGTGTATCAGAATTCCAAGACCCACCTTATACTTCCTGCTTCAGTCAGGAGCAGGAGAGGGAATGAGCCTAGGAAAGTGTTTGGAGGTGAGATTCAGGAGACAAAAGAAGCTAGTGAAACAGAGGCAGTCAATGTAAGTTAAGGTTGACACCAGCCTCCTCTTTCTGTGCCCTTTGATCAACTCAGGAGTGACCTGTTCCCTACTTTGGACACCCAAATCATTCCTATTTCCTTCATATATCAAAATAATGTTTTGATGATTAACTGAAATGTCCCAGGCATTTTAGAATGCCTTGCATACCTGCAGCTGACTGTGGAGACACCCTTCCTGTAGCCCATGCTGTGCCTAGTGCACAAGGGTAGACATCCGACAACTGCCTACCAGGGCCTCTAAAATGATTCTGCCACAAACAACTCTGCCCTGAAACAGATGACCCAAGAGCAGATGCAGAGTCCCATTTCTTCATGGCTTGATGCCCAGCTCCAGACCACTGAAGTTCTGGCTTAGCTGTGGGAGTTCCAGCTCTTGGGTTTCTGTGAGACTCCTCCCCACAAATGTCTCGAACAGCCTTGAGGAAGATATGGTTCCTTGCAACCAAATGATTCCCATCTACACAATTATAGTGTTTTCTACAGTGTGTTTTAATCAACCTACTAACTCAATCAACCTTTTTCCCCCCATTTATTAGAGAATTTGTGGATTTACAGAAACAGCATGCATAAAACACAAGATTCGCATATACCACCCAACCACCACCACCTTGAATTGGTGTGGAACATTTGTTAAAATTGATGACAGCACATTTTTACAATTGCACTATTAATTAAAGTCCATGGTTTAACTTAGGATTCACTTTTTTGTATAGTATTTTTCCATGAATTCTACCCCTGCCCCAAGATGGCTTCCTCATCTGTTTACTCATTTTTGTTGGGTTTTTTTTGCACATTGTTTAGCTCATTGTCTGCTTGTTTTGTTTTTGTTTTTGTTTTTTGTTTTCTCATTGTCTACTCATTATTTTTTGCTCTTTGTCTTTTTATTTTTTCCTTAGGAGGCACTGGGAATCAAACCTGGACTTCCCATGTGGAGGCACTCAACTGCTTGAGCCATAGCTGCTCCCTGCTCATTTGTTTTTGTTCATTATCTGCTCATTGTTTGCTTGTCTTGCTTGTTGTTTTTGCTCATTTTCTACTCATTGTTTGTTTGTCTACTTTATGAGGCACCAGGAACTGACCTGGAACCTCCCGTGTGGGAGGCAGGCACTCAACTGATTGAGTCACATCCGCTTGCTAATTCCATGAATTTTTCTTTTTGTCTTTTTTTCTTTTGTCATGATTCCATTACATTTTTTAAAAAACTTTTACTTTGTTACCATATATACAATCTAACATTTCTCCTTTTAATCAAGTTAAATATATATTTCAATGTTGTTAATTGTGTTCACAATGTTGTGCTACAATCATCACCATCTATTACCTAAACATTTCCAACATTTCAAATAGGAACCTGAAAATTTTATTTTATTTTTTTAATATTACATTAAAAAAATATGGGGTTCCCATATATCCCCCATCCCCCTCACCCCAACTCCTCCCCCCATAGCAACAATCTCTTCCATCATAATGAGACGTTCATTGCATTTGGTGAATACGTCTCTGAGCACCGCTGCACATCATGGTCAATGGTCCACATCATAGCCCACACTCTCCCATGTTCCACCCAGTGGGTCATGGGAGGACATACAATGTCCGGTAACTGTCCTGCAGCATCACCCAGGACAACTCCAAGTCCCGAAAATGCCTCCATATCTCATCTCTTCCTCCCATTCCCCACACCCAGCAGCCACCATGGCCACTTTCTCCACACCAATGCTACATTTTTTTCGATTACTAATCACAATAGTTCATGAATAGAATATCAGTAAGTCCACTCTAATCCATATACTATTCCTCCATCCTGTGGACCTTGGAATGGTTGTGTCCACTCCACATCTATATCAAGAGGGGGCTTAGATTGCACATGGATGCTGGATGCAATCCTACTGCTTTCAGTTGTAGGCACTCTTGGCTCCATGGTGTGGTGGTTGACCTTCTTCAACTCTGTGTTAGCTGAGTGGGGTAAGTCCAATAAATCAGAGTGTAGGAGCTGAAGTCTGTTGAGGCTCCGGGCCTGGCTATCATATGGTCAGTCCAGAGATTCAGGTCCCCTGGGTATATATTAAACCCCAGCACCAACTACAGTTCTGGTAAAAGTAACAGGAGAGGCTTGTGAACAAAGATCACACCTGAGTCCAGCTCCATCACACAGAAACACAAACTCCAAAAAAGGGCCAACTGGCATTGCACTGAACTCCATCTGCCGTGTCCATAGAACCTGTGGGTCTCTGTAGCCCTCAGAAGAACCAAAACCTGGGGTTGTATCTACTTTATCTGTCTCTGGGACTCTACTGAGGTGTGCCTAAGGGCAACCCCTCTGATAACCTCCTGGCTCTTTTTGGAGACTCATAGCCATATAAACTCATTTGTCCTTTCCATTTCCCCCTTGATTCAGGTCAAAAAGCATTTTTAACTCCTGGTATTATATGTAGACTGAGATATTCTGCTGGTCCAAGTTGACCCTTTCATTCAAGGTCATTTTCTGGTTACATCATCAGCTGTTACTTGGTAGTAATCCCTCGGCACCAGGGAGGCTCATTCCTGGGAGTCATGTCCCATGCTGGGGGGAATGCAACGCATTTACATGCTGAGTTAGGCTTTGAGACTGGCCACATTTGAGCAACATGGAGTCTCTCAGGAGGTAACTCTTAGGCACCCTGCAGCTCTAGGCCTTGTTCTTATTTCAGGTGCATAGGCTCACAAGCATAGTCATTAATATCAAGGGCTCATTGTCGGACCTTCATTCTTTTTTGGTCTTTGCCATTGCACTTGGGGAATTGTTGCTATTCCTTTAGGGACTGTGATAGAGCTCCCCTGGCTAGGAACTCAGCACTCCCTCAGTTGTAGTTTTTAATTGTACCCACTATGAAAATATCCAAATGTTTTTATGTACCCTGGATATATGTCCTGGAGAACTCCCTGCCAACCATGTGTCCCCTGTCAATAACATCCCACACCAGTATTCCTCCCCTCCCATTGTTGAACCTCTCTGTGAACCTGAACATTTTAAACCTTAACCTCCCATTCCCCATATCAGCCAGTCAGTCCCCTGGTAACCTATATTCTAAATTCTGATTCTATGAGTTTGCTTATTCTAATTGTTTCAAATTAGTGAGACCTTGTCCTTTTGTGTCTGGTTTATTTCACTCAACAAGATGTTTTCAAGTTTCATCTATGTTGTTGCATTTATCAGGACTTCATTTCTTTTTATGGCTGAATAATGTTCCATTGTATGTGTGTGTGTGTGTGTATGTACCACATTTTATTTGTCCATTCCTTGGTTAGTGGACAGTTGGGTTGCTTCCATCTTTTGGCAATTGTGAATAATGCTACTATGAACCTGGGTGTGAAAATATCTGTTTGAGTCCCTGCTTCCAATAATTTTGGGTATATCCCTAGTAGTGGTGTTGCTGGTTCATATGGTAGTTCTACGCTTAGCTTTCTGAGGAACTGCCAAACTGTCTTTCACAGTGGCTGCTCCCATTTTACATTGCCACCAGCAATGAATGAGTGTTCCTATTTCTCCATATCCTCTGCAACAATTGTTAGTTTCCATTTTTTAATAGCAGCCTCACTAATGGGTGTGAAATAGTATCTCACTGTGGTTAGGATTTGCATTTCCCCGATGGCTAATGGTGTTGAGCATCTTTTCATGTGCTTTCTGGTCATTTGTGTATCTTCTGTGGAGAGATGTCTATTCAAGCCATGAATCTGGAAAAAGACCTTGACCAAAAGGGGGAAATTGTAAATACAAATGAGTTTTTATGTCTAAGAGATTTCAAAGTCAGTAGGGAGGTAATTCCAGAGGTTATGCTTATGAACATCTCAGCAGGATCTCATTGACTGCCAAAGTAAATATTGCCTCAAAGAGCAGGGCTTCTGAGGGCTCTAGAGACATTCAGACATCCAGAGAGACATCCAGACAAGCAAGGCAGACAAGCTCAGGAATGTGGCACCCAATCAGTGGGTCTTACCTTGGATTTATGCTCCCAGTGTAAAGAGTTAAATTCATTTTAATTTCCCTACATATGGCTCTCCTGTCCCTTTTATTTGAACCTATAATTAGCACTATACTTGTTAATATATGTGCCAGAGACTGAAATCTTTGGTTCATTTTGTGCCAGCTGAGCCCTGAAGTGCAGTAGGTTTGCAATACCTACTCTCCAGTTCAATAGGAACCCAGGAAAACAAACAAGGAGATGATGTTGGGCAAAGCCTATTCCATGGACAAGAGAGTGCCTGCAACTGCAAGCAAGATAGTCCCATCCATCTGTCCCATGGGATCTAAGCCCCCTCTCCATTGGAAACAGAGTGGGCATTACCATCCCAGAATCCTCAAGACTGTGGAATGAACAATGGGCAAAGTAGATTTATTATTTTGCAATTATAGACTCATTATTATTCTAACAATGGAGAAACTTTTGTAAATGATATAAAGGTGGTGACCACCAGAGATTCTGGGGGAAGGGAAGGGAAGAATGGGTGAAATATTGATATATTTTTGGGCCATTGGACTTGTCCTGCATTTGATTGCAGAGACAGATACAGGCCATTATATATTTTGTCATGACCTACAAAATTGTGTGAGACAGAGTGTAAACTATAATGTAAACCATACTCCACAGTTGGTGGCAATGCTTCAATACATGTCCATTAACTGTAAAAAATGTACCACAATAATGAAGCTTTAAAATTGGGTTGTCTTTTGTTATTAAGCTGAAGGATGTCTTTATATATTCTGGATATTAAACCTTTATCTGATTTTTAAAATTTTGTGTTTTTGTCCTTTTTTTAAGTTGAAGGATGTCTTTATATATTGTGGATATTAAACCTTTATCAGATACATGGTTTCCAAATATTTTCTCCCATTGTGTAGGTTGTTGTTTTACTTTTATTTTATTTTATCTTATTTTTTTAATTTTATTCATTTTGTAAAAATATTACATTCAAAAAATATGGGGTCCCATTCAACCTCACCACCCCCCCACCACCACTCCCCTCCCCCCCCCCCAGCAACACTCACTCCCAGCATCATGACACATCCATTGCATTTGGTAAGTACATCTCTGGGCATCTCTGCACCTCATGGTCAATGGTCCACATCATAGCCCATACTCTCCCACGTTCCATCCAGTGGGCCCTGGGAGGGTTTACAATGTCCGGTGATTGCCCCTGAAGCACCATCCAGGGCAACTCCAAGTCCCAAAAACGCCTCCACATCTCATCTCTTCCTCCCATTCCCCATACTCATCAGCCACCATGGCCTCTTTTCCCACACCAATGCCACCTTTTCTCTGTGGACCTTGGATTGGTTGTGTCTGTTGCACCTCTGTGTCAAGAGGAGGCTCAGATTCCACATGGATACTGGATGCAATCCTCCTACTTTCAGTTGTAGGCACTCTAGGCTCCATGGTGTGGTGGTTGTCCTTCTTCAACTCCATCTTAGCTGAGTGGGGTGAGTCCAATAAATCAGAGTGTAGGAGCTGAAGTCTGTTGAGGCTCAGGGCCTGGCTATCATATTGTCAGTCCAGAGATTCAAATCCCCTAAATATATCTTAAACCCCAACACCAACTACAATTCCAGTAAAGTAGCATGAAAGTCTTGTGAAAAGAGATCTCATCTGAGTCCAGTTCCATCACGCAGAAACACCAGCTCCAAAGAAGGGCCATCTGACATGGCAGTGAACCCCATCTGCCATGACCATAGAACCCGTGGGTCTCTTTAGCCCTCAAAGGAACCAAAACCTGGGGTTGTATCTACTTTATCTGTCTCTTAGACTCTGCTCAGTTGTGCATAAGGGCAATCCTTCTGACAACCTCCAGACTCTTTTTTAGAGATTCGTAGCCATATAAACTCATTTCTCCTTTCCATTTCCCCCTTACATTAGGTCAAACAGCATTTTAAAGTCATGTTATTATATGTAGACAGGGATATTCTGCTGATCCCCATTGAACCTTTAATTCAAGGTCACTTTCTAGTTGCATCATCAGTTGGTACTTGGTAGTGATCCCTGGTGCCAGGGAGGCTCATTCCTGGGTGTCATGTCCCACGCTGGGGGGAAGGCATTGCATTTACATGCTGAGTTTGGCTTCAAGACTGGCCACATTTGAGTAACATGAATGCTGTCAGGAGGAAATCCCTAGGCACAGTGCTGCTCTAGGCCTTGTTCTTATTTCAGGCATATAGGCTCACAAGCATAGTCATTAGTATCATGGTCTCACTGTTGGACCCTCATTCCTTCCTGGTCCTTACCGTTGCACCTGGGGGACTGCCGCTGCTCCCCTAGGGACCACGACAGAGCACCCCCGGCCAGGAACCCAGTACCCCCCCAGCTGTAGTTTTTAATTGTTGCCACTATGAATATATCCAAACATTACCTTGCACCCTGGACATATGCCCTGTATAGCTCCCTGTCAGCCATATATCACCTGTCAATAGTATCCTATACTAGTATTCCTCCGCTGCCATTGTTGAACCACTCTGTGATCCAAAACTTCCTGAAAAGTGAAGCCCAATATAATGTCAGGATCCTTTACTAGTAAAATGGAATATAGCGATGGGTTTAAAGGTTAGATATAGAATACGTGTTGATTTGGAAAAATTCTACATCCTATCTTTTTCTTTTCTTTTTTCCTAATTATTGAACTTCTCTTCACAAGAGCCCTAGACCACAGTAATTCATATATACAATATACAGTACTCCCACATAGCTACCATAAAACCTTTTCCCTTCCACAGTGATATTCTTATAACTTATTCATATCATATTTACTTAAACTGATGTACAGACTCTGAGACAATAGCTTTCAAACAAGGTGACATCTGTGCTTACACTGTGGTCCATACTTTAGGATATACAGTTTTCTAAATTTTTAGTTATCCTATGTTTTACATTATGGTTTACATTATTAGTCTGTCATCCCCTATATGTTTATGGTGTAATATTACATGTTTTATATCCATCCTTGTGTACTCTCGCAAAACTCCTTTCTTACCCCACATTTACCTTGGTTCCACACATTTAACATCCATTTTCCCCTCCCCTTGGGGCCCACAGTGACAGACAACCTCCATTTCCCGAGGAGCCATGTCCAGAGATACTTGCAACAGTGTTCAGGGCCTAACTTGCTCAACTGCCCCAATGCCCTGGGAGCCACCCTTTCTCTCGAGAGATACAGTTCCCTCTATTTAATGGCATTAATCCTCCCCAGGATGTGGGTCCACCCCCACTCTCACTACTTGGGTCTCTACCCAATGGTACAACCCACTCTGGCAAAATGAGCATTCAGACATTCCCCAGGAGCCCGTCCCGCATCAGACCATCCCCTCCGAGCATCCTAAACAGCTAACCCTCCTAATTATATTTTGATACGATTTTCTCAGCATTTTACTCTCAACCAACACCTGACACTCTCCTATGTTCGTATGTTGCCCCTCCCTGCCCCCACTTTTTGGGCAATATTACCCATCCGCCCATCTCCAGCCCCCCTCAAACCCGCAAAGTCCTACCCAAAGGCAACCCCTTGCCCCCATTTTATCTCTTCTTTGTGTTCATACTTACCGCCAGCTCATCATAAATTCCACCCCTGCAGACGTCGGCTCACATCCTTCCTCCACCCCCCGATTTCCTGTAAGCCTATCGTTCAGTCTCTAGCTCTCTGAGGCAGCTTTCTTATTTCATATCATTGAGGTCATGTAGTATTTGTCCTTCAATGCCTGGGTTGCTTCATGTTTTACTTTTATGATAAAGTCCTTTGAGGCACAAATGTTTTTAATTTTGATGAAGTTCCTCTTACCTGTTTTTTCTTTTGTTACTTGTGCTTTGGGTATAAAGTCTAAAAAAACCCATTGCCTAATACATCCTGAAGATGTTTCCCAAAGTTTTCTTTTAGGAATTTAATCGTTCTAGCTCTTATATGTAGGTCTTTGATCCATTTTTAACTGATTTGGGTTCTCCTTTTTTTCCCTGCAAATGGAGATCCAGTTTTCCTGGCACCATTTGTTGAAGAGACTGTTCTTTCCCAATTGAGTAGTCATTCCCCCTTGTCAAAAATCAATTGGCCATGCAAGAATAGCCAGAAATAGCAGTATGTAGCATAGAGAGATTGAGAGGTGAAGAATTTTCTTGTTTGTTTGTCTGTTTTTGTCTATTATTATTGAAATTATGAAAATGCTCTAATAATGATTGAAGTGATGAATGTGTAACTATGTCATTATACCAAATACCACGGAGTGTCCACTTTGGATGAATTATATGCTTTATTAATATTTTTCAATAAAGTTGATTTGTTAAAAAAAAATCAAATGGCCATAAATGTGAGAATTGATTTCTGAGCTCTTGATTCAATTCCATCTTCCATATGTAGAGTACTACCATGCTCTTTTGATTGCTGTGGTTTGTAATTAGTTTTACGATGGGGAAGTATGAGTCCTCCAACTTCATTTTTTATCAAGATGGCTTTAGCTATTCTGGGCCCCTTACTTTTCCATATAAATTTGATGATTGGCTTTTCCATTTCTGCATAGAAGGTTGTTGAAATTTTGATTGGAATTGCATTGAATCTATAATCATTTTGGGTAGCATTGACATCTTAATGATATTTAGTCTTCTAATGCATGAACCTGGAATGCCCTTCCAGTTATTTAGGTCTTCTTTGATTTCTTTTAGCAATGTTTTATGGTTTTCTGTGTGCAAGTCCTTTACATCTTTGGTTAAATTTATTCCTAGATATTTGATTCTTTTAGTTGCTATAGGAAATGGAATTCTTTTCTTGATTTTTTCTTCCTAATGTGTATAGAAACACTACTGATTTGGGGTATTAATCATGTACCCTGCCACTTTGCTGAATTCACTTATTAGCTCTAGGAGTTTTGTTGTGGACATTACAGAATTTTCTGCATATAGGATCATAATATCTGCAAATAAGGAAAGTTTTACTTCCTTCTTTCCAACATGGATGCCTTTCATTGCTTTTTCTTGCCTAATTGTTCTGACTAGAACTTCCAGTACAATGTTCAATAACAGTGGTGACATTGGGCACCCTGGTCTTGTTCCTGATCTTAGAGGGAAAGACTTCAGTATTTGACCACTAAGTACGATGTTAGCTGTAGAATTTTCATATATGTCCTTTATCATGTTGAGAAAGTTTCCTACCATTTCTAGCATTCTAAATGTTTTTATCATGAAGAGGTGCTAGATTTTGTCAAATGCCTTTTCTACATTAGTTGAGATGACCATATTTTTCTCCTTTCATTCTGGTTATATAGTGTATTACATTAGTTGGTTTTCTTATGTCGAACCAACTTTTCATACCAGGGAAAAATCACACTTGATCATGATGTATAATTCTTTTAATATGCTATTGAATTTGGTTTGCTAGTATTTTGTTGAGAATTTTTGCCTCTATATTCATAAGAGATATTGGTCTGTAGTTTCTTTTCTTGTGGCACCTTCATCCGGCTTTGGTGTGAGGGTGATGTTGGCCTTGTAGAATGAATCAAAAATTGTTCCATCCCCTTCAATTTTTTTGAAGACTTTGAGTAGAATTGGAGCTTAATCTTCTTGGAATGTTTGGTAGAATTCCCGTGTGAATCCACTGATCCTGGGCTTTTCTTCATTGGGGGAGGGGGGTGATTACTGATTGTTTTAATTTGCTAAACTGCCAAAATGCTATGTAACAGAATGTGTTGGCTTTTACAATGGGAATTTATTAGCTTGCAGGCTTATAGTTCTGAGGCAGTGAAAGTGTCCAAATCAAGACATCAACAGGCAATGCTTTCTCCTCAAAGACCAGCTGCCAGCAATCCTGGACTCCTCTGTCATATAGCAAAGCACATGGCAGCATTCGCTGGTCTCTCCCTTCTCTCTGGGTTTTGTTGCCTCAGCATTTTCCTTCCAGCTTTCTCTCTGCTTCTGCAGCTTTCTCTGTTTGTCTGAATTTGATTCTCTTCTAAAGGATGTTAGTAAGAGGCTTAAGATCCATCCTGGGCTATGCTTTATTGAAGTAACCTATCAAAAAGCCCTTAACTGAAGTAACCTATTCAAAATGTCCCTCCAACAACAGCTTTACATCCACAGGAATGGATTAACTCTCAGAGCATGATTTTCTGGGGTCCATCCAGCTTCAAACTGTTACACTGATTCAATCTCTTTACTAGTAATTGGTTTGTTGGGATCTTTTATTTCTTCTGAGTCAAAGTAGGTAGTTTTGTGTATCAAATTTATTGTCTTATAGTTGCTTATAGTATCCTTTTTATTTCAGCTGGGTCAGTAGTAGTGTCCCACTTTTCATTTAAGATTTTCATTATTTATATCCTCTCTCTTCTTTTCTTTGTCAGTCTAGCTAAACATTTGTCAATTTTATTGATCTTTTCTAAAAAAACCAAGTTTTAGTTTGTTGATTTTTTTTTTTAGTTTCTATTTCATTTATCTCAGCTCTAATTTGTTATTTCCTTCTTTCTACTTTGTATTTAATTTTCTCTTCTTTTTCTAGTTCTTATATTTTTGAGGTTAGGTCTCTGATTTGAAGTCCTTCTTTTTTAATGTAAGTATCTAGAGCTATAAATTTCCTTCTCAGCACTGCCTTTGCTGTACCGCATAAATTTTGGTATATTGCATTTTCACTTTCATTTAGCTCAAGATATTTCCTAATTTTGCTTCAATTTTCTCTCTAATTCCTTGGTTGTTTAAGAGTATATTGTTTCTTTTCCACATATTTGTGAATTTCCCATTTATTTCCTCCATTATTGAATTCCAGCTTCATTCTGTGGTGGTCAGAGAATATGCATTTTATGATTTCAATATGTTTTAATTTACTGAGCCTTGTTTTGTGGTCCAACATATGGTCTGTCCTGGAGGATGATCCTCATGCACTTGAGAAGAATGTGTATTCTTTTTTTGTTGGGTGATGTATTCTAAAAATGTCTGTTAGGTGTAGTTGGTTTAGAGTATAATTCAATTCTTGTACTTTCTTATTGGTCTTTTAACTAGATTGCTATCCATTACTGAGAGTGGTGTATTTAATGTAGAACCATCAATTTCCCCCTTCAAATCTGTCAATATTTGCTTCATATATTTTGCGACTCTCCTAAAAGGTACATATATATTTATAATTATTATATCTTCCAGTTGAATTATGCCTTTATCAGTATATTAATATAATGACCATCTCTGTCCCTCATAACTGTTTTTGACTTAAAGTCTGTTTTATCTGATATTAGTATAGTCACCCTTGCTCTCTTTTGGTTACTACTTCCATGGGGTATATTTTTTCCATCCTTTCATCCTCAATCTGCTTGTATCTTTTGAATTTAAGTGAGTCTCCTACACACTGCATATACTTGAGTAAGTATACTTTTTTTAACCCATTATGCCATTCTCTTCTTTTTGACTGGAGAGTTCATCCAATTACAGGGACCCATGAAGGAGGCACAGACAGGCTCCAAAGTGTCCTGGGGAAATGATCAGGAAGAGCACCAGGCGCTTCTCTGATGGCTCCCCAAAGCTGAACTTTCCTGGCCTACCCAATAAATGCAGACTTTCAGCTAACTGTCCCCTGCACCAATGCTATGTTATCAGAAACTTATTACTTGAATATTACTTGAAGAAGTACAGCATTTTTAAGTCTCCACTTCCACCACCACTGTCTGAGTTGTGTTGAAACAGTGGCTTCCCCTGCACTTGTTTGGGGCTGGTTGAAACAATAGCTGCCCTCAGAGCAGGGCTGCCAGCAACCCAAATTCACTAATCAATAGCTGTGATCAGTGATCAGCTGAGCCTACCCCTGTTCTTGGGGAAGAATTTTTATGTCCCTTTCTGTTACCAGCCCCTTTTCAGGGGCTGGACTCCAAAGCAGCCTGTCACAGAGTCAGGGGATAGGCACTGGTAGCCACTGTGCAGAAAGAGTAATTCACTGTACTTTATCATAATTTATCAGCATTTTCCTCCCGCTCTTCCTTGGATTCTGTATAGTGTTCTTCTGATCTCCAGAGTTTCAAAATAGTTGTTTCAGACAGTTTCTGCCTGTTTAATAGTTGTTTTGGTGGAAGGACTGAGTCCTGGAGCTCCTTACTCCACCATCTTCCCACAATCCTCCCCAACCATTATATTTTTTAACTTTTCTATAGTTGCTATAGAGAGATGTTTACTTAGCGTGGGGGCAAAAGGAGGGAGACTCACAAAATCATTTGGGCATATTTCTAAAGCTGGCCCAAAAAGCAAAACCAATTTCCTCCTTTGGTTGAATGAGTTATGGGGTAAGATCAGAAGAGATGTCTTCTCTTTTTCTCTGCTAGCCTTCACACCACTCCTGCTGGAAGCCTGTTTCTTGTCACTGCTGGCTGATTTTTGTCTTGCATAATCACTAGGACTTGCAGCACACCCTTCTCTGGTTTGCTCCTTTTGCTTTTCACACTCACCTTCATCTTTACCTAATACTTGCCCTTTCTGCCCCCTCCCTAAGACCTTCTTGGATCTATATTTTTGTATTTTCTGATCCATTAATCTATAGTACCTATTGAAGCTACTTTACAATAACTCTATTTCTCCCAAGAATATTAGACCAAACCTTCTGTTATTTGACCTAGGGTAATAAGTTTCTGATAACATAGCATTGGTGAAACAGTTACTTTCATTAGTAGTGACATATCTGAATGAGAGATCACAGATTTATTTTGAAAACAGCCCCACTAACTCTCTACTCACCCATGTAATATGCCAGCACCAGCTGGCATTGGGTAAACATTGTTCACCTCTGGAGAGTTTCTTCCTTTCCCGTAGGAAGTTAGGCTTTTCCTCTTGGGTGCTGCTGCAGCTCTCGGGCGCTGCTACAGCTCTCGGGCTAGCACATCATAGTATATTGCAATCATTTCTTTTCATATTTATCTCCTTTGAGAATGCAGTCCTTTTAGAACCTTTCGTGGCTTAAGTGCAGAGTACAGAGACTAAATATGTATAATAATAGGGCCTTTCTTTTAGGGTTCTTATGAGAGTTGAAAGTAAATTCATTTAAATGAAGTGCCCGTAAAGCATTTGCAGTGCTGTGAGTGTTCCATAAACGTTAGCTATTATTGTTATTATTACTACTATTAATAAAATTTGTGTCCTTACATCCAGGTTTTTGTCTTCAGTGTCTCTGAATATAGGTGATATGTCATTTAGATACAGGGAATGCAGAAGAAATGAAATTTTGGTGATGGAGCAAAATAATGAGTTACATTTCTGGACATTGGTTCATGTGCTTGTGAAGCGCTCCATGTATGAATTCTGTACTGCCCTTGGCTTAAAGGAAAATAAACCAAGCACATAGCTGGAGCTCAATAATTGTTCATCAATGAAAGAATGCTGGGAAGCGGCTGTGGCTTCATGAATTGGGCTCCTGTCAACCATGTGGGAGAACCTGAGTTCATGTCCTGGGGTCTCCTTGTGAAGGCAAGCTGGCTCGTGCCCCTGGAGAGCTGATGGCCCACGCACGCGGAGGGCCATAGCTGGCACATCAAGATGACGCAACTAAGAGAGACAAGCAGACACAGAAGAATGTGCAGCAAATGGACACAGAGAGCAGACAGCAAGCAAGCCGCAAGGCAGGGGGGAAATAAATTTGTAAAAAATGAAAGAATGCTCATTCAACTAATCATTCATTTACTCAATGAAAGAGTTCTTGGCCCTAATTCTAGTTTTTCAAAAACTTTAAGGGCTCAATCTTAATTTTTACTGTAAAATGAATGCACCATTAGCACTATTAGGTGTGTCATCATCCCCCCCCAAATTGGAGAAAATTCATATAGTATGTTTTAAAATTCTTTTCACCAAATAACTAAATATTAATTTAATGCCTTCTAATTGAGGCTTTAAGTCCCTGTATGTGTATCACTGATTTTCACTGGGTTCCAACCAATTTTGAATTCATTACTCAAACAATCAAGCTGATAATAATGTCTTGTCTCACACGCCTGATTTCCTGATGATCCCTTCTTGTCCAGACACAGTCCTTAAGTCTCCCTATTATATAGATGCCACACCAACTTTAAAAGTCTTCCTATTCTGTTCTATAATTATAAAAACATAGAAGAAAGGAGGAGGGAATGAAGGGAAGGAGGAAAAAAAGATAAAATGGCTGTTTTATGTCCACATTACCAAATGGGCAGTGGGTGGGGTGAAAGTATTGCTCTTTTCCTTTCCTTTATTTCTGAAAATAAAATGAGTGAGGATTATAAAAGAATAAGTTAAAAAGCAATGAACTTTCTCTGGTTCCATCAAAGGTAAGGGTAGTAGCAATGACCAAGTGGCATGACATTTGTTGTAACTTTTCTTCCCTCTCTCTATCCTTTTAAGTAATGCCATCACTTAATATGCCATTATATGCCATCGCCCTTCTATGCCATCACCCTTATTTCCTCCCTTAGGTTCTACCCTAACAAAACTCACTTCTTAAATATATGTGTTTCATTCCAAAAATGGCCAAAATCATGCTCCCATTTCTAGATTAATTGCTGGAAGACTTGAATTGCTGGAAATTGCTCGTCTTTAACCAATCAGCTTCTGTTGTGTGCTAGTCACTGAGCAATCACTATGACTACCACAAGTTGTAGCAGGAGGCACTTTTCAAGACAGTAACACCCAGTGTCCTGATGAAATGCCAGGCAAACACAGTATTATGGCTATTTCATTCTTTAGGTGGTACGTAAATTGGAAGGTCACTGGGTTAAGGTGCAACCAGATTTTAGATCAGCCAAAACACGAGTAGGAAAAACAGAAGAGCAAGATTAGAATCAAGTGGTTAAAGGAAAGGAAAAAAAAGTTAAGTAAATTTCCATTCTCAACTTTGTAAATCACTGGAAAATTAGTCTCAGTAACTGAAATTACTCAGGGAAAAGTAAGAAAAGGATGGTCTCACTCATTCTTATCATCTGAAAAGGAAGATAATTGCTAGACATTGAAACAGCTTTCCTACCTGGAATTTTTTTTTTAACAAATCAATGAATTATAAACTGCTCAAAATGTAGTTTGATTTAAACAAAAGATCATTTATTTCTGTGGAAGCTTGGATAAACTTGACTAAAACAGGGTTTTCTCAACAGTAGCACTGTTGGCATTTTGGACCATATAATTCTTTTTTGTGGGGGTGCTATTCTGAATATTGTGGGGTGTTTAGCATCTCTGGTCTCTACACACTAGCACCCCCTAGTTATGATGAACAAAATGTTCATGGTAGAGCATTTCCAAATGTTACTGGTGGGGCAAAACTACCCCCAGTTGAGTATCACTGGACTAAAAGGTTAAAAAAAAGGAAAAGAAAAACTGCCCCCAGATAAATGAGAGCCAAAAGAATGATGTATTTCAGAAGTGATACCCTTCCTTGATTGGCAATGTTATGCGCCAAGTGTTTGTTTTTTTTTTAATGCCACTTTAAAGTGTTTTTAAAAAAATGTTTATTCTTTCCATTCATTTTATTTACGTATACCTTTGATTTCAAGTTGAGAACTCAATTATACATGTTCATAAGCTCTATGACCTTCCCATCATTCCCCTCTTCAGTCCCTCAAATAAAATTGAAAAAGAATGATGGTAAATATCCAAACTCTCAAAAGTGGTTAAATGTATAAACCAAAACCCTGTTTTGTCTCATTAAAAACCCTTGCCCACTCCCTATAATAATAATAAGTCCTTCATTTTGTGAACTTAAAGTAAAACTGCATCATGGTGTCTTAGTTTGCTAAGTCTGCTGTAACAAGTACCAGACTGGTTGAATTAAATAGAAATTTACTGGCCTAGAATTGTAGAGACTAGAGGGTCAAAATCAAGGTGCCAGCAGGATCTTGCTTTCTTTGAAGTCTGTAGTATTCTGGTGGTAGCTTGCTGGCAATCCATCTCACTTTGTCATGTGGCCACCTATCTCCTTCTGTCTCTTCCTACTGTGTCCAAATTTCCTCTGCTTATAAGGACTCTAGTGAAAATGGATTAAGGTCCACCCTGATTGTTTGGCTTTATCTTAAAAAATAGTACCTTCAAAGATCCTATTTACAAATGGCTTTACAGTCGTAAGATGGGGGTAAGAACCTGAACATGCCTTTATGAGGACCATAATTCAACCAGTAATACATACTTAAGTAGAAATCAAGCAAAGAAGACTGGGACTTTGTTTCCAAACTACATGATCTGATTTATGCACTCATACTCCATTTCTTGACAGTCATGGCTAGGATCTGTTTTGGTTATGATGATTACCCTTCAACAAAACAATAAAATCAGTTATTTTGTAACATCCATTTGGCCTAACTTTAAATACTTGCATTTTTATGCATGAAAATATTTCAATTAACAGTGTGATGTGGATGACACTAACACAAATACCTTCAATATTTTCATAAAGGTGAATTTAGCCAGTTATGTTGCAGAATTCACTGGCATGAGAGAATACACCAGAAATTTAATCAGATTTTTATTTTATCCAATAATTTTTTTTTTATAATAGCACCATCAAAAAATTTGAGTCACGTTTTTATTCAAAATATTTTTAAATATTTCAGGACAAAATGTATTTTAAAAGGTGCTCTCCTTAAATATTGGGACATTTGCATTCTCTAGGTTTGAGGACAGAGGAATTAGCAGAAAGGGTTTAGTCATGAAAATATGTAACTAAAATCATCATCATCAGTAAATATTCTACCAGGAACACAAGTTTAAGTTTTATTTCAAGTGTGGAGCTTGGAAATTTTCTCTCCCATGTTCACTGATTCCATGAGTTTTTAATATCAATTACAACCAACATTTCAACAGCACTTTGCAAATGAAATGCACTTTCACTTACATTAAGTTCAGGATAATTAAACATTCCTGTGCATCTATTAAGTCAACTGAGATCTCCTCTACAAGAGTACACAAAGATATTAAAGCTTAAGTGACGCTGGATATGAACATGAGTAGTTGTGGCAACCAAAGAATTCCCTGCACTCTCAGTGACTTGAGTACAACAGGGGTTCTGGTGCTGGCTAATACCTTCAAGATGTGGGACTTCTCTAAAGGGCAATTTTGACTTGAGGACTCCCTATTGGCTTAGCTGAATTTTTCTTAGAACTGAACTACAGTCTGAGAATCTTCCTACCCAATCGTCCTTCCTTCCTTCCCCCTTTCATTACAGGTGTCAAACCTGTACTATGGTCTGAAGACTTTCCCCCTGCCTACTCCTGTTCCCTCTGTCATTCACAGGCAATTCCTTCCAGCGAACCTCTTGCATGTCTAATCCTTGTAAGCATCTGCTTTTTTATATTTTTTAAAGATTTATTTCTTATTTTTCCCCCTTCCCCTCCTCCCACCCTGATGTTTTTGCTGTGTTATCTTCTTTTCTCATTTTCTCTCCTCTAGGATTCATCAGGATTCAATCCCTGGAGACGTCTGATGGGGTGAGAGTTTCCCTGTCAATTGCTCCACCTCAGTTCCTGGTTTCTGCTGTGCTTCACCTTAACTCTCTCCTTGTCCCTCTTTTTGATGCGTCATCATCTTGCTGTGTGACTCACTTGTGCAGGGCACTGGGTCACCACTTGGGCATTTGCATGGGCACTTGCACAGGCACTTGTACGGGCACTGGCTTGCCATGTGGGCACGCTTTCTCTTCTTTTTCACGAGGACCCAGAATCGAACCTAGGTGCTCCCATATGATAGGCTGAAGCTCTGTCACTTGAGCCACATCTGCTTTCCAGCATCTGCTTCTTGAAGGACCCAAATTAACACCCACAGTTCATGTTTATAGATTAATATTTGCATATATTCTTTGAAACCATATTGAATTAACTGCAGTATGGGTACATAAGAGAACTAGATTCATCTTGAAAATCAAGCCATCTGAAGCCAATAATAGATGACTAGGATTAAGAGATAGCTACTTTATCTCTTATAGGCCTATGATCTCTCCTGCTTTAAGATAAATATGATGAAATATTTAAGACATCCAAAAAAGTATAAAATAAAGTAGCCTGGACACACAGTTTAAGAAATAAAACCTCACAAGAGACGAAATCTTCTATGTACCCATTCCCTAACTACCTCCCACTCACCAGACTTTGGTCTTTACCATTCCTGTGCATTTCTTTATATTTTTACTACAAATATATGTTTTCCTAAACAAGTCATAGTTTTCTCTGGATTTCTTTTTAGCCCTTCCTTACTAAAAAAATTATGCTACACAGAAATGGATCAAAGTTTTGATGCTAAGGAAAAAAATGTTTTATTATCCTAACCACATTTATAAAAGGTATATAAGTGCAGGCTAATCATCTTTAAAGTCTCAAAAGGTTAAACATATTTTAAACACAGAAAATAAATTCAGTTGAAAAAAGTTCTGACATAGTTCTTCTAAATGTTATATGGAAACATAGAAAGAATCATGGCAGTCATTATCCAAACCAGTATCAAGGATACCAAAGAGATGTTTGATCTTCAACATAAATTGAAACATATAGTGTCTACCATACAATACAGATTAGAGAGAAAGTATCACTGTAATTATTACCAGCTAAAATTAAGTTAGCTTACAGTATTTTATTCTTCAATGAAATAAGCAGATCAAGGTATAAAATGTTGGATAGCCCTGGCAACCAGGTTACCTTTAAGGATAGATTTTCAGCGTAGCTAAAATGAACAATGGTAGTTTTATACATAATGAAATATCTGATATATTAAACTAGAGCCAGTACTTTCATTTGTAAAATTTACACATCTGAATACAACTAATAATTATACATTAGGATTGGTAGGAATACTAACTATTATTTCACAACTGCCACTATGTGTTTCTTCTTCTCTGACACAAATGGCACAGTTCCAGGCTTGCTGTGTTTACGACGATTCACTTCCCTAGAAATAAACAAAATATAAGCAAGTTAATGAGAAATGATCTTAATTAAAGAAAACTTTAGATCCAAAAATTATGATAGAGAATATTAGAAAATTCTTATTTAAGAAGTGTGCTCTAGACAAGAATAATTGCATTCCTTAACCTGGAAAATACAAGATGCCTCTTAATTCCAGTTACATTACAAATAGTTTTTAAAATTTTATTTATGATAGTTTTTCTAGTATGGGAATTTTCATATAATTCATTTTAATTCTCAAAAATGGGTAATTCTCCGTGTGGAGGTGGCCCATGCACAGTGCTGATGTGCGCAAGGAGTGCCGTGCCACACAGGGGCGTCCCCCGCGTAGGGGAGCCTCACACGCAAGGAGTGCGCCCCGTAAGGAGAGCCGCCCAGCGCGAAAGACAGTGCAGCCTGCCCAGGAATGGCGCCGCACACACGGAGAGCTGACACAAGATGACACAACCAAAAGAAACACCAATTCCTGTGTCGCTGACAACAACAGAAGCGGACAAAGACCACGCAGCAAATAGACATAGAGAACAGACAACCGGGGTGGGGGGGAGGAAGGGGAGAGAAATGAAAATAAATAAATCTTTAAAAAAAAAAAAAAAAAAAAAAAAAAAGGGTAATTCTCACAATCTCAGATGATCAGTGCTTCCCTCCATTATCAGGAAAAGGGTGGTGGTGGTGAGGGGAAGCCCAGAGAAGTCTTAAAAAAACATCTCTAATGAACAACAGCACATAATCGATTCCCTTGGAAGGTAGTTTTTTGTTGTTTTTGGTGAGAGGAGAGGGGAAAGTTAGAAAAAGGTCCTCAAATAGAGTCAAATGCCACTTACTTTCGTCGACGAGCTTCTTTCATAATACGCTGCTCCTGAATCTGGCTGTAGATAGATTTTGGTAGATGTCGGTGACGAGCTATACGTTTTATCTGAGGATGATGTTGAAATTTCTCCTTCAACTTCTGATTATAATCCTTGGCTGCTTTTTCTCGTGATGTAAGCTGAAAAAGTGCATTTGGGTATTTTAATGAATGGTGTGTTACTTCTTTTGCTTTACTGTAAAACAGGAAACATCCTTTTCCCAAACAGTAAACATTAAAAATAAGTAACCCAAATTCCCAATATAACTGTGCCCTTTTCAAGTTCATGTAAGTAATACCAGTTCTACAAGCTTGAACAGCCTTTTATTATTTTTTATGGATATCAAAATAATTTTAATTAATGTTAATGACATGAAAAGCTTTCATTTTTTTTCTCAGTCACATGTGATAGCCACTTTTTTATTTAACACTTTATTAAAGTTAATAGATCACAAAGAACGTTACATTAAAAAACCTAAGAGGTTCCCATATACCCCCCCACCCCCCACCCCCATCATTTTTGTAAATTGTATTTTTTTGAAGATATTAATGTCTCAAAAAATTGAACATCCTTTTAGATACCATGCCTACAATCTGGTTAGAAGCCACCAAGTGAAAAAGAGCTGTGTAGGACTACATGGACTTTTCCTAGGCATAAATAACAGAAATATCACCTGAAGCAATCACTTAAATTCTTTTTTCTGTAAAAACAATCATACAGGGGAAAAAAAGGGCTTCGTTGAAAAAATGTTAAGGAAGATAGGATTTGGAAGAACATTTAATGATGAATTCAGATCTAGGTATCTACCAATCATTAAACTTAAATAGAACTTTCTTTACTGCTTATAACTATGTCTTAGTTTTCCAACTCAGGCTAGTAGAAAATTACTCATACTTTTTAAAACTTTCCTTCTTAAACATAGTATTTGTTTCTGTTATAAAAGCTCTGTATGTTTCTTATAAACAACATGGGGAATTTCTTCCCTAAAATAACAAAATAAAAATCAACATAACCCCACAACCCAGATGCAACTGGCCAATGATAGTATCTGCTATATTTTTCTTGAACCTTTTTTAAAGTCTGAAGCTTTCTGTTTGTTGTTTTGGGTTAAGTATTTTACCATGTCTTTTATAATAAAAGACCTTGCAGGGAATGTAGCCTTTGATCTGCTCGATTACTATTCCTCTAACAGAAGGTACTCCCCCAAGTTCTAAGCTTCATTCCCCACATTTTCTCTCCCTACCTCGAGGAAAACACAGAGAACCAAGAAGGTTCAAATATCAAACACCCTAATTAACAAAAGGAAGTCTGAAGGTGCCTTTGACATGAAAACAAAAATCTTAATACACTTGTCTATTTCTGTTGCTAATTTATTTTTATAACAGCTTTGCCAATTTAATCAAAATACCTAAACAAATTCTCTTCACAAAATAATTATATCCAATAAAATAAAAAACTAGTATTAAAACAATGAAAGAAAATGGGGTTTCTTACCACACCCAACTTTTCAGAAGCATTAGCTTTCCACAGACGAATGTTCATTTCATCAGATCCACACATAATGTATTTGCTGTCAGAAGTCCATTTTACACAGATAACATGCTGCATTCGCTTTGTGTGATAAACTTCCCTATTGAAGAATTAAGTTAAAATCCTTAGGATAATTTTGGTACAGATTTTCTTTAATCATTACCCATTAATATCAGGATAACACTTATAAATCCTGAGGGAATATAAAGGGAAATTCAGGGACCATGTAACACAGTGACCCCAGATGAACGATGGACTGTGGTTAACAGTACAAATGTGAGAATGTTCTCTCATAAATTATAACAAATATACAATACAAATACATGGTGTTAATAATAGGATGGTTTGTGGAAAAAAATACACCAAATATAAGCAAGGGACTAGAAATAGCAGTAATACTATGACGGTGTTTTTTCGTCAATTGTAACAAATGTGTCACAATAATGTAAAGGCGGTGGTGGCGCAATGCATGGGAATCCTGTGTGGTTTGCATGATTGTTTTGTAAATACATATCTCAAAAGAAATACCAAAAGAAAAAAAACTCAAAAAAAGGGAAATTCAAATTCATTTAATGCATTTTTAATTAGAGAAGCTGTATCTTTACAGAAAAAAAATCATACAATTATACATAATATACAGAGCTCCCACAGACCACCTTTTTTTTTTGTCTTTATTTTTTTAATGTCACATTCAAAAAGACCACCCTTTATTAACACCTCTATTAATGTATTTTTTTATTGAACCCAATCAGCAAGACTCTGTGCTAAGTGTTGGGGAATAAAAAAAAGCTCCTGCCTTCACAGAAATCTAACCCAATAAGAGAAATAAAATCAAACTGAAACAAAACAAAACAAAACAAAACAAAAAAACAGATGCACAGAGAGGTTAAAAAAAATAATTGAAGGCATATAATGCAAGATGTTAGAGCTGGGGTAATTTTGCAACAGTAAGAACTGGCTTGTTCTTAAAATAAGCCTTAAAAAAAATTGAGGTCAACGACCATACTTTCTTGCCCCCATTTGACTGGAAAATAAATAAATGCAATGGCATTCAAAGAGCATATTATGATGTGCTAATTCTAGTGTCTGGTTTTTGTTTTGGTCAAATTGTTTAAAAGTTATCATTAATTGAAGTAAGAGGTGATGATTTACATGTGTGAAAATAAGGACAGTCTACAGAAGTGTCTGGTGAGTTGAGGTAAGAATCATTTCATAAATGGAGATGTCAAATACCAAACCTATTTCGAAAGGTTGTGAAACATGCTGAGTGAATTCACAGAAGCTACTATATTAGGAAGTGTTAAGAAAAGCATTACAAAGCAAATAAAAGACAAGGTCAGAAAAAATAAAAAGATGAAACTTCAGGAGAAATAAATTTTTCCATGATCTAAATTAAATGACTTAAAATACAGACTATATGAGACAAAGGACCAAGATCAACAAACTTATACACAGTTAAAGAACACCTATTTGTGAGGACAAAATTAAATCCACATCTATTAAAAAAAAAAACACACCTCTAAAGTATACCCACAAAACTAGTGTTTTATATTGTTTCTGAGAGATATTTTGAATCTCTTAATACATATAAACATATAGATAAACCATAAAAAAATTTAAAATATGAAGGGGTGATTAGAAATCAAATACAGATTAAAGACAGACTACATTTTCTTCTCCTCAACAAGCTTTTACAAGACATTTCTTACATTTTCTACCTGTTTAAATAAGTCCTTTCTTCCAAATCAATGTAATAAATTTAAGTGTTAGGAAATTCAATCAGGCTTTGATAATCATTACAAATACTGTGTTCATGTACTAGGCCAGTGAGATCCAATGGTTCATTATTTAATCAACTTAAAACCCTCCTTAATGGAAAACGATTCAAAGTTCTTAACCTCTAAATATACTAACAATTGCACATATACTAGATTTGTAAAGCTTACTAAGAGTTGTACTACGTATTAGGAGATAAATACATTTTAAAAACTTGATTTCTTTGTATACATAGTCAAAATGAACTCCATGTAAATGCTACTGATTCATTTGTTTGCTTAGCAACTATTGAATGAAATATAAATAGAAGACCAGTTTTAACTACTGCTTTAACTGTATTTATTTTTAAAATCTACTCAAAACTTACTTTCACCATTTTAAGGTCTTTCAAAGGAACATATTTTTAAATATAGGTTGTTCAAAGTACTACCTAAACATTACTTGACATTTTTAACGACAGTAAGTTAGAGCAGACCAAGAAACAAACCACAACTAGATTTCAAGCAGATGAAGGCAAAGATCAGAGGGAACACCAATTTTATCTAAACCTAACAGGAAGTAACATTAAGATTGTTAGTTATAAAACCTCCAAATGACATTAATATCCTACTAATGGGAGGTGAGAACTTATGATCTTTTACAATTTTGGAATAACTTTAACTTGCTAGGTAGACTTGCATTTAAGTGCCCAGGTTGGCTTTGGGATAAATGAGTCTGAATTCAGCTATTGGGCTCTTGGGATCGTACTTGCCTACACATTCCCATTTCTTTTTACTCTCTGTTTGTTCTCTTCCTATTCTTTGTGTCTACCTATGCATCATGTCAAAAAGAATTATCTTACTACCTTGGAAGGTTCTGGTGCCAAGAAACAACCGAAGGTTTCTCTTGATTCTCAACATTTTTCCAGAGAACAGAGAAGGGAAAATATCAGCCTTGCCTTGGGCCTGAATAAATGATCCCAACAAAACATTCTTGACAGCTTGGAAGATATCAAGTTACTTGCAAATGGAGCAAAAGTCACAAAGAAACCAAAGCTATCCAGTATCAGGAGTTGGAGAACAGAGATAATGGAATGAAGACCAAAGTCATCAGAACACTTTGGTCAGTACGCTTTTAATTCAAGGAAAGGCAAACCACACTTATGATCAGAAAAACAGTGATGATCACAATTATTTGTTGGCAATAAATCGTGATACTGGAAGGTTTAGGAATCAATATGGTTTCCAAAAATTAGGAGTGGAGAAAGTTGCAACCATCACAAGAAAAAACACTACAGAGAGGCTGGCTATGCCCAAAAAGGACATAGATGAGTGCTTGCCTCTTAGAAGGAGGTACTGTCTGAAAGATCTTTCAGTGCTAGGGTAAGACAAGTGAGGCATCTACAAAATGAACTTTAAGGAGGCACTCACTCCCTGGTTGGTACAAATGCAAGGTTAGCACTTGCATGACCCTAAGAATATCTTCTTAAATTTTGTGACCTATGCACCTCACTCACCTCTAGTTTTTTCTTACTCCTTTTGGAAGAGAAAGAGGGTGAGGCAGGAGAAGGAAAGGATGAGACTTTGAAAATATGAACATTATTCTTTCAGAAGGTTCAGAAACCTTCAGCATAGAAGCTAGGCTAACAACTGATGATGAGTGAATACTTATCTTGCACTAAAATGCCCGAATTTATCCTCTCTGAAGTAGCAACACCGAACCAAAGGTTCTCTAAATGTTTTTAAGTGAAGGAGGGTCCCTGGAAGATTCTCTGCTACCATAAATCTTTATGACTCTGGGGAAACTGCTTTACTATTACCATCTCCATAATGCTCCCCTCTAGTAGAGATCACCCCTCCCAACCTTCACTATATAGGTTCTCCATTCTTTCCTTTCTCCTGTTCTACTCTTTTTCCTCCTTTCCTTTTCTACTATCACCAATTATTCTCTGTTACCCTTCGACAAGTCTATTTTCTCCATATTTAACCATAATTCCATCAAGCAAGACTGGGCTACTCAAGTAAGAATATGTATGTGTTATGTACACACACACATGAATGTCTACTTGTAGACATGTAAGTATATATATTGAGGTTTTTAAAAAAGATTTATTTTTAAAAATGTAATAGATAAGTTATAGGAATACATTAAAATTGAAGTGGGTCATATCTTCAAGGATGAGAAATGCCACGTTAATCTTTAAAAAAAAAATCATTAATTTTTTTAATGGGAAAATTCCCTTCAATTTACTTGGATATTTTTTATGCATGCCTCAGGAACACATCTCACTACTATGGAAGAATGAGGATATGTGTGAAAGTGCTTTGTAAACTACAGCATGACACATAAGGGACTGTATCTTACAAAGGAGCTAGGTTTTAAAGTCTATAAAACAAAAAATCAAGTACAAAGTTACCCTTAAAAATCTCTTAAAATGCCATAGTTTTCTGTAAACAACTTCATTACAATAATATGACATGATATAATATAAGTGTATAAATATCATTAATATATAATATGTAGTAGAGGGCCAAGCTATACAAAACAACACATGCTTTAAACACAAGGATCATATTCAATGCATTTATAGAGTGACAGGCACAAAAACTGGCACTGAGGGACAGCTGAGTATTCCCCATGTCCCACCTTTCCTTCATTCCAAAGCACATACTCACTAAATGGAATAGAGGGAGAACAGTCTTCACAATTTTTCCCACCTGGGAATTGAATTTGAGTAAGCAAAATGTAAGTTTTATTATTATTAATTGCTGTTAAACTACACTAGGATAAAACTTATTTATTCAAGGTCTTCATTATCAAAAACATTTTTTTAAAGTTTACCTAAAATTCATACTTAGTGGCAATGCTCCAATATGTGTTCATCATTTTAATAAATATACCACACTAATGAAGAATGTTAATGTGAGAAAGTGTGGGAGGGGTAGTGTGTGAGGCATATGGGAACTCCCTACATTTTTTATGTATCATTTATGTTTTCTAAGTATCTTTAAAAAATAATGTTTATTATCAACAAACACTTAAAAATGATTCCAAAATAAAAGGCTTTGCCCTTAAACAAATATTGAGATTCCATACCAACAAATTTAACAGTCCTGTTCAATGAAAGAAACTGGCTTTCCGATAGATGACACAGTCCTACCATATACACATAACCAGCCAGCCTCTCAAAAATAAAAAATAAAAAAAAATCAAAGAAATATAGACAATTTATTGGTAGTCACATACCTGCTTCGACCTTTGTCTATAGGAAAGATTCGAATAGATTTATCAAAACTAGCAGACACAAACTCTTTTCCAGTGGGAGAGTAATCCACATCAAGCACTGCAGATACGTGATCCATATGAACCATTACCGGAGTGTCAAGGGCCCGCATATCAAAAGTATATAAACTGTAAAAGAAAATTTAAATATCTGACATAAACTTCTAGAAATAAACCATATGCAGTACTAAGTGCTAGTAAAAATAGGACCCATCGGGAAACGGACTTTGGCCCAGTGGTTAGGGCGTCCGTCTACCACATGGGAGGTCCAAGGTTCAAACCCCGGGCCTCCTTGACCCGTGTGGAGCTGGCCCATGCGCAGTGCTGATGCACACAAGGAGTGCCCTGCCACGCAGGGGTGTCCCCCGCGTAGGGGAGCCCCACGCGCAAGGAGTGCGCCCCATAAGGAGAGCCACCCAGCGCGAAGGAGGGAGCAGCCTGCCGAGGAATGGCGCCGCCCACACTTCCCGAGCCGCTGACAACAGAAGCGGACAAAGAAACAAGACGCAGCAAAAAGACACAGAAAACAGACAACCGGGGGAGGGGAGGGGAATTAAATAAATAAAAATAAATCTTTAAAAAAAAAAAAAAAAAAAAAAAGGACCCATCAGTTAAATAATGCACATCTCACACAAGGATAGTTGAGACATGAAGAAAAATATCAACATTTTATTTTCCTTAAAATTACACACACATTTTCCTCCTTATAAATATCTTGTAGAAAATGTGGAAATTTTTAAAAAGTACAAAGAACACAAAAATTACATTTAATTCCACCACCTACAGAAAACTTGCTCTTTCTAATCTCCTCTAAGCTTTGCACCATGCTATTTTAATAAAATTGAGTTAATAATGGATAAAGTTCTATATTCTGTTTCATCTAGCATGTGGTGAGCATTTACCTACATTATTAATAATCTCTGAAAGATTTTAATGGCTGTTTACTTAAGAAATTAAAATAAATTATTTCCCTAGTTTTTAACATTTAGCTTCTAACTTTTACTAGTATAAATAATGCTTAATGAAATACTGATATTTGAATGTTTGATATTCAATCCTACAAGTAAGAGTATGAGTCCGGATGGCATGAGCATTTTTAAGTTTGCCAAATTGTTTTCCAACAAAGCTGCACTAAATTACACTCTTATCAGTGGCATATATTCACAATTTTATTTGGCATTATTCACAATTGTCAAAAGATGGAAGCAACCCAAATGTCCATTAATCTATGAATGGATAAATAAAATGCAATAAAAACATACAATGGAATATTATTCAGCTGTAAAATGAAATGTATTTCTGATACATGTGACAACATGGATGAAGCTTGAAGACATCATGTGTAGTCAAATAAGCCAGACACAAAAGGGCAAATATTGTATGATTTCACTGATTTGAAATAACCAGATCAAGCAAACTCTCAAAGTCAGAGTCTAGAATATAGGCTCTCAAGGGGCAGGGTACAGATAGAGAATGGGAAGTTAAGGCTTCTTTAAATGTACAGGGTTCCTATTTGAAATGACAGAAATGTTTCTATAATGGACAATGGTGATGGCAGCACAATTAACAGCCCTGAAAAACATATATGAATATGATTAAAAGGAAAAATGTTAGACTGTATGTATGGCAACAGAAAAAAAAAAAAAATTCCATGAACTACACTACACAGTGAACCCTAAACTAAACCATGGACTTTAATAGTACAATTCAAAATCTGTTCCAAAAAAGAAAAAAAGAAAACTAAGGAAAAAAAAGCAAAAAAATTAAAAAATTAAAAAGTGCTATAATCAATTGTAACAGATGTTCCACACCAATGCAAGGTGATGGTGGTTGGTGCCAATGTGGACAATGAACAATAGTAATACAGCTTTACTGTGACCAAGTTTCTCACATCAGAACTCTTCAACATGCTAAGATTAGTCAGGAGAAAAAGGATATCTACACAGTTTCAAGATAACATCCTCAAAAGATAATATTAGCTACAAAGGGGAAAAAATAATAAGTTTAAAGTGGAGAAACCTGCCAGGCACCATCCTCTCCAAGAGATCAAGGTTAGGTTAATATTACCTGTGTTAAGAAATATCAATATCACATACACCTTGATAACGATGCACTGAGAAGGGCACATCAGTTTTGTGGTATTCTTGCTAAAAATTCTGAACTTCAAACATCAGTTAAACCCAAATTAAGGGGCAGGCTACAAAATTACTGCTGAGATGTCTTCAACAGTACCAAGGTCATGAAGGACAAGGAAAGGCTGAGGAACAATCACGGACTGGGCAAACTAAGGAGAAATGACAATTAAATGCAACGTGGATCCTGTGTTGGATCCTGGAACAGAAAAGGAACATCAGGGAAAAACCTGTGGATGGAATAAAGTCATAGTTCAATTAACAATATTGTACTTGTGTTAATTTCTTGATTTTGCTAATTGTACTGTCGTTATGTCAGATGTTAATATCAGGGGATGCTGGGTGATGGGACTATTTTTCTAACTTTTCAGTAGGCCTAAATATTTCAAAATAAAATGGCCAAAAAAAACAAAACTTCAAAAAAAAAAACTTTTTAAATACCATTACTACGAAAAGTCACTGATGCTAATGATAAAATATCCCAACTGCTGTGTAGCTCTAATCAAAAGACAAATCATTGTTTTCTTTTTTTAATCTTTCAATATACTACAGCAGTTATACCCAGGGTCATAATGTTTCTTGAGGTTAAATTTTTGAGCAGACAACTGCTTATATTCCTGATCTACAGCAGTGGTTCTCCACGAAGGGCAAAAATGTCTGGAGACAATTTTGATTGTCACAAGTAAGAAGGTACTATTAGCATCTAGTAAGACAAAAAAGAATACAAAATAAAATAAAAAAGCATCTAGTAGGGATGGGTAAAAGTCAGGAATGTTGCTAAACATGATATAGTGGACAGGCCAGTTCCCCACAACCAAGAAGTATCAGGCCCAAAATGTCAACAGTGCTGAGGCTGAAGCACCCTGGTGAATAGCATTCAGCCAGGATTACCCACTTACCATCGCACAAGTTGTACTTTGCAAAACTCCAGAAACCATGCATATAGGCTGCAATGTGACGTTTCCTCTGGAGGTGTGCGGTGCACACACTTTACAACCACAGAGCAGAAATGTTTTCATTGCCTTGCTGTCACTAAAATCCTATTCCACTGGTACAGCTTTTCTATTTCATACCAAGACCAAAAGAGTTTATGAAATTGCTTGCCTCCAATTTTCCCCTTTTGATTCATCTTACCCACCATCGTAAGAATAACTTTCCTAAGGTAACAATCATATCATATTTCCTGTTCAAACATAATGTCAACTCACTGGCTCCTGAATAAAGCCCAAGCTTTTTGTCATCAATTCACAAACAATAGTGTTTTAACATATATGAAATCATACTACCTAGCGACACATATTTCATTAGTAAGACTTATACAATTGAGTTGTTCCTGATAGGTTTTAAAAAGAGGGGACACTTACTTGTAATCTTCATTCGCTGCAGTAAAAATGAAAGCTTCCATAGGGTTCCAACAGATTGTATTTGTTCTCATATCTAAGATAACCTGAGAAAGAAAACACACTATCCCATTACCATAAAATTAATTACTTCTAAAATGGATAAATTTCCCACTTCATTTCCTTTCCTTTTTACTGATTTAAGCAAATTTTTAGTAAACACCTATTGTGTGTTTAGCACCTAGTTCAATCAACAACTGCTTTCAAATATACAAGCAAAGTGGTTAATAATGAAAAATATAAAAATGTTTTAATAAATGGTCACTTAACCTCAAAATAATGTATATTTTAGTCAGGAAAACGAGACATGTCTACAAATGTACTAAAGTAGAGGTAAAGTTAATGGTGTTGAGTGTACGGTCTGTGTAGAGAGGAAAGGTTTCAACAGACTAGCATGACTTGAGCTGTTCTATAATAATCTGTATTCTTACCAGCGCACTATTGACATTTAGGGTAGGGCAATCTTTTGTTGTGTGACTGCCCATTGTAGGGTGTTTAGCCCCTCATACACTTGCCCAGGAAATACCAGGAGCAGCCTCTAAAATGCCCTCCTATATTTCCAAACACATATCTGGGGTAAAGTACAACCCTTGGTTGAGAACTACCGCATTTAGAAAAGACAGAAGAAACAGTGATAGTTTAGTGGATAGAACACAGAAATAATAGAAAACAGCATCATCTAATAATCTGTACATCCACCTAGGTGACTTGCATGTTGACAGACCTTAATATGCTTTAAATACCATGTTTTATGTTTTATTCTAACCAAAGTGCTGAAACGTAGTTATTACTATCAGTATTTTACAGAAAAAAGAAACTGTTACCCACTTAAAGCCTAAAGCCAAAGCTCATGTATGATCAATCTTCCCACTATATCATACAAATGAGTGAAATGATTGAAGTGGTATTTTGGAAAGATTATTCTATTTACCTAGTTCAAACTTCAATGACTGCATTCTACTTCATGTTATAAAAATGTTTAGGAACAGCAAAAACAAAACATTAAAAAGCATTTCTTTTACATGAGGACTATGACAATGGGTTCATTGCTACAGATATGATGTATAGCCCTTTCTGTGCCCCCAGAATTCTAGTAATTGAAACCAGAACTTACACTAACACTCCTCTCTTCATCAACAACATTTCTCTCCCTCTTCAGAGTCAGCTTAAAATTTTATTAAGCTTTGATATCTAAGGTCTGGAATGACTGCCTATTGGGAAACATATCACCTTGATCAGGATAACATTTATCTAAACAAACAGTCAAACTAGTACCCATCCAAGCATGTAACTAAACAAATAAAGCTCATTATCTGAATTAGTTATAAAACTTCCTAGAATAAAACATTGTACATGGCCTATGATAATCACGGAGTCTGAAGTATTATTACACCACTGAGTAATGTAATGCAATGCTTTTATAGTTTAAAAACTTTCAATTCCATAAGTACTAACTACATGCCTAAAATTTACTGGCATTATGAAAGACATAAAGAAGATCTGACATCAAAGAACTAGCTTAGTCTAATTCCAAAACAGTAAAATAAATTCAATGGAAAAAAATTACAACTCAGGTAAAAATATGAAGTTATAAAGCAAATACCATGAAATTCCAGAGTGGAGACAAGAATAAGCAGATAGCTGCAGACTGTTCAGAAATGAGGGACAAGAGAGGTTTTAAGCGAGGCCGTAAAAGCCTATAGGATTAGATCAGACCTAAATACAGGAGAACGCTAGGCAAAAGGAAATAGCATCACAAAGGTAAAGAAGAGCAAAAAATGTTCAGAGGACTACACAGAAGAATATTTCTCTGGAAAGCATTAGAAGACATGTTGAAAAAATATACTGCATGGTGGATAAAGAGGGAAAAGAAAGGCAAGGCTTTAGAAAAGTTCTATTATTAGGCTGAGGACATTGGGTTTTATCCTGGAAGGGCACTGATGTTACTTTAAAATTTTGGATGAGGGAGCGGATGTGGTTCAAAACAGTTGAGCTCCCACCTCCCACACAGGAGGTCCCAGGTTCAGTTCCCAGTGCCTTCTGAAAAAACAAAAACAATAAGCCAAACAAACGATAAAACCAATTCAGGGAAGCCTATGTGGCTCAGTTGTTGAATGCCAGCTTACCATATACAAGTTCCTAGGTCAATTCCCACCCCCAGTATCTCAAAAAAACAAAAAACAAAAAACAAGAAAACAAAAAAACAAATTTTGGATGAGAGAGATGTTAAGAAGCCTGCCGCAGGGAAGCGGACTTGGCCCAATGGACAGGGCGTCCGCCTACCACATGGGAGGTCCGTGGTTCAAACCCTGGGCCTCCTTGATCCGTGTGGAGCTGGCCCATGCACAGTGCTGATGTGCGCAAGGAGTGCCCTGCCACCAGGGGCGTCCCCCGTGTAGGGTAGCCTCATGCGCAAGGAGTAAGGAGAGCCACCCAGCACAAAAGAACATGCAGCCTGCCCAAGAATGGTGCTGCACACACGGAGGGCTGACACAACAAGATGACGCAACAAAAAGAAACACAGATTCCCGGTGCTGCTGATAAGGATAGAAGCAGTCACAGAAGAACACACAATGAATGGACAGAGAGAGCAGACAACTGGGGGGAAAGGGGGGAAATTGAAAAAAAAAATCTTAAAAAAGCCTGCTGCAGAGGACTTAATACTAAAGTTATCATAATATACATTGCAATGTCATGCAACTACTTTTTAATTTCTGAGGACAACCAGAATACGGATTTCCTAAATTGTTTATTTATAGCTTAAAACCTTGTTATAAGTAGTTCCATAGAGTGGAAACAGCAGTTCTTAATATGTAATGATTTCATACTATTACTAGAACTATATTATTAAGTATGTTTTCAAATATATTTGACATTAAAATGGTGTCAGTATCACTGCTATATAGTGCTATTTATAAGTCTCACTGAATAATATTAATGAATTACCACAGCTGTTCTAACATGCAAAAAGTGTTCAACAGCCTCCTATTTTCTCTACTCTGTAACATTAGCATTCATCAAAAATATCACTTCTGAAGTCAGCCCAAATATACAGTGAAGTCACCACACTAAAAAACCTATAGGTGAGGGGGTGGGGTATATGGGAACCTCTTATTTTTTTTAATGTAACATTATTTGTGATCTATGTACCTTTTAAAAAAAAGACAATTAAAAATTATTTAAAAATGCAAAACAACAAATCTATAGGGAAGTGGATGTGGTTCAAGCAGTGGGGCACCTGCCTACCACACAGGAGGTCCTGGGTTCGGATTCTGGTGCCTTCTAATGAAGATGTACAAGACAGCGAGCTGGCATGACAGGTTGGCAAGGTGAGCTGATGCAACAAGATGATGCCACAACATAACACCATGAGGAGACACTATGAGGAAACAATAAGCAGGGAGCAGAAGTGGCTCAAGCAACTGGGCACCTCCCTCCCACATGGGAGGTCCCAGGTTCGGTTCCCAGTGCCTCCTAAAAAAAAAGAATATGCGCAGACACAGAGAGCACACAACGAACAGACAAAGAGAACAGATAGTGAGTACAAACAACAAGGATGTAGGGGGAAACGGACTTTGGCCCAGTGGTTAGGGCGTCCGTCTACCATATGGGAGGTCCGTGGTTCAAACCCCGGGCCTCCTTGACCCGTGTGGAGCTGGCCATGTGCAGCGCTGATGCGTGCAAGGAGTGCCGTGCCACGCAAGGGTGTCCCCTGCGTGGGGGAGCCCCACGCGCAAGGAGTGCGCCCGTGAGGAAAGCCACCCAGCGTGAAAAGAAAGAGCAGCCTGCCCAGGAATGGCGCCGCCCACACTTCCCATGCCGCTGACGACAACAGAAGCGGACAAAGAAACAAGACGCAGCAAAAAGACACCAAGAACAGACAACCAGGGGAGGGGGGGAAATTAAATAAATAAATCTTTAAAAAAAAAAAAAAACAAAAAAAAAAACCAAGGATGGAGAGAAATAAATAAAATACAACTTTACAAAAACAAAAACAAAAAACATATAACTCCCTGTGGAAAGATTCTTCTAGAAATGGCTGCAGGATAACCAGTACAATTCTATCTAGGCATTCACAAAACATGTGTAAAGATGTATTTCTCTGAGAAAAGAGAGACTTAATTTCTATCATAAAGCACGGTCTACATGTAATTCTAACTTCATGCTAAAAAGTCAATTAGGTCATCTTTACATTTTCCTAGAAAAATCTTTCACAAAGAAATAAATATTTAACATTGCTATTAAATAACTGCTGTAGTCAGATACAGATTTAGAAAGTAAAAGTTCACTGAACACATATTTTACGCCCACTTTTTAGAGGTGGGGCTCCATGAAATCTATAGTGACTTTATGCAATCCATGTGGTCTGAGAAATTGTGTGCAATTCCAGACCTACCTTATATACAATAGGGGAGCTCCCAATTAAAACGAATTTTATGACTGGTAAATAGCAAAAATAATCTTTTAGTCTAAATTAGTGAACTGGGATTTTCATATTTGTGGTTTTCACAAAACCTATAATGAAATTTAAACATACAAGCAGCACAAAAAGAATCTTGTGGCTTATTCTAGTATCTAGATTATTACCTAACTGAGTAAGTACTCAGTGATTTTTTTATTAACTCCATCAATGGAGACAAAGCTGAATAGGCAGTAAAACTATGCCTTCCAGGAATAACGGACCGGGTAAGAGGAGGAGGATATAGGGACAATTGGTCTCACTAAGATTTAAATAGGTAGGAAGGGGGTAAGAGAATCAGAGTTGGAAGGAAAGAAAGTTGTGGTTAGGGACAGCACTGAAGTGTTTCTGGGTAAGGGCCAAAGGAGTGATGTACTGAGGTACAGTATAAATGAATGAAGCTGGAGGGCAGCCAGACAAGGAATCCAGATAGACTGGTCGTTTGAAAGCTGAAATCACCCTGGTAGGTGGCAGGAATTGGGATACATGAGAAGACTATCAGATACCAAACATCAAAGAGTGAGGCAGCAGTGAGGAGACAATCGGTCACAGAGTTAGATGGCAGGAACCTCAAAGGTAGGTTTTTTGCATAACAGTGGACATGTAAGGGTCTCTAAATGGCAATGCAGAGCTGAGAGAATGCCACTATCATCACTTTGGGTTCTCAGAACCTCTCTGAAAACAATGTCAAATTTAAACAATTTAAAATTCCTAAAAACCGTTTGCCCCATATTTGCAGTCACTCTGATTTACAGTGAAATACATTAACATTTTACAAAGCACAAATGTGAAACTCACCTTTTTCAGAGGAGTAGCTTGCCTCATATCATATAATACTATATTTCTGTCAGAAGCACAACTTCCCAAAAGAAATGTCTAAAAATAAGTGTAACAATCAACAATTAAAAGTCAAGCCTGGCAGCAAACCTGTCCGTTCAGTGAACAAATGGATTTAATTATTCTTCATGGTTATGTTAAAACAGTTATAACATTAAAGTCTATTTTAAGTGGGCACAATAAATCACCCATACGGACTCCGGAGGGAATAGCTGAAGGCTCATTTTGCCAAGGTGGGTTCTACCATTGGGTGGGGTGGACCCATATCCTGGGGAAGACTAATGCCGTCGAATAGAGAGAACTGTATCTCTCGTGAGAAAGGACGGCTCCCAGGGCATTAGATTGGCAGGCGTTGTGGGCCCTAAGGGGAGGGGAAAATGGATGTGCAATGGATGGAACAAAGGTAAATAAGGGGGCAAAAGAGGAGTTATGTGAGAGTACGCGAGGATGAATATAAAACAGCTAATATTACACCAAAAACATATAGGGGACGACAGACTAATAATGAAAACCATAAGACAAAACATAGGATAACTAAAAAATTTAGAAAACTGTACAACCTAAAGTATGGACCACATAGTAAGCACAAATGTTACCTTGTTTGAAAACTATAGTTTCGGAATCTGTACATCAGTTTCAGGAAATATGATATGAATAAGTTAAAAGATTATTGCTGTGGAAGGGAAAAGGTTTTATGGTGGATCTGGGGAAATACTGTATATTGTATATATGAATTTTGGTGATCTAAGACTCTTCTGAAGCTGACATTATGTTGGGATTCACTTTACGGGAAGTTTTGGATCACAGAGTGGTTCAACAATGGCAGCGGAGGAATACTGATATGGGATGTTATTGACAAGATATATATGGTTGACAGGGAGTTATACAGGGCATATGCCCAGGCTATATGGTAATGTCTATATATACTCATAGTGGAAACAATTAAAAACAACAGCTGGGGGGGTACTGGGCTCCTGGCCGGGGGGTCACTGTTGTGGGCCCTGGGAGAGCAGCGGCAATCCTCCAGGTGCAACGGCAAGAACCAGGAAGGAAGGAGGGCCCAACAGTGGGCTCTTGATACTAATGGCTACACTTTTGAGCCTATACACCTGCAATAAGAACAAGGCCTAGAGTAGCATTGTGCCTGGGGGTTTCCTCCTGACAGCCTTCATGTTACTCAAATGTGGCCACTCTCACAGCCAAACTCAGCGTGTAGATGTGATGCATTCCCCCCAGCGTGGGACACGACACCCGGGGATGAGCCTCCCTGGCACCGAGGGATCACTACCACATACCAGCTGAAGAAGCAACTAGAAAATGACCTTGAATTAAAGATTCAATGCAGAACAGCAGAATATACCTGTCTACATATAATAACATGACTTCGGGAAG
Organism: Dasypus novemcinctus; assembly: GCF_030445035.2. Classification (NCBI taxonomy): domain Eukaryota; kingdom Metazoa; phylum Chordata; class Mammalia; order Cingulata; family Dasypodidae; genus Dasypus; species Dasypus novemcinctus. Next base: position 66,488,325 of record NC_080686.1, on the reverse strand, counting down.
CGGTTTGACCTAATGTAAGGGGGAAATGGAAAGGAGAAATGAGATTATAAGGCTGTGAGTCTCTAAAAAAGAGTCTGGAGGCTGTCAGAAGGAATACCCCTATGTACAACTGAACAGAGTCTAAGAGACAGATAAGGTAGATACAACCCCAGGTATTGGTTCTTTTGAGGGATAAAGAGACCCACGGGTTCTATGGTCATGGCAGAAGGGGTTCACTGCCATGACAGATGGCCCTTCTTTGGAGCTGGTGTTTCTGCGTGATGGAATTGGACTCAGAGGGGATCTCTTTTCACAAGACTTGCATGCTACTTTATTGGAATTGTAGTTGGTGCTGGGTTTAAGATATATGTAGGGGATTTGAATCTCTGGACTGATAATATGACATCCAGGCCCAGAGCCTCAACAGACTTCAGCTCCTACACTTTGACTTATTGGACTTACTCCACTCAGCTAACATGGAGTTGAAGGTGGTCAACCACCACAACATGGAGCCTAGAGTGTCTACAACTAGAAGCGGGAAGAATGCATCCAGTACCCATGTGGAATCTAAGCCCTCACTTGACATAGGTGTGCAATGGACACAACCAATCCAATGTCCACAGAGAAAATGTGGAATGGGTGTGGGAACGGTAGCCGTGGGGGCTGCTGGGTGTGGGGAACGGGAGGAAGAGATGAGATGTGGAGGCGTTTTCGGGACGTGGAGTTGTCCTGGATAGTGCTTCACGGACAATTACGGGACACTGTAGATCCCCCCAGGGCCCACTGGATGGAACGTGAGAGAGTCTGGGCTATGATGTGGACCACTGACTATGGGGTGCAGTGATGCTCAGAGATGAACTTACCAGGTGCAATGGATGTGTCATGATGATGGGAGAGAGTGTTGCTGTGGGGGGAGTGGGGGGCGGGGGCGGTGGGGTTGAATGGGACCTCATATATTTTTTTTAATGTAATTTAAAAAAAAAATAAATAAATAATTTAAAAAAATAAATAAATCACCCATAATCTCAGAACTCTAAGTATTTTCATTGTCAAATTCCTATGCATGTATTTTAGGTGTGACAATAGTGAAGAGAATACTGTTAACTTATAAAAAAGTATATTTTAACTTATCCATTTCTTGACTAAGATTTGTATACTAATTTTTGCTATTACAAATAACACTTTGATAATCATTTTGATACATTAGCTCTTCTTTTGAATTATTTTCTTAGGATAGAGTTTTAGAGTGGGATTACTGAATCAAAGGTGGGAACGTACTTATGGCTTTTGAAACTTAGGGCTGTTTTCCAAAGACTTATCTACAATTTGAGAATATGCAACCCAAGCTGTGTTAGGCAGTGTCATTTAAAGGTTAGTTATCTGTAATAAATGTTTCCTAATTATATGAATGTACTGACTGCTTTATTAGACATTTCTTTAACTTTCTGTAAAAATAAGAACTGACCTTTGTCCAATTATTTCAAGATGCTTAAAATATTTTTTCTTTGTTTTTTCTAAATTTTGTTAGCTTTTTTGTTTTCTAAATATTTATTTTTAAATGAATTATTAATGTGCAAGGTACTTACACAATGCTTGGTGAGTATTAAGTGAAAATTTGCTCTCTACCACTAATGGACCCCTTGAATCCCACCATTTGAAGTACCATTCCTCCTCACTCACGGTTCTTGACACTCAACATCTCATTCTGCCTACCATTACTTCCCATTGCAAGCATAAGATGAATTGGGGTTCTTTACTAAATACCTGTATGGCCAGCTGACTCCCACTTATGTTGATACACAGTTTAAATAAAGCTTTATGATTAAAGCTAATGCTACAATCATGACTTCCCAGTCCTTTCCCAAACTCTCCTTTTTTCGTCACTGCCTCTCTGAGACTTTCCCCTAGTTAAAGGACTCAACTTTTCTTGGCTTCTAATTATGTCACCTCCAGGTTGACCAAATTCTGTTTCTAAAAACAAAGACTTTGATCTAGGCAAAGCAAAAAAATTCTGCCAGATTGAAAGCCAACTTTCACACTGCAAAATGTAGCAATGCTCAGCAAAAATTTTTGGCTTCAGCAGTGCTCCAGGCTTCAATGTTTTAACAGAAAATTAATTATTAATGATTAGAGGAGAAAAATACACTCCATTTGCTCACAGGAACGTGCCCTTTCCATTATGTTTAATATAAGATAAGCAGCATGCACACCATTTGTTTTCTCCACTAAGTCAGTTCATAGGGTTAATAAAGAAACACAGCTGGACAAATAGAGTTGTCTTACTGACAAGCCTGAAAAAATATGGTTGCTAGGTCATCTCTAATAATTTTCGAATTTGCCATCGGGTCTTCCGATTTAGGTGTTCACCAAAACAGAGAAGGAAAAGATCTTGTTTGTTCCTGAGAGAAGTAGGAATCAATATTTGTCCGTTCTATTGGCTTTTTTTCTTTTTTAATAGTAATATCATCACCTTGAATCTGGGAAGCACTTTTAAAAAACATTCACATACATTATCACATTTTACACTCACAACAAACCTATGATGTACACTGAGGTATAATTAAACTGATTTTAAAAATAAAAAAATATAGAGAAAAACTGAGACTTATACCAGGTCAGTGCAAAGGCACAATGGCAGGATATACAGTTCCAGCTAACTCCACCCCCAGTAGGACATAAATGATCCTAACACATCACCTGTGTTTATGGCCTGCCTCTGCATGGTATTACCTCAGCCCTGCTCAGCAAAGTTGACTTGCCCTTTCATGCTATACTTCCCTTCTACAACCAAGGGAACACTGACAAGGGAAATGGAGTACAGAGTGAGGAAGATGTAATCAAAGGATGTTCCAGATCAAGGAATAGGATTCTTTTCTCTGTAAAGGGTCAAATAATAAATAGCTTTGTAGGCCATATGGTCTCTTTCACAATTAATCTACCACTATAGCACAAAAGCAGCTATAGAAATATGTAAACAAATAGGCATGGCTGTGTTCCAGTAAAACTTAATAAAAAACAGGCAGATGGCCCATAGACTATAATCTGCTAATCCTGTTCTAGACCTGTATCCTCTCTAAGGACTGTGTATTAGGTCTGTGTTGGTGGCAGAGGGATTTCCTCTGTCTCCAGGGCAAGCTCACATCACATTGCAGCACCTCATGTCCCAATACATTATACAAATATTTTTACACCCCGCTACTCTTATTTATGCTCTTATCAGTTTAATAACCCTCTTAGAGTGTAACACATGTCAAAATTCTCTCTTATAGTCTCCTATCATAAGGAAGTACCACCTTCCAAGACAGCCTCTGAAGAAATTCTAAAATTTCTTCATGCAACAATTCCTTTTTTTTCTTCAGGAAAAAGGCATCTCTACTGAAACCTCTAGGTGATGGGTTCACCTACTGTTATATGTTCAGAAAAAGCTAAAAGAAAGGGTTAGAGTCCAAGGGCTAGCTTAGTCATCAGGGTAGCCTTTTCCCCTAAATTTGGACCTGAATACACAATAAGTAATGGCCAATCTCCAACGCTCCCCATAGATCTGGAAGGAGCTGGGAATCACAAATCAGACTTCTGAGCAAAGAAAATTATAAATGTAATTATCATATAGTATAATAATAATCATGCATATTATTATGATGCACTGGTGCCCTTCTCACTTTTATAAATAGAGAATACTCCATGATCCATCTGGCCTCAAAGAAGGTTAAGAAAAAATAATGTTTTCCTAAAGATGCAATGATGAAATCTGTGAAACCTAAGTGTTGAAGGTATGAGTAAAAACTAAGGTTAAACCGTAAAGTATTTGCTTGGATTCCAATCTCCATGAGCAAATGCATACAATCCTCTTCCAAAGATGCTTAATATAGACAAATGGGACTGAATTATAAGCAAACATGTTAAGATCTGACCAAAGATGATAAAACTCAGATAGAATCTGGAAAACTGACCAAATGCCAGAATACTTAACATTCAGAAAATTCTTATATCACACATTCAAGTTTCCTAAACAGAGGCAAAAAAGGCATATTATTAAAACAATCAGAAAACAATAAGTAGAATATACTTTAAAAAGGAACATTACCTCAATTGGGTTAAATTTAACACTACTTATACTGTCAAATCCCCAGGTCATTGAACATATAGGACTGGTTCTTTGTTCATCCCAAATGTCCACCTGCTGTCCACATGTAGCAAAAACAGCTTCTTTCCAGTGATGATCAATTCCGGTATATACTGTCTTTAAAAGCAAAGAGGTTGTTACAGATGGGTCCATTTGTTGCTACTTTCAATCTGCAGAGTATTTTCAATATATGTATCTACACATTCAATTTTGTAAGAAAACTCCTGTTCATGGAGAAACTTCTTTGAAGCCCCTACTTAAAGGGAAATATACCGTAGTCATGTTTGTCATCAAAAATACTGAGAATAAAGAAAATTGTTAGCATAGGATATATTTAAGTTTGACTACATGTCATTGAAATTACTTTTAAATCATCCTTGGGTACTGAAGCATTTTGGAACCAAGTAATGACATGCAAAGGTAATTTTTGAAAACCTTAGGTCCACAGTTAACACATAAAATAGTGATTGCCAGAACAAAAACACAGATAACAAAAAATTTGGGGAAAGGAATAAGGTTGAGAGGGGGTGGATGCTAATATTGTTAAAAACAATAAAATCTTATAAACTTGATATTATTCACCTGAAACATCATTAATCTAATCTGCTCAGGGCTAGATCAAAGTTTACCTTTGCACTATATGGGAAAAAACGTTTGCAAAACTAATTGAAGAGAATTACTTAGCCAACACTTGAAGCTTCTAAGTACGCTTAGCAGGATATAAATGTTTCTAATTAATTTTCTATTCATGGAGGTGAGTCCAAAAACTTTTCTACAATAAAAATTTGTTCCAAATACCAGAGATTGGGGCAAGACAAAATATTTCAAAACCTTTTGGAATTCTTTGAGAAAAGGCATTTCACAGGAATGAAACCGCTTTTAGGAATTACTAATTCCTAAAAATTAGTCCTACTGCATACTCATACCCCATCTCCACATCCCTTTAAGAACATTTAGATCTTTTGAAACCAAAAAAGCCGAACTTAAATGTATGCTAACCATAATTCTGGAATGACGTGCTCTTAAAAATATACATATTTAGCTTAAAGATTACATCTAATTTCAGTATTTCCTTTGCTTAATATCAAAATGTAAGCAGTATAAATCATGGGTAGGCCAAACGTTATGAATAAACTTAAGCTACAATTAAGCTGTATCATCTGATTTGTACAATATGTATGAAACATAAATGATAAGAAAAAGTATCACATTATTATATTCTTCATTGCCTAAAGGAGTCTTTCAAGCAAGGAAATCTGTTTTGTGTAAGATCCATGATGAGATAAATCAAGACTTTTAAACTGAAGTACTAATTTTTCTGAACTTTCATATCTTATAGATTTTCCTTCTTGGCCTTACATTAGGCAATGTCTTATTGCATTCTCTAGCTGAAAAGAGAAATCAAACACTACTATGGTGAACACCAAAGAATTGTTCAAATTTTTAGCAGCAAGGCACTTGGATTGTATTAAATATTATTTAAAATAGGTTAGGGAAGCGGATTTGGCTCAACTGATAGAGCATCCGCCTACCACATGGGAGGTCCAGGGTTCAAATCCAGGGCCTCCTGACTTGTGTGGTGAGCTGGCCCACGCACACTGCTGATGTGCGCAAGGAATGTCGTGCTACGCAGGGAAGCCCCATGTGCAAGGAGTGCATTCCGTAAGGAGAGCCGCCCCATGAAAAAAGTGTAGACTGCCCAGAAGTGGGGCAGCACACACGGGAGCTGACGCAGCAAGACGACGCAACGAAAAGAGATACAGGTTCCCGGTGCCGCTGAAAAAGAATATAAGCGGACACAGAGAGCAGACAACTGGTGGGGGGGGGGGGGCGGGGAGAGAAATTTAAAAATAAATAATAGGTCAATTATTGCTACCTAAAGTATCTCTCATTTCTTTTATTTTTTAAAGATTTGTTTTATTTCTCTCCCCTCCCCCCCCCCCAGTTGTCTGCGGTGTCCATTCACTGCGTGTTTGTGTCTGCCTGTATTCTTGTCAGCGGCACCGGGAATCTGTGTCTCTTTTTGTTGTTGAGTCATCTTGCTGTGTCAGCTCTCTGTGTGTGCGGCCCCACTCCTGGGCAGGCTGCACTTTAATCACGCGGGGCGGCTCTCCATACGGGGTGCGCTCCTTGCATGTGGGGTTCCCCTACACGGAGGACACCCCTGAATGGCAGGGCACTCCTTGCGCACATCAGCACTGTGTCTGGGCCAGCTTACCACACAGGTCAGGAGGCCCTGGGTTTGAACCCTGGACTGCCCATGTGGTAGGCGGACGCTCTATCCATTGAGCCAAATCTGCTTCCCTCTCTCATTTCTTATTTTCATCTTTTTTTGAATCTATAACTATAAAATAATTTTAAGTAAGAGAAGTTTAATAGGCAAAGTATGGTCAATTTATTTTAGTACCTTTCCTAACACTGTATGCAGTGGTTCTTCCTCTTCTCCACAGCCTGGTCCATCCATTTTCCAGTGCTTCACAGTTCTGTCATCACCAACCTAGAAATATTTGTTTTATTTTGATGATGAAGAACAGCTATAAATTATAAACTTGCCAACATATAGATCAAATTATAAACATATCCAGTTTTAAAAATAGGATATAGCATATCCTTCCTGTATCATATTTATTGATTTACTTGTTATCCATTTGTCATCTACCTTGTTATAGTGAAGATACATAAAGCACAAAAAGCTAAAAAATAAAATAGTATGAAAGGAGCAAAAGAAAACTTGATATATTTTTTGTAACATTTATGTAAACAAAGTTTCTTTAAAAAATAAAAAAAGTAAAAAAAAAGAAAACTAGAGTACGAACAAAGTTGTTTCATAAATATGGCAAAAAAAAAAAAGTCCTATTATGATAAAGGTAGTGTTTCAAACTGGATGGGAAATGGATTACAATAAGAGAACACTGCGATTATCAGGTTAGTCATTTAATACATTTGAGCCTCATCTGATGTCTTACATGCAAAAATATTTCAGAAAATTTTAAATGTAAAAAATGAAACAAAACACATAAAAATACTAGATGAAGATATTTTTTATCATCTTGGAGTGGATAAAGCTCTTCTCTGCATGACACAAAACTCCAGAACCTATTAGGGCAATAGTTTTCAAACTCTCGTCTGCAGACCTCTGGAAGACTCTGACAATTTTTTTAATGACAGTGTCTGCAAGCTCAAGTTTAGAATTCTTCTAATGACTGAGTTGTCCTATATAATCAACTGAGTATAAGTCAAGGAAACCATTAATCCCTAGATTTTTTTTTTCTTCCCTTCCCTCCCCCACCCTGTTTTTGTTGTCTGTGTCCATTCACTGTGTGATCCTCTTTATCTACTTCTCTTTTTGTCTTCTCTTCTTGTTTTTCTCCTTTAGGATTCATGGGACTCAACCCTAGGGACCTCTGATGTAGAGAGAGGGTCCCTGTCAATTGCACCACATTAGTTCCTGGTCTCTGCTGCGCTACGCCTTGACTCTCCCCTCATCTCTTTTGTTGTACCATCACCTTGTTGTTTTGGCTCACTTGTGCGAGCACTGGCTCACCACATGGGCATGTTTTCTTTTCTTCTTTTTCACCAGAAGGCCCCAGGGATCGAACCTGGGTCCTCCCATACAGTAGGCAGAGGCCCTATCACTTGAGCCACATCCACTTCCCCCAAGGTAGATTTAAGAACATTTTGTATAACTGAATAGTCACACAGTACATGTCTGGCTCCAGTATATGGGTAAGTTGAAGAAGACCTGTTGGTACTACAGATTGGGATTTCTTAAATACTACGAAATTTGGGTAATAAAGGTTTACCTTTTATAACACTATATAAAAACAATATTTGTGAAAACATAGGTGCTATTATTACGCTAGCAAGTGGCGATACTTACAAATATCTGAAAAAAAAGGAGAAATAAATGGTGAATATGAAATATCTTCAACCTTCATTCGTTTCAAGTTAATAAAAAATAAAAAACAGTGAATGCTCTGGCTGGTATTTTAAATTAACCAATATATTCAGAAGAATAACCAACTGGAAGAGATATCAGCTGCTGTCAGCTCCAACTTTTCACCCAATCCCTTCTAGAATAAATACTAGAGACAAGATCAGGCAGTTTGCCTGCCCCTGTAATGAAGTGCAACTGAATGTTTTGCAAGGTGGCCTATTTTGGTTTTTGACAGCACCTAAGTGTTGTTCTTTACACCAAAATCAAATCTTTTAACACTTTTTCTAATGCTCCTCTATGGAGTGCAAAGAAGTCTATTTTGTAATCCACTTGACAATCTTTCAAATATATATAGGCAGCTATCAGATTTTTCAGAAATCATCTCTTTCCTTTATTATTTCCTTGCAATCTGGCTTTACCCCCAGCATGTTATTTGACATGTTCTTCAGTAAGTCAACAATAAATAAGGAAGATCTACATGCACTGGTTAGTGTGTACATATATACCAACTGCTGTATAGAAGATTAAAAGGAATGAAAATATACAAACTGCTATCATTATTAGAACTGAAAGAGAAGAAGTACACCTTTAACTGTCTATTTTTCATATACCTTCATCCTCATTATCTTTTGTAGTAGTTCATACAACTGAATATCCCTTCCTCCTGAAACACTACACTCATTCTCAGGGTCTCCTAGTTCTCTGGCCACTTCTGGAGGCATTAACCAAAGCTACTTCCTGATATCTTTGTATTTCTACTATGTTAACCCTTCTCACCTCCCTTCAGTGATGTCATACCAGGCTTCAAGCTTAACTTTCATATTGACAGTGCCGAGTTGAGCTCTGACTTAGTTCCTGACCTCTTTACCTCTGGATCTGTAAAGGTCTGACAGACACCTTTACTTGAATAGCCCACTGGCAATCCAACATACAGCATCAGACCCTTCCCATTTCCACTCTCCTCTAAACTTGCTGATTGACTTCCCTATTTTTAACAGGAACCACTATCTTCCTAGGTACCTCTGACTCAGTTGCCAAGTCTTTTGATACTCAACCTCCAAAATGTTCTCAAGTCCAATCATTTATTTCTACTGTTTCTCTTCCTTAGCTTTGCCTCTTATTGTTGCCTGCCCAGACTATCAAAACCAGATTACCCCACTGCTGCCAAATTCATCATCTCAAAGCACAAGTTAAATACATTCCCTGTTTAAAAACATTCAATGTCCCCTACCATCTGCAAAACTGTATACAAATTCCTTATGCTAGTATAAAATTAAGAATAAGCCAAATTACCTTTCCAGCCTCCCCTCCCATCCTACTTCTCTGAGTTTTAAAGAATGTTAAGTTCAATAATATGCTGTTATTTCTGTAAAAATTCAAAATATGGGAATGACTAGATTACATAAAAGAAAGAAGAAGCTTTCAGGGCTTTTAATATTGTTTTGTGAAATGCCAAAAGGGGCCTGGAGTAAATAAATGAACTCAAGAGATAATCTATTCAATCAGATGAGTTTTACAGGGGTTGGAAAGTCTTAATGACTTAATTGCATTATACTTACAGTAAAAAAAGAAGTCCCACAAAAGCGAGTACATATTCCTCGTACAAAACCTTCATGTGCTTGTATTGTACGGGTACATTTTCTCTTAGTTAAGTTCCAAATTCTAACCTATGATAAATCATACCAGGAAATTTCAGTGAATTATAAATATAAATGTTCAGGCATAGAAATACTGCATTCCAAGAAAAATATATTTAAAACTGAAAAGGCTATAAATCTTTCTACCAGAGCTAAAAACAAATCCCCTGGATTAAAATAATGCAATATTACTTGAGTAAGTATTTCAACAAGTAGAAAATTCAATCTGTCAAATACTGTTAATTCTAGTTTAAAGTATTTCAAAGCTTTATTCTCACTAGAGTGGGAAACTGAAGTTTTTGTTTGTTTTTTTTTGTAGGTACTGGGGCCGGGAATCAAACCTGGGACTTCAGATGTGGGAAGCCAGTGCTCAACCACTAAGCCACTCTGGCTCCCCAAGTTGGTTTTTTCATTTGTTTTGCTTGTTGTTGTAAGGATGGACCAGGAGCTAAACCCAGGACCCCCCGTGTGGGAAGCAGGCACTCAAACATTTGAGGCACATCTGCTCTCTTGAAGTGCTGAATCTTTTGTCACTTTTTTTTTCTTTTCTATCTGGTTATGTCATCTTTTTAGTGCGTTGCTTTGCCACACGGGGTCCTGCACCTTGCTGTGCCACAAACGTCTGGGACACTCTTTTTTCTTTTTTTACCAGGAAGTCCCAGGGATCGAACCCTGATCCTCCATATGGTAAACGGGGTTCAACTGCTTGAGCCACAGCCACTTCCCAAAATACTGAATCTTAACACCCTCTGTGAAAAAAACCTCACACTTAAATATCTTTATTGTAAACACAAGTCACTATTTTATTTACTATCAATGTGAGCCTCAAGTCTACGATGTTCTTAATTTCTTAGGTTTAAGACAAGAAGTTACTACTTCTAATAGAATTTAGTCTTGAGAATTAACAAAAAAAAAGACAAAGGAAAGACTAAAATCAAAGCATTAAGTAATTCAAGAATAAAAAAATACTTTTAATATAACTATTTTTAGTTTAAAATACTAACATGTAGAATGACACTTGCCTCTCCATCACATGCCCCAGAAAGGACTGTAGCCAGGCTCTTCGGATGCTTTGCCAAGCAATTAACTCCATCTCGGTGACCATCCAGGGAAGCAAGAAATGGTTTTGCAAATACCCGTTCCAGTTTAGTAGCATTTAAAGCTCTTACATATTCTCGTGGGACCTCAAAAGGATGTAAGGTAGGATCATAGTTTCTTGGAACTGAAATAATAATGACTCCTTTTAATAAAATAATTCACATTTAATATTTCCTGTCGTCTTCCAGTTACTGCAACTTATTTTTTAAATTTTATTTATTTTTTATAGCCTTAATGTTTTGCGTTTTTTTTTTAAAGATTTTTTATTTATTCCTCTCCCCTTACCCACCGCCCCAGTTGTCTGCTTTCTGTGTCCACTCCCTGTGTGTTCTTCTGTATCCACCTGTATTCTTGTCAGCAGCACCCGGAATCTGTGTCTTGTTTTTGTTGCGTCATCTTGCTCCATCAGCTCTCTGTGTGTGTGGCGCCATTCCTGGGCAGGCTGCACTTTTTTCGCGCTGGGCGGCTCTCTTTATGGGGCTCACTCCTTGTGCGTGGAGCTCCCCTACGCGGGGGACACCTGAGTGGCGCAGTACTCCTTGTGCGCATCAGCATTGCACATGGGCCAGCTCATCACACGGGTCAGAAGGCCCTGGGTATAACCTTGGATCTCCCATGTGGTAGGCAGTCGCCCTATCCATTGGGCCAAATCCACTTCTCTTTTTTTTGACATTTTTTTAAAAAGTTAAAGTTAATAGATCACAAGGACTGTTACATTAGGAAAAAAAAAAAAAACAACATAAGAGGTTTCCATATAACCTACTCCCCACTCCATCATTTTTGTAAATTGTATTGTTTTGAAGATACTTGTTTTCGATAAGCCTTTCTGAGGGACCCTGTTCTATGCCTAGCACTATGAAGAATACAAAAGTAAAAGACCTGCTGTCTAGAAACATTTTGAAAATTGCCAGAAAATCATAGAATGTATGCATCTTGCTATGTAACTAGACCCTACAGATACACAGCTTCGCCTTCTATATGTCCTACCTATTCAACTGAGTTGTAAGCTCTCTTGAGCAAGGCTTCCAAAACATTCTTCATTTGTACACCCCATGTCTAGAACAGTGCCAGACACAAAATGAGTACATGATGAATGTTTGTTTATCTGAACTCTAAGCTCCTTGTGGGGCAGTGAACACCATTAATTGCTAAACATTGTATTGGGAGGTAAGCCAAGTTGTCTTCTGAACATATTATAAAATAATTACTTATTGAGCACTTTGTTTAGTTACTTAAAAAACACTTATATAGAGCTTACCATGTGCTAGGCACTGTTCTATACACCTTATGTTAATTCCTTTAATCCTTATGGCCCTCCTATAGGATAAGTACTATTACTATATCCCACTTCACAGATGAAGAAACAGAAATGCAGAGATTAAAGAACTTGTCTATTAAGCAGTGGAGCCAAACCAAGGCAGTAAGACTCCAGAATTCATGTTCTTAACTCTTCTATGCTGTCAAACATGTTGTCTCAGTTAATAATTATGGGTAGGAAAAAATTCTAAGCCCACACGTCAAAAAAATTTCAATGTCTAAAAACAAATAATGATTCTGCTTACCCTACTTTCAGGGCCTGTTCTCCTCACCTGAAATATACTGTTTACACACGGTTAGTTTTTGTTCTTTGGGGCTTATGAATAGGTCTGGTAATTTTTCAGTGATCAGCATGTTAACAGAGAAGGCCAGTACGGTCAATTAAAACTCAACTTCACTTTAATCATTTCCTCAAACTTTTACACAAGAGTTTTTAGTAAGATAATTTACGGGGTTATGTTTCATCTTTGTCTCTTCCTACATCCAGGAATACTTAATGAGCAGTGAAGTGGCCAGAAGTCAGAGCAGCAGAAAGGTTTTAAAAAACCTGTTTAACTCTTCTACCCCTTTAATTCACAAGTTTGGCTCATTCAGGCTCGGCTTTTCAAGAGAAAAAGGAACCTGAGAACAATCGAGCCACAGAAGCTAGAAGGCGGGAGCTTCCCACACAAACTTAACTACTTCCCACGTGCCACTAAAGGAAATTCTTGCAAAACAAAACAAAAACGACTGGAAGGAGGGGAGTTATCTGCTACCCAGTCCTGCCCCTGCCTTAAATGAAATGTTTGCCTTGGCGAAAGAGAACAGCGGGAGAAAGAAACAGGAGTACCAAGCTCCCCCCAAGTTTACTCCGAGGTAGCCGAGGTCAGAACCCAGGGCCTCTAAAAGGTTCCCTTTCTCCCTACCAACCAGTCTCACCTCTCTGTAGGTCCAACTTTGTTTCGCGGACATAGTTGTCCGGGTTTCGACTCAGCATCTTCACCTTCATTTTTGCAGCTCGTTCCCGCCCGGGGAGCCTTTCCGTCCGGGTTCTAGTCACAGCCACCTCCTCCGCCACATGCAACTTCCGCTTCTAAACTCCTTCCTGTCACATGACTTACACAAACTGGAAACCGACAGGCTCAGCTGAGTCCTGCGGCTTTCCGTAGTTTTACAGTTCTTTAAGGTTGGCAGGGGGCGTTTCTTCGACTGTTTCCTCCCAACCTTTTCCCACGTCCTGAAGCAGCCGCGGGCGAAGCCCAATAGTCTCTCGGCGCTGGCGAGAGTACCTCGTCCTTCGTGTTCTCCGCCAGTGTGAAGTGCAGCTGCCCGCCCCGCCCCGCCCTCAGGGTTAGGGTCTCCCGGCTTCGCTCCGGTTTTCTGGCGTCCGAGTCGGTGCGCGAGTCCTTGAAGTGCACTCGGTCAGTGACTCGCGCACCGCGGTTCTGTTGCTCCCGGGCCGCGACCGTCGCCACGGTGGCGGCCACTGCTTCTAGTTCCACCTCCGCGGCTCTGGGTGCCGTGGTGTCTGCGGGCCCTGAGCCTATGACGGGCCCGGGCCAGTCGGTCTCTGGGTCGTCGGCGTGGAGCACGATTTTCCGCCATGTCCGGTACGAGAATCTGGTGGCGGGAGTAAGCGGTGGTGTCCTGTCCAACCTCGCTCTCCATCCGCTGGACCTCGTGAAGATCCGCTTCGCTGGTGAGAATCTTTTCAGCCTCGGGCTACTACTTCCCCCTCGTCATCTCATTGCTGGACCGCATCTCCCAACCCTAGCGGTTTTTTCCCCGCACTTCATCGTTTCAGAGTCAGAGAGCCCCTGCCGGCGCTATCACTTCTGGATGGGGGGAAGGGGTGGAGGTGGGTTTTGGCTGCCACATCATCTGAACTGGGTGATTAGAAATTCAGAAAGAGGTCTTGATCTTCTCTGCCTCTTCCGAGTTTTGAGGAGGAGAGCGTTGGAGAGAATGCTTCTGGCCTGGCTTACCTGGAACTAGTTTTGAGGAACGTAAGTGTGAGTAGAAATGTCTGAGAAGAATCCTCATTGACGTAGAATATGGGACTCAAAGCCTGATTTATAAAACTGTAGAAAGGATTAGCCCTCAAATGGGCAAATTCTTCTTCCCACGCTTGTCGGTACTTGGGAGTCTCGAGGGTAGCCACGTGTTTGGCAGCTCTGCTGAAAGGAAAAATGCACGTGCTTTGCGGGTCGGGAGTAATTCTTAGTAGATAGTGAAATTAGGTTTAGGATAGCATACTTTTTTTGAAGGTTTTTTCGTGTTTATAGTGTGATACTTTATAAGGGAATAAGCTAGACTCTAAATACGGTTTTGTTTTTTAAGTTTATTGAATTAAGTGTATTGAAATTAGCAAAACTTTAGAAATTAAACAATACTAAATTCTGGAAAAGATAGCTTTAGTGATTATTTTTGATAATTTAATTTGGAAAAGTGTTTTCTGGTATTTCAGTTATCTTATTACAACTTCTTAGGTTCTACCTTGAGAATTTGACCTACAAAAATGGCTTATCTAATTGAATTGTGATTGCTGGTGGCCATATATATCCATCAAAGTTTCATGCAAGATTAGATCTTGAAGTTCACTATCAAAAGACTAATATTTAAGTAGCTGGAGAGGAGAAATGAAGCCATTTACATGTGAAGGAAAATTAGTGTAAAATTATAGCATGTTCTCTCCCAAAAAAAGAAAATCCACATGGCATCTAATTGCAGGGAGTCTACTATGCATGCATAAATAATAATTATGTTAAGAAGTATCGTTCATTGAGCATTTACTAGAAAGAGCAAGGAAAACTAAAAACTTTTCATGTGTTATCTCCTTTACTACTCAACTTTCCTGGAAATTATTGTCCCCATTTATATAGGTACGGGAACTGAGGATAACAAGTTGACTAACTTGCCCAAGTCATAAGTTTGTAAAGATGAATCTGTGATTTGAGCCCAGGCAGTTCTAACTCTAGAATCCTGGAGGCATACTACCTCTAGGAATTCCTGGTGTACAGTGACTTGAACATGAAGAAAAGACTTTTGGACTTGGCAGCCAGTGTCGTGTATGACTTGGTGGTGTTTTTTTTTTTTTTCAGAAGTATTTTGTATTATAGGCTCAGAAGTGACAGTTGAGATGATCATTGAAGACTAGTGTTGCTGACCTGGTGAGTTTAAAACAGTGCTAAGAAGCTGACTATGTGTGAGGAACTGAAAGGGAATTCTTGGTACCTAAGAATATGGGTCATTCTGTTGAAATAGGGAGAATATTAAGAGAACTGTAGGCCTGAGGTGATAGATAAAGAGTTGAGATTAGATGGGAGGACTCAGTTAACAGTCTTGGAACTGAAGAAGGGCTTTATCATAAAGTTTATAGGGTGACTATCAAACAGTGACAGAAAAGAGAAAAAATTAGGAAGATGAGGAAATGACATCAAAATAGTTGATTGGTCATCAGCATCAATGCTGAAATAAAATGAGTTTTTTTTTAAAAAACCAATTTTATTGATACATATTAATAAAACATACCATCCAACAAAGTGTACAACCAGTGTTATTTGGCATAATCACATAGTTGTGTACTCATCACTTCGGTCTTATTAGAGCATTTTCATTATTTCAATAATTGAAAAAACGTAAAAAAATTCATCATCTCTCAGTCTCTCATTGTGGTACGTAGCTGCTGTTTCTGGCTGTTCTAATTTATTTAGCAGTTTTATTGAGATACATTCACATACCATACAATCTATCCAAAGTGTATATCAGTGGCTTTTAGTATAATCACAATGTTGTGCATCACCACAAAAAAATTTTAGAACAATTTCATTACTCCAAAAGGAAAAGCTTCACACCCCTAAGCAGTCACCTCTCAATCCCTCTGTCCTTCCCCAGCCCTACATAATTAACCTAATTTCATATTTATAAATAGATTTATATTTACATATTGTAGAAATGAAATCATACAATATGTAATATTTTGTGTCTGGTTTCTTTCACTTATCACAATGGGTTTTTTTGGTCTGATAATAACATCTTGTAACATTAACATATATTCATTCAGTTTCAGAGAAAAACAGTCTTATAGATGTGATATTACCCGTATTCATATTTCACATAAGGTTTTACTATACTATACAGTCCCATGTTACATATTTTAGCTTTCCTTTTAGTAATTTACTCTCCCTTTTAATCACTGTCATACCTGTATAATAAATTACAAACATATTGTGTATCATATTGTTCACGTTCTGTTTCCTTGTTGATCTTCTGTCTAGTTCTATATGATGATGTCAGTGGTGTGTTGAAGTCTCCAACTATTAATTTGGATGTCTATTTCTCCCTTCAGTTTTGCCAGAGTTTGCCTTATGTATTTTGGGGTACCCTGGTTAGGTGGCATTGACACTTATGACTGTTATTTCTTCGTGGTGGATTGTCCCTTTTATTAATATTTAATGGCCTTCTGTATCTCATAACTTTTTTTGCCTTGGAAATCTGTTTCATCTGCTATTATATAGCTAATCCCTGCTCTTTTTTGGTTATTGTTTGTGTGGGATATCTTTTTCCAACTTTCACTTTCAGTCGGTTTATCCCCTGGGTCTAAGGTGAGTGAGTCTCTTATAGGCAGCATATGGACGGCTCATGTTCTTTTATCCATTCTGTCAGCTTGTATCTTATGATTGGGTAGTTTAATCCATTCACAGTCAATGATATTACTATAAATGCATTATTTACTTCCACCATTTTATTCTTTGATTCATATGTCTAATTTTCGTCTGTCTTTTTACTCTTTTGGTTATCCTTTTTGCTACTCTTGCCTTCTACAGTCTCCTCCAAGCCTTTCCTGTCTTTTTTCAGGTTGTAAGGCTCCCTTTAATAATTCCTGCAAGAGCAGATTCTTTTTTAGGAACACTTAGTTTCTGTTTGTGAATATTTTAAAGTCAACTTCATATTTGAAGGACAGTTTTGCCAGATAAAGAATTCTCAGCTGGCAGTTTTTCTCTTTCAGTATCCTAATTGTATTATATCACTGTCTTCTTGCCTCCATGGTTTCTGATGAGAAATCTGTACTAAGTTATTCTGGGTTTTCCTTTTATGTGATGGTTTGCTTCATTCTTGCTGCTTTCAGAATTTTCTCTTTATGTTTGACTTTTGACATGCTGAGTAGTATTGTCTTAGAGTAGGTCTATTCAGATTTATTCTGACTGGTAAGCCCTGCTTCTTTCATGAGCGTTAGGAAATTTTCAACCATTATTTTCTCAAATACTCTTTCTGCCTTTTTTCTCTTCTCCTTTTTCTCTGGAGCTCCCATGACACTTATGTTGTTGCATTTCATGTTATCATTCAACTCTCTGAACCGCTGCTCAATTTTTTCCATTCTTTTCTCTCTTTGATTTCAGCTCTTCTTTATCACTTATTCTTTCTTTCTTCTAGCATTTCTAGTCTACTCCGTATGCCTCTAATGTGCTTTTTATCTCATCTATTGTATCTTTCATTCCTATGAGCTTTGTTACTTTTTTTTTTTTTTTTTTTTTTGAGAAGCGGGGCCAGTGATTGAACCTGGGACCTTGTATGTAGGAAACTGGTACTCAATCTCTAAGCCACATCAGCTTCCAAGAGTTGTTTTTTTTTTTCATTTGTTTTCTTTTTTGGGGAGAGAAATAAATAAATAAATCTTAAGAAAAAAAAGAATTTGAAAACCTGATTAGAAAAGTAACAGAGTTGGGAGTGGATGTGGCTCAAGTGGTTGAGTATCTGCCTGTCACATGAGAGGTCCCAGGTTTGGCCTGGAAGAGCTTCTGGGACACAGCAGACCAAACTTGTGGGTCAAAAGCTGAATCAGCCTTGTGTCCTCTCTTTCATTTCCTGGGGAAGTAGATCCCTGAGGCCCCCTTTGTTTGTAGCCACAGGCCGGAGAATTCAATGCTTTCTGCTCATCAGGTGGGGGATCCGCACTGGAAGCTACAGCTGCTGTCTACTTGGTCTTAAAGTCTGGGTGCCTTTTCTGTGCCTGTCTTGTGGGCAGTGTTCAGCCTTCCCCTGGTGTCCTATACCCTAGAACTTCTTTTTCCAGGCCCTTTCTGCCTGTCCTAGCTATTTTTCTGTGAGAGCACAGTCCTGTATATTTCTAATCTGCCATCTTCCCAGAAGTCCCCCTCTACTGTAGTTTTAATGCTTTTATGTAATTGAACCCTTTAATAAAATTGTGATATCCGGTGACAGGGAGTTTTAGTCCTGAGTGTACCATTAAACCAAATGTGGTTTTTCAGTAAGTTCAGGAACAAATTGGAACTTATTCCAGAAGAAGATATGCAGTGGTAGATTAGAAAATATTTCATGTGAGAAGTGACTGGAGGAAATAGTTTAGCTTGAAGGAAAAACAAAAACAGAAATCTTAAGATATTCAGAGAGCTGTCAGGTGGAAAGGGTAGCTGCCTTACCATGGGTTGATCAAAAGAGCATATGTAGGCTAGGTGGAAATAACAGGCCTGGCAAAGTGGTGGTGCTCAGAAATGAAACTAGCTGCCTTTTGATCACTGAAATGACAGGTTGGATGACAGAGCTTGTATTGCGTGGAAAGGTTGGGTTGAATGACTCTTGAGACCCCTTCTAACTTTATTAATTTCAAGTCATCCAGAATAAGAGAGAGCCCAACAAAGAATGTGAATGAGGTGTAAAATTTATAATTTTCTAAGATAAACTGAAAGTCTAATAATAATATGCATGTTAAGGATGTGTGAATTTTGGTGAAGGAACGTAGACAATATGACTACATCTATAATGTTAGTCAAGTAACCAAACTGTAAAGTCCAATAACAAGAACAGCAGACAGCACTTCAATCATTATTATAGCATTTTCATTATTTCAACAATAATAGTAAAACAGACAAGAAAATTCTTCACCTCTCAGTCTCTCTCTGTTTCCCCTGCTGTACATAGCTGCTATTTATGGCTATTCTTGCACAATTATTTACTTATTTATTAAGCAGTTTTGCTAAGATATGTTCACATGCCTTACAATCAATGTGTGATTAATGGCTTTTAGTATAATCACAATGTTGTTTATTCATCACCACAAAAAATTTTTAAATTATTTTATTACTCCAAAAACAAAAACTCTACACCCCTTAGTGTGCTTTCCCTAGCCCTACGTAACCGTTATCAAATTTTCATCTTCATAAATTGATTTATATTTACATTTTATATAAATAGAATCATACAATGTTACACAATATATTTAGTCCATAGTGATGCAATTACACAGTATTTGACCTTTTGTGTCTGCCTTGCTTCACTCAACATAATGTCCTCCAGATTCATGTATGTTGTCATATGCTTTACAACTTCATTTCTTCTTATAGCTGCATAATATTTCATCGTGTGTATACACCACAGTTTGTTTATCCATTCATCGGTTGATGGACACCTGGGTTGTTCCCCCCTTTCGGCAATCTTGAATAACGCTGCTATGAATACGGGTGTGCAGATGTCTATTTGTGTCACTGCTCTCAGTTCTTATTGATATGTACTAAGTCCATAGCATATGCTCTTGCTTTGAAACCATGAGTGTGTAGTTTGGTGTAGCTTAAGGATAAAATGCAGGAAAACTAAAAGATGCCGCCAGACTGACGCTTCTTTTATGCAAAGTAAAAGCGGTAGCAAGGTCTGGATGTTAGGAATGAGATCCAGGACTAGAGATATAGACACCTTAGCACAAAGATGGCAATTGAAGCTACTAGTGGTTGAGGAACCACCCTTCTAGAGTGGGAAAAGTGCCTATAAAAATCAACATTTAAGAGGTGGTGAGAGGAAAAGGAAGCTCTAAAGGAAGATTCAGCGGCCAGAGTAATAGAAGGAAAATCAGGAGGGTGTTGTGTGTAAGAGACAAAGGAAGAGAATGTTTTAGGAGGTAAACAGTGTCAGGTGCTGCTAATAAGTTCGTATAAGAAGTGCATTTAGAGGTCCTTGGTGAGAGCACTTGCAGAAAAGGGATGGAGGTCCAAGCCACTTTGCAGTTAACTGAAAAGAAAATGGTGATAAGAAACCTCCTGCTGTGATTGTGGTAATCTCTTTACGGAGCTGTGAACGGATTGGGAGTAGAGATAGGGAGGTAATAGTATGAAGGAAGTTTTTGTTTTTACTTGAGAGATGTCCTTATGTATTCCTTTAGCATTTCATACATTTAAGTGTTTATAATTTTGCATGTCTCGTTTGTCCCAAAGATTATGTCTCCCTTAGGATCAGGGTTTGTGCCCCACTTGAATCTGTGATTCCCTTTTACTTAATGGTAAAGAGTCAATAAAGTGTTCCTTATGTTTTTAAAATAAAATATCTGTGTAGAGATATTTTTCAAAATGAAGGTGTTATAGGTTGAGTAATGTCCCCTACAAAGTCATTCAAATCCTAGCACCTAGTCCTGTGGATGTGAACCCATTAATAAATATAACCTTTGAAGATGTTATTAGGTAAGGTGAGGCCAAACTTAATCAATGTGGGCCTTAATCCAATATTACTAGAGCGCTACCTAAGGATAGGAAACGTAGAGACACAGGCGACTGAGGAGAAAGACAGATTGCCTTGTGGTGGAGGCAGAGATTGAGTTAAGGATTGCCAACAAGCCACTATGAGAAATCTTCAGATTTCAGAGAGGAAGGATGGCCTGCTGACAGCTTCATTTTGGACTTCTAGCCACCAAAACTGAGTCAATGAATTACTGTTGTTTAATCCAATTGGTCTTTGGGGTTGGTTATAGCAGCCCTGGCAAAAGCAGGCAGAAGAGTTTGATCCTATATGACAAAGTAAATAAAATAGTAACACTAAGGATTATAAAAGAAAGTACCTGAACAGGGTATAGGATATTGTTACCTGTTAATTGAGATATTTAGTACTATAAGGGTTAGGTGATTTCTCAAAACAATAAAGAAGTAATTGATTCATGCCTTTAGTCAGTTAGTCATGAAAAGCAAGCAACCATGGTATTTTTGTGGTTTGTTTTGTTTTTTACTTCAAGAGATAAATTGTGTTATAAGCTTATTATTGAGAGGAAAATGGAAAGCTGCTTAGAAGATTAGATTTACACTGGAGGATAAGAGCTATAAAACACAAGGGAAGCATCAGAAATATTATAGCATACACAGCAAAACATTCCTCAAGAGCTAGTCACTTTGCTAACTGCTTTTACACATATTTTCTTGTATAAATATCACTACAACACTGAAGCAGGTGATGTTTAGCCCCATTTTGTAAATGATGATGGAGAAATTCAGAAAAGTTAAAGCCATGTAGCTAATTAGGGAAATTCGATTTCAAACCCAGGTCTTCTGACAAAGCCTAGTATACTTTTAATCTCATTTGATACTGTACGTTGTCAAGCTAATGATGAAAGAAATTATTCCTCCTTTGCCTGGCAATGGTAAATAGTGATTCTTCTTTGCCATGCTCCATTATATACAATATTTTATTAGCAAAGAGGCAGTGAACTGAGCATGCTTGTATATGGCCAGTGGGACTGTAATTAGTATAAACTTTCTGGAAGATAGTTTCAAGATGTATTTGTAACCTTAAATCTACACCCTTTGGCCCATGTTAATTCCCTTTCTATTACCTGATTCTGAGTAAATAATAAGAATTCACACAAATTGTTGTACAAAATATTCTTTAGAGCACTTTCATAATAGCAAAAAATGAGTTCACGAATCAATGGCAGAATGGTTATATGAATGATAGGATATCCATGAGATGAAACACCATCACATCATTTTTAAAAAATACTGTTCTTGAAGTCTATTTAATAATAAAGACAATGTTCACAGGATACTTTCAAGTATACGAATTTATATATAGTACAATATCAATTTTGTAAAGACATAATCAATGTATAAATTTGGCATTCTTTTTCATTCCAGGTTAACAGAAGGCACACTCAAAATAGGATAATTCTGAAGGCATGGGGATGGCTAATAAAGACTGTTTGTAAAGGTCTGAGCAGGTTCTAGAGAAGACATGAGCCCTACATGGACTGATGCATCTTGGAGCTAGAAACAGCCTGCGTTTTTGCCACTCCTAGGGACAAAGGACAAGGGAAGAGAGTCATGGAGGGAGGGTTACTTTGAGAGAAGCTATTATCTTCGGTAGAGGGGGTAAGCAGCCCAAGGCAACCTCCTAGGAAGGCACTGATCTGGAAGGCAAGGTCAGGTTTCTGGGGCAGAGCATGATAGAGAGGGGTAGAGAGTGGATCTGGAAAGGAAACGAGAGATCTTTACAATCTATTAATTGAACAAATGTATACTGATAGTTTGCAATATAACAAGTACTATGAGAGAAATAGAAATATTGCAGTGAAGTAGTCTCTGCCCTCACGAAGCATGTCCCTGCTAGGAAGTCAGAATAATTTAACAAAAAACACTGAATAATTACAGTAGTGTTTTGTTTTGATAGGGAAATGCCATGGGAGCAGAGAAACTTGATCTCATCTAGGGGATAAGGAAAGAATCCCCAAAGGAAATGGTTATTAAACTGAGACCTGAAATGGAAATCAGAGTTAGCAGAGGAGTGGGCATGTGTGAGAAGACAATGTTCCTATCAGATGGAATAGCCTGTGCAAAATGTTTAAGGCCACAGACAGTATAAGAACTGAAAGCTGAATATTCTCGCAATTTTCATCAAATATTTTAAAGTTTATTCCTTCATGAGCCAGGCCCTATGCAGTAAGTACAATATAGCAGCATCATTGATTGCAAAAGTAGTGTATAGAGGGGAGATGGACTCTTGAGTGAGTAACAGACGGTCTTATATGCTAAAGAATATGTTCTTTATCATATGGACTATAGAATAGTTTTAAGTAAGAGAGTGGCCTGTCAAAATGTGTGTTTTATAAAGATTACATGCAGTGCAATAAAGGGTGAGGGAAAAGACCAGGAGCTTAGCAGCAAAAAAAGGCAAGAAGACTGGTTAATGGTTAAAATGCCTTTGCTAGTTGAAAAATGGTGGTATCCTGAAGTAGGATAATGGCAGTGGGAACTAAGTGACATGGACAGGTCCAAGAGAGATTTATGATATAGAATTCAAAAGACTTGTAAATTGGTGAAAGGGGGTAGAAAGGGAAAAGGGTTCATGCATGGTCCCCAGGTTTCTCGCTGAAGCGTCTGTGTAGATGGTAGCACCATTTTTTAAAGCTGTATGAGACACTAGAGCAAAATTATCTTTGGCAGGAATGGAGGAAACAACTAGTTTAATTTTGGATGTGTTCAAGTGAAACATACAGCTGCAACTTTTGACACCATTTTTCAATTTGGGTGTAGAGAAATAAGCACTTATGCCTTTTTAGAAGGTGAGAAGTATGTATCTATTAAATACGAAAATTTTAAATGCAGTTATCCTTTGACCTAGTTCCATTTCTAAGAATATATCCTATGGATGTAGGTTATAGTGCAAATACTGTGACCCAAGTATACAAAGATGCACAAGGAAGGATGTTTGCTGTATCACTTTCTGTGGCAAAAGTACAAATAATCTTGAGAGAAATGCTTAAAGAAATTACAATACATCTTTATATGAAATACTGTAAATATTTAAAACGACTGAGATAGGTAGGTAGATGTCGGATTATATTAAGAATAACAAGTACATAATTATTTTTTAACACCATCTTCTGCAACACACATCTATTATATTTTTGCATATGTTTGGGTATGCTTCCAAAAAGGACTGGCATGAGACATTCCATATAGTGAACAGTAGTTATCTGTAGGGAATGGTATCAGGAGTGGGTGGTTGTAGGGTGAGAACGATAAAGATAATTCAACAATACAAAGTTACAGGATTAAAAAGTACACAAAGGTGACATGTTACTTTTATAATAAAACAAAGTAAAGCAGAAAGTTTTTATTTTAATTGCTGATATCCCAGCAATTTTCATCCTAGAAACATTCTAGATGCTTAGTATCTGCAACTGACATTAAAATACAGTAAAAATTAATTTTGGATGTCTATAACAAAAGAACTAAGTGTTGAAATCTATTTACCCAAGAGGCTTTTGGATTACTTAAGAGTTGAACTTGCACTTCCTACAATTTTACTTGAGTGTAATATGCCCTCAATAAACATAGATAAATTCATGTATGTGTTAATTTTAAAAATTAATCCTGGAAAGTAAATTTATCTAAAAGATATTTCTTCTGAATTTATCTCATTTATATAACTGATTGTGTGATATCATTTTTTTTTTTAAAAGATTTATTTACTTATTTAATTCCCCCCCTCCCCCGGTTGTCTGTTCTCTGTCTTTTTGCTGCATCTTGTTTCTTTGTCCGCTCATGGCACGGGGAGCGTGGGCAGCGCCATTCCTGGACATGGGCTGCACTTTCTTTCGCGCTGGGCGGCTCTCCTTACGGGTGCACTCCTTGCGTGTGGGGCTCCCCTACGCGGGGGACACCCCTGCGTGGGGTAGCACTCCTTGCACGCATCAGCGCTGCGCATGGGCCAGCTCCACGGGTCAAGGAGGCCCGGGGTTTAAACCACGGACCTCCCATGTGGTAGACGGATGCCCTAACCACTGGACCAAGTCCATTTCCCTCATTTTTTATATGTAAGTCAGAGCTAGAACTTTGCTCTTACCTAACTTTGTGTATTTTTTAATGCAGTGAGTGATGGTTTGGAACTGAGACCAAAATATAAAGGAATTTTGCATTGCTTGACTACCATTTGGAAACTTGATGGACTTCGGGGACTTTACCAAGGAGTAACCCCAAATGTGTGGGGTGCAGGTTTATCATGGGGACTCTACTTTTTCTTGTGAGTAAACCTGGAAAGTTTTGCAGTATTAAATAAAAACGAATTTTTGTTTTTAGTAAATTTTTACATTTCAGTTGATAAAGCAAGTTGATTCATTTAATCAGTTTCTCTGAATTGGAAGAGTTAGAAAGAGCAAAAAGGCTTGTAGTTCCATTCTCTGTCAGCTATTACCAGAGATACTTTGTCCAGAAGAAAATTCTTAGTAGGAAAAAGGATGAGAAGGAGAAATACTCTCATAGAAGCCATTTCTATGAAGTGAACTCAGAAGGTAAAATGTTTAACTAGTTATGTTTGTAAGCAGAATTCTCACATATTAGAGCTTTTTATTCTAGTTAAGACCATTTGAAATGCAGCTAACTTGAGATAATTCAAAATGTCCCTGTAGAGCTCCTTCACTATTTCTGAGGTGTTTGGCCATATCAGTACTCTTTCTATCAATAATCAACATAGAATAGAAAGAAAAATCAGTCAATATGGCATTTACTTGCATTTATTCTGTGCAAAATGTTGCAGCGTAAAGAGGAGCTTGACACCATTGTCTAAAAAGAATCCTATAAATTTCATTTTGGGAGTAAAGAATACAATATTTTTATAATTGTTTGTATGCCTCTTATAGTCCTTTTTAGTATTGTGTTAAGAAAGGATCCATACCACGTTTATCTTCTTTCAGAATGCCATATGTAATAACTGGACGTAAGTGCTCAGTAAACGTTAGATGCCTTTTTCGTTCTTTTCATTTTGTTTCCCTTTTTGCTTTGTCTGTACCCCTTCCTCAAGTTTTCCTTTCTGTTGTTTCCCTATTTTTGAGTGTATGATTAAAATATTTTACGTATGTATTGCTAGACATTAATTTTTGAGGGGTGGGGTGATGATATCTTACAGTAAGTCATTTCAGCAGATCTGTTCTTGAAATGGGTCTCATTTTGTGCTTGCATTAGGCATTGACTTTTTACTCCTGAGATCCTGTTGTTGAGTTATGTAAACTTTCAAACAGACTAGAAGTTTATGGCACCTAAAATACTTATCGAATTGTTCATGTTTAATTCTTTTAGTTATAATGCTATCAAATCGTATAAGACAGAAGGAAAAACTGAACGGTTAGAGGCAACAGAATACCTCTTCTCAGCTGCTGAAGCTGGTAAGGCAGTGTATGCGTCCAACCTTATTTTATTTTTGCCTTTGATTTTATTTTCCTTTTTATTTTTTTAAACACCAGAGTTAAACACCTGTCTAACTGTATTAATTGATTATCATGTGAAATTTCTTAGAAAGCAGATGTTTCTATTTATTTCTCTGAGTAGAATGCAGGAATTTTACTTACCACAAAGGTTGGTAAAATTTAGCAAAGTTATGAATTCATTTAAAGTATAATTTCAGTTTTCGAATTTTACAATGTAGTAGCCTTATTAAATTGCCTCATGTATGCATAATATCTGGAGGGGGGAAAATAGAGTAAGATCATAAGTCTTTATAACTCCTACTTTGATACATTGCATACCTTGATTTCTTAATGTTTACTGATTCTGAGTTCTTTAAGGCAGAAACTGTTTTACTTACTTTTGAATACCTACCCACCAGCAAAGACTGGATCACAACAGGACTCAATAAATATTGTTGAATAAATGAAAACTTAGAAAACTCAGCAAACAAGACACTTAGCCAGATGATTTTTTTTTTAATTGTAACTTTCTATGAACAATGTGAAGTGTTATGCTATGTAATTATTATATTATGTAATTATTTAGTTTTGAAGAGTAAGGGTTTCTTGGAATGAATTTGAGGAAGATTGTGATAAAGTTGGGATGGATATATGTGTGCAGATGTTGGATTCCTAATCCTCTTCTCTCAATCTCTAACCTCTCTGGTTTATATTATCTCCTATTCCTAAGTATTTGTATCTCTCTATAGTCTGTTTCCCAGAATTTCCATCTATTCTGTACTTTAGGCCATATTGCTTAGGACCTAGAACTCTTTTCTGTCCTCATACCTCAAAGGGAAAATATTTCATATTTCCATCTCCCTTTTATCTTACCTTTCACTAACTGCATGAGGAACTATTTATTACCTCCAAAATCTATGTCTACCCTTCAACCCTAAGACTGCCTCAGCAACTACGTATAACTCACTGTTTTATGTACGGTCCCTGTGTGATCCCATTCTTTATTTAAATGGACTGTAGTTAATTTATATTGTCATAAGTAATATTATTTAAATCTGATTTTAGGAGCCATGACCCTCTGCATTACAAACCCATTATGGGTAGCAAAAACTCGCCTTATGTTACAATATGATGGTGCTGTTAACTCTCCACAGCGACAGTATAAAGGAATGTTTAATACACTATTGAAAATATATAAGTATGAAGGTGTGCGTGGATTATATAAGGTAATAAATTATTTTCAATCTCCTATTTTAAGTAACTGAAAATTGTCACTTCTATTATCCCTCTTGGCTGAATTAGAATGACCTATAGTCAGTCCTTAAAAGAAGCAAACCTGTAAGCAAGAAACAATTGAACAAAAGTGGAAATCTGGTTTACAATATTGAAATTGTACTTTAAGCTGTTTATCCTCATTACCACAGGATGTATCATCATGACACTGGTGGGTCTGGAGAGAACTATCTAAAACTTTATCAACTACTTCTCACTAGGTCATACGCCAGGTCATATATCTCCTGTTCCCCTCTCTGGAAGTTATGGTGTCTTGGGAACTTAGGATAACATAGTAGGGAGAAGAGATCAGTGGGTCTAACAGGATCTTAGGAAATTTTATTGACCTCATGGTCAGTGTACCAATTGTATAACAACTCTAGTCTTCCTCAAGGGAATATATTTTGGCCAAATCTTAAGTGAATTAAAAAACGATAACAAAAAAACAACCCTTTGCCTGTTGTAGTATTTTTGAAATTTCTTCCTAGTAGCAGGAAGCTCTCTTTTCTGATCTTTATAACTCTTTTTTTCTTTACCCATTTCCTCCTTGTCCACCTCCTACCCCCACCTTCTGCTTACTGCCATAAAAACTTTTTCAAAGCCATACATAGTTTAAAGTGTTAGGAATTACTGATCTATGAGCAGAAGTATTGGAAATATACCAATCAATTCTTTGTTTTTTCTTATCACTTATCATTTTATTCTTTTAGATTATATGCCATGGAATTACTATTCCCTTAACTTTCCAGAAGTTAACCTCCTACTCATACCCCAGTTCTTGATGGCGTAAATGGACATTTTAGGCATTAGTGAACAAAGAGGCCCACTTAAGTTGAAGTTGTCATTTTGTTTCATGTCAGAGTTTTCCTAGTATAGGTCATACAGTTCAACATCCTCATTTTATAGGTAATGAAACTAAGGATGGGAGAGATTTAAAATTTATTCGTAGTTGGTCATACTGTTAATGGCAGATATACTTTTAAAAATGCAGTCATGTTTTCTATTTCAGAGCTATTTCAGGTTCAGTTTTTCTGACTGATCTTTTTTTTTTTTAGATTTATTTCTCTCCCCTCCTCCCCCCACCCCGGTTGTCTCTTCTCTGTGTATATTTGCTGCGCCTTGTTTCTTTGTCCGCTTCTGTTGTCAGTGGCACGGGAATCTGTATATCCTTTTGTCATGTCATCATGTTGTATCAGCTCTCCGTGTGGGTGGCGCCATTCCTAGGCAGGCTGCACCTTCTTTGCGCTGGGCAGCTCTCCTTACGGGGTGCACTCCTTGCACGTGGGGCTCCCCTACGTGGGGAACACCACTGCATGGCATGGCACTGCTTGCGTGCATCAGCACCGCGCATGGGCCAGCTGCACATGGGTCAAGGAGGCCCCGGGTTTGAACTGCAGACCTCCCATGTGGTAGACGGACGCCCTAACCACTGGGCCAAGTCCGTTTCCCTGACTGATATTCTTTATGTTTATATATATCCTGTTTAAGGAAAAACTAATTATATTTAACTGATTTAAAATTAGTTATATTTAACTGATAAATGAAATCCCAAATCTTAACTTAAAAAATAAAATAGAATACTTTAACTCATATACAAAATATGATTTGTACACAAATTAATAAATGAATTTGCTTAAGTTACTATACTGTGAGGAAAGAGAAAATAATTTTACATAAATATGTTTTTCTTAGAAAGTGTTTATTTTTTATCTTTGTTTTGTTTTCCTTTAATGGTTCCCTTTTAGGGATTTATTCCTGGGCTATTTGGAACCTCACATGGGGCCCTTCAGTTTATGGCATATGAATTACTGAAGTTGAAGTACAACCAGCATATCAATAGATTACCAGAAGCCCAGTTGGTAAGATGATTCTTGAAAAAAATATCATTTATTTTATGGGCATTTTATATGTAGAAATTTTGTCATGCTTGCTTTGGTAGTATTGTATGATTATGAGTACTGACTCAAAAGTTTTCTTATATAATTTTCACTTCTATATTTTTAAAGAAATCCTGACTAAAGAAAAACATAAATGCTTTATGTTGTCATTTTAGAGCACAGTGGAATATATATCTGTTGCAGCACTATCCAAGATATTTGCTGTATCAGCAACATACCCATATCAAGTTGTGAGAGCTCGTCTTCAAGATCAACATGTTTTTTACAAAGGTGTATTTGATGTAATCACAAGGACATGGAGGTGAGATCATGAGGTCTATCCAAATCGGTCTTAAGAAGGACCTTGTACATCTTAGACTGTCCAGTTTATATTAGTTTAATAACAAAGGCCAGTGTGCTATGATGCAAAGGTGCCTGGTGGTTCTTGCTTTCCCATTTATTGTATCTGGGACCATGGACTAATCGTGCTGAGGCTTGATTTTTCATTTGTAAAAGAGTATCAAAGCTTACGGGTTGTTTTAATGGTTGAATGTGGTCTGTGAAAGTATTTTGAAAACTAATAAAACAAGATTTAGGTATTATAAAATATTTGAATGACATTGAATATAGGTAAAAAGCCTATATATTGGTAAACTAGGTAAAAAACCTAGTTTGATACATTTGAGAAGGTCCCACACCTGCCAATGGCATCATAACTTTTGCAAATACTTGTTTTCATGTTTGGATGAGATGCTGGGAATAGTTAACCTGTTATGGGTAGACATCCCTATATTTTCCTTTTATTCTAAAGCCCCAAGTGGAATATTTAGAATGTTAAGACTTAGTTCAATTCAGAAAATATTTATTGAGAACCTAAGTGACAAATTCCTAGACATTTATGGAAATAAGGTTTTATTTCTTTGTGTTGTTATATTTAGTATTATCTAGCATTATGTAAGCCATGAGATTTTTAATGCCTACATTAGATCAGAGTTAAAACTTCTGTATATTCATATGTTTAAAGTTAGGTTTTTGCTCTAAGATGAGTAAAACAACAGATATCCTAAATCTTATAAGTCGTTTTAACACTTCATCTGAGTAGGACACGGGGTTTCAGGTTCTCCAACGTTGACATCTAACATTTTACCCCTTGAGATTTTGCCTCTAGATACAGAAAGAACAACTAACGTCAATATACAAGAACCAAATTGTATGAGAGTATAATAATAATAAGTTCTTGTGTTATATACTTGCCACCTCTGTACGGTTGTAATGATGAAGAATGATTTTTTTTCTTCCACAAAGTTCAATGTCAATTTTTGGTTTTGTTTTTAGTAAAATGTCAGAATATATAAAAATGCTGCACTTACTTCACTAAATACATTAAAAAATAGTGGGAATTTGGAGATTTTTAATTCTTCATTATGAGTCCATGCTGAGATGTGAGTATTATTGATGGGGTCTATTGAGTATACTAATTCCAAGTTTAGAGACCATCAGCATACTGGCACCCACAATTAAGCCAGCAGGCATAAATTTTCCAGAGTGGTAGAATCTTATTTCCCATAATGCCAGCCAGAGTTCCAGATGTAGCTAGGAAAACTCAGATTTCCTGAGACAGCTGATAAGCAGCCAGGGATGGGACAGTACATTGAGCTGGACTCCTTCTGCATTTTTCTCTTTTCACTTTATCCAGTTGGGAGGCTACACCAGGCCTGCTGTGGTTGGATCAGGGGACAAACACAGGTGGCATCAGAGCCTCTTAAATAATCCTCAGGTACCTGCACTGCTCTCCTAAGGGTCAGCGCTGAGCCAGAAGGGAGTGGAAGGTCTCAGGAAGCACTTTGCAGTTCTGAGGTGTCCTTGTCCTCTCCTCCTCAATCAGTCCACAAAAGGAATGTTAAGCCCCTCCAAATGTCTCATAAACTACATTACCTCAGAACACTGGAAACATGGACATAAATCACCGTGAGGTTTGATTGCTTAGTCCATGCTCTGTATCAGTTAACATCTGTATTTTCAGACTAGCTATTTAGGAAATTAAGCATTTATTTGTTTTTCCCTCTACAGGAGAGAAGGCATCAATGGATTTTACAAAGGAATTGCCCCCAATTTGATTAGAGTGACTCCAGCTTGCTGTATTACCTTTGCGGTATATGAAAATGTCTTGCACTTTTTAGTTGAACTTAGAGAAATAAGAAAGTAGGCTAAAAGAAGAGAATTCCAGTATATTTGCCCAAGACAGCAACATGCTTCTTTGTGTTTAAAATGTAAAACTCAGAATACTGCAAGAATACATGGCTCGTAATTGAAATTGGTCTATAATCGTTAGAAGAATTCGAAGAACTGCTAAGTTTTTGCAATGTTTTCTGCTTTTTGCCTTCCCATATGTATGGGGCTTGGCTACCTCTGCCTGAAATGGCTGCCATCAACACAATGTTAAAACAGACATTAAGTGTAGAGCTTCATAAATTTGTCCATTTCATTGTTCAGGTAGAAGCTGCTTTGCAACATTTGCTACATGGACTTAGATGCATTTGCTGCTTTTTCTAAACTCATTTGCCTGGATTGGTTTTTAAATTGACCTCTGTGCAATAGTAAGAAGACGGCTTCTTATAAGAATGTCGTTGTATGTTTCAAGGGTAAATTAAACTTTCGTGATTTCTGAAAAAGGTGTTGCCCAAATCCAGACAGTTTTCGATTGAGATATTTTGATAAGAAAGAATCCACTATAAATGTGTTTTACTTTTAATTCAATTTGAAGTCACTAACTAGAGAAAATTGAGAAGTTATGTACTTCTCTTAAGTTGAGAAATATCTAATATCTGTTGTCATTCCATTAATAATGTTTAATTTTTTCAGAGGCTCCTTCTATAATTTAAAATGAAATCCTGGATCCAGTTCTTGTTTTTGGCATAGACACAGTGTATTTTAAATGTATAAAATCTGAACTTCTAGCATCCAGCTATCTTAGTATTTAGCTCATATGGCCATAATCACTTGTTGGAGGTACTAAATAGATACCCTTATCCAGATGCTGAAATGTTTGGGGTATGTTTGTTGGCAAATTGTATAGAAATGAGAAACAGACCCTCTGTAGAATAGAGTATTACTCACTTAACTTTGGGATATATGGGTCCAGAACTTAAATAAATGGCCAATCTACATTGGTTGCTCAAATTCATGTTTAGATTACATTAATGGACAAAATTGATTTTACTTTCATGAATCGTTGTAGATATCTGTGAGCTTAAAGGCCTAATTCAAAAGGATGCCAGAATAATAATTACATTTTTATTTATCATAAACATCTACAAATGCTGTTGCACTACCATCTATTTGTTGTAAATAAATATTGTGGTTTTCAAAGCCATATTTAAGTGGTTCTTTGAAAATAAGTCTATTTTTTATATTTTGAAAACAGTATTTTTTAAATAAAAATCAATTAACAAGTACTGAATTATATTTCCTATAATCTTGTGTAATGTGCATAGGACTGCTTTATAAATTAAATATGATGTGTTTTTCATACTTCTGAATTATGCTGTAATCCTGTGAAACCGTATATTGGTCCCCATATGGAATGACATGGTGCAGTTGATATTTGGAGTTTTAGAAATAACACCGTTATTTGAATGCTCCCACGTACCCCCCCCCACATTAAGAAAATGTATCATTACTGTCCTGAGAGCATGCAAGCTAGCAGAGTAAATAAAATATACAGTAAGTAGCTGCAGTTCTAGATTAAGAACATGCAAGATTTGTACAAAGCCCTGTAGGAGTTCTGAGAAAAAAAGAATTCATTTCACAAATGAGCTCCTTCACTGTGCAAGGTATGTTTCCACCTGAGAATAGAGCAGTAAATAAGCCAGACTGCATTCCTGTCTTTGTGGGATTTTTGTTTATTGTGAGTGACAGACAGCAAACAATATTTCCATAATATAATTTCAGTTGTTAAATGATATAAATAAAATGAAAGCAGAGTTAGATAATGTTGCTATTATAGATAGGATAATTGGGGTCAGGAAAAGCCTGTTTGAACAGGTAATACTTTAAACATTTTGAAAGCAGTGAAGAAGCAAGCCACAAACAGCTAAAGGAAAAATATTCCTTTATTTTTAGAGGAGAATGAGAGCGGACTGACTGAGAGGAGATGGACTATGTATAATGGTAAAGAGGGTGGGTCCAGGCAGGACTGGCTGGTTTTAAATTTCGGCTTTTCCAATTGCAGTCTGACCTTCGGCAAATCACTTTACCCCTCTTTGTCTCAGCTTTTCCCTTCTGAAAAATGGTGTCTTAGATCAGTTCCTTTGAAGCAATACATGAGATGAAGATTCTTGGGCAAGTAATTTATTAAGGAAGTGCACTTAGGAGAAATCTGTAATGGAGTTTTAAAAAAAAAACAGGATAGGGCAGGGGTGGAAGAGGTTTCAGGACAATTGCAGCCTCAGCCTGATCCTACAGGGCACTCTACTCTGCAGCACGAAATGCACTACAGAGGTGGTCCTGCCCAGAGAGAAGGAGGCGAGGCTATTATGTTCCTACATAGGACATAGGTCAGTCATTGGCTACTGGCTGTGGAGGTGGGGAAGGAGAGGTGACAGTTGTACACTATTAGCTGTTAACACCTGAAGCAGCTGGATTATTAACAGGATTATATCAGTCCAAGTAAAATCCTTAGCACAGTTTCTGGAACAAAAAGCATTAGCAGAGTCCAAATCTTGTTGGACTTTGTAGGCCATGAGTAAGAAGTTTAGATTATGAGAAAATTTGGTGGTTATATGTAGAAATCATTAGGAGAATGGCAGGAAGTAGGGATACTAGTTAAGAAGCTTTGACAGATCTAATCAGGAGTTGGTGGTAGCTTGGATCTGGTTGATGGAGTTGGAGGTAGTTATTTATGGTGTGGAACTAGAGAAGAATTGGGGAAGGGGAGGGGGGGATTTTTTATCTGGGCTTTGAAAGAAGGTATTCCGAAGAGTACTTCAAGGAAATTGTGGGACAAAGAAAGCACAGGTGAAACATCTTACAACTAAGGAGGTGGGGTGAACTGCAAGTATTCATTTCATTCTAGGCTCTTCTGGATTTGGGCTTATAAATGAAAGGTAAAGAATTTTAGTTTGGAAAAGTGAGTGTAAGGGAGGGTGGGAGTGAGGGAGGTTGGCAAAAGGAAAACCAGAATATGATTGTAGGGAGAATTGTTGAAAAGGAAAATAAAAATGATACATGCCAAAAAAAACCACCGAAAACAGTTTGCTGGAGCTTGCACTAGAGAACATAGGGTAGAACTGGGCCAGAGGTGGAGGTATGGGTATCATGCCCTTGAAAGCTGTTGTATTTCAGTATGTGATTTTCTAAGAATACCTAGAAAAGTCATGTTTTTTTAAAAAACACTACACTAAAAGAGGGACATCATCAGTTAAAGAAGCATGTTTTAGTTCATGAGTCATCAAAGTTAGTATTTTCTTTTGAATTTGGATACTTTTCTTGAATATAAAATTCTCTAGATAAAGTATGTGTTATTACCACTCCTAGCTAGATCTCCTTAGCAATTATAAAATCACTTAAAGAAGTACAACACTGTGAAATAACTTATGTAAACTTTACACCTGTTTTCTAAAAATGTGTTAGGTAACATGCTAAAAATATGTCATGTTTTGAGTTATTTAAAAGTCTTAAATTTCTTTCTCAAGGAGTAAATAGGAAATCACTTTGGAAGCACCTGTAATGAATAGCTGTTGTTGGCTATCCAGTATCCATTTCTCTTTCTTCTTGGAATAGTAGCCAGAATTTCTTTTAGAAGCCTGTCTCATTCCTTCCATTCTCAGCTTTTGTGGTTTATAGGGAATTGACCTCAGCTCTCCCAGGTGTGTGCCCTGATAAGCAGAACTAATCTGCATGTACCATCTCTTTATAAATGGTTTCATGTTGGTCCAGTTACCAAAGTTGGCCGTAGTGACTCTAAACATTTTTCAGAGAATCTTACACAGATTCTCTATTTACTATTTCCTGAATGAGATTTTATGTAATTCTAAGAGCTACTTAAAATTAATTTAGTGTCATGAATTAGAGGAAGTGAATTTGTACAAATCAACTAACTCTTTGTTTCTGCCTGGCAAGATGCAACTATCCTTATAAGTTCTCATTCTCTCCAAATCAGAGGACACAGAGTCCCAAGAGTAATTGAGTCTATCACTGGCTATATTGAGCCACTGGCATTATGTCACTGAATGTGGAGTTGTAAAGATAATGCATCCAATCAGCATTTGTTAGCTGATACCAACCAACTCTAGCACACCACTGATTTTGTCTCAGTCTTCAACCTCTTCAACATTTATACAGTGTATATCATTGACTGTGTGATACTGTACTCTTTGGATTCCTTTATTTCTATCCAGAAACTTCCTGTCTTGCACTCTCTCTTTCCCTCCACTTTCTTTGCAGTCTGGTCTTTTCTGTTCTCATGGATTTAGCTGTTACTTTTATGTTATAAACTTGAAAATATCTATTCCATCCCCAAACTTTCTTCTGAGCTCCAGACATTTGTTTCCAACTGCCTGTTAGGAAGCTCTGCTAGAATGTCCTAGTACTAATGCAAACAACATATTGAAAGCCTAAACATCTTGTCCCCAACTCTCCTAACTTCCCTATATTTTTTCTCCCAGTGTCCCAGTTATATTTGCTTCTCCTTTTGTCCATTTTTCCATATGCAGTTGGGAGTCCTTTTGATTCTCTTTTGGAGTTTTTCAACTCTTTTTCATTCCTTTGGTCACCACCAAAGCGTACAGCATCGCAATAACCTTTTGACCCAACCTTCTTCCAGTCTTTGCACTTCTAACTTTTTTCACTTAGTTGTCAGAGTGAATTTTTGTTATGAGGTTCTCGTGCCTCCAGATATCAGGAGCTTTCCTTGTCTCTCCAGATAGCCCTGGTATTCATGTGCTCCAAAGTATTTTCCCAACTTCCTTTTCCAGCTTTGTCTCTTACTGTTAATATTCCTACATACATGCCTTGAGCTTCAACTTAACTGTTCTCTGAAAATCATATCTTTCCTAACTCACAGTTTAACATGTTCTTGCTGTCACCCAGAATGTCCTCAAATCCTGTCCCCATTTGTCAAAATTTTACCCATCTTGGCTAATTTCTACCTATGGTCACTATTATTTCCGCTAGACCTCCCCACCCACTTCCCTTTCCAGGTTATTTTGAAGCTAATTCCAGACATCATATACTTAAATAGTTCAATTTCTTTAAAAGATAAACAGTATTAAAAAATAACCACAATACATTATACCTAAAAAATAATTCTTTCATCAAATATCTGGTCAATGTTCACATGCCCTCAACTATCTCAAAAAGGTTTTGTTTTTGTTTGTGTTTGTAGTTTGCTTGAATCAGCACCAAATAAATTCCAAACATTGCAACTGATTGATCCGGTCTGAGGTCTCCTAATTAAAAAACTCTCTCTCTTACTTTCTCTTTTCTTTCCACTTATTTTTTAAACAAAATTTTCTTTAGAGTTTCCCACCATCTAGATTTGCTGATTATATCCCTGTGGTGTTAAATACCATGTTCCTCTATCCCCTGTATTTCCTAAAAACTATTGGTTTGAACTGGAGGCTTAATCAGATCCAGATTTAATTATTTCTTGGCAAAACTACTTCTTGCTGGGTGTTAGGTACTTTCATCAGGATGTCTGTTTCCTGACTTTCTTTTTGGAATGTTATCAGCTATTGATAATCATTGGTAGATCCCATAATACAGCATTTATTAGGGTTGCAAGGGGGTGATAATTTAATCATTCATTGTAAGTTTATTACCCATATAAATATCTTACTATAAAATGCATAATACTATATTACATATACTTGTATAAAGAGAAATTTCCCTTCAACAATTTGGCTACCCAAAGATAAAAGTTGATATAGGAAAAACAATAAATGTTTCTTTTTATTTGCCCATTTTCAAAATAAGTTGTTTTGCTAGCATCCTCTAAGTTAGCCAATAAATATTTTAATATCTTTATGAACTCATGCATTTAAAAATGTTACAGGTTTCAAACATTGCATTCCTTTTTAAATATATATATATTTTACTAGAGGAGTTGTAAACTTACAAATCAATCGTGTAGAATGTGAAGAATTCACATGCAACACCCCTCTACCAACACGTTACATTTTTGTCAACCATTTGTTACATATTATGAGAGAACATCATGAGACAATTACCACTAATTATGGCCTATAGTGTACATTTGCATTTGATATATGTTTTCTATAACTCCCCTGTTATTAATACAGTATCTTCTTTGACACTGACATTGCACTTTTTAAAATTTAATTGAGGACCTCATACATGGGAAGTAGGTGCTCTACCACTTGAGCTACATCCATTTCCCAAACAGAGGTGGTTTTCTAATCTGTTTGTTTTTAGGAAGTACCAAAGATTGAACCCGAGAACTTGTACGTGGAAATAAGGCCCTCAACCACTTGAGCTATATCTATTCCCCTGCACTCCTTTTTGGTTCTTAGAAACAATTTAAGTTGGTTCTTGTATCCTTTTATCTTTTATTGTTACCTTGTTTTCCAGTAAAACTAGGTATTCCAGGCTTACATTGTACATTTCTTGCCCAGGAGCTAAAATCATCCATTTCTCAAAGGAGCCTTTTAATGGTTTGTAGAAATCACAATCTGGACATTACTGGATTGGTGATTGTATTTTGGCCTTTTCAGTAAACAAAGTAGGAAATTTTTTTGTTATTGTTGTTTAATAGTTGTTATTTAGGATAAAATAGTTCATGAATTTATATATATATATTTTAAAGATTTATTATTTATTTCTTTCCCCTTCCCCCCCACCCCAGTTGTCTGTTCTCTGTGTCTATTTGCTGCGTGTTCTTCTTTGTCTGCTTTCTGTTGTTGTCAGTGGCACAGGAATCTGTATTTCTTTTTGTTGTGTCGTCTTGTTGTGTCAGCTCTCCGTGTGTGTGGCACCATTCTCGGGTAGGCTGCACTTTCTTTTGCACTAGGCGGCTCTCCTTACGGGGCGCACTCCTTGCGTGTGGGGCTCCCCTATGCAGGGACACCCCTGCATGGCAGGGCACTCCTTGTGTGCATCAGCACTGTGCATGGGCCAGCTCTACACGGGTCAAGGAGGCCCGGGGTTTGAACCGCCGACCTCCCATGTAGTAGACGGATGCCCTAACCACTGGGCCACATCCGCTTCCCATGAATTTATATTGATCCTTCCAATTTAAGCCCAGGACCACACCAATTTACTTAAATTCATCAGTCTTCCCATGTACTTCTTTCA
Source organism: Dasypus novemcinctus (assembly GCF_030445035.2). NCBI lineage: Eukaryota > Metazoa > Chordata > Mammalia > Cingulata > Dasypodidae > Dasypus > Dasypus novemcinctus. The sequence goes on along the minus strand of NC_080686.1, from coordinate 66,449,843 downwards.
TGAATTCTATCTGACAGCCTCAGCCACTAGTGGTCAATTTCTCTTTTTATGGCAATCAAATTACTCTTCTAGCCCTTCAAGACATACTAACAGGAGTTCTGTATCCTGAAAGGAAAGGACAGGAGAGGCTTGGAAGAGTGCAGAAATGAAGATTTCAGTAAAAATAATTAAAAGTATAAAAAGGGTGATGAACATAAAATGTGACATGTAAAGCAAAAGGATAAAATGGGTGAAATAGGTACTACCTTTACAGTAACAACATTGAATGCTAATAGAGTAAACCCAATCAAAAGACACAGACCGGCAGAGTGGATTTTTAAAAAGCTATATGCTATTTACAATAGACTCACTCACCTTTGACCCAAGAATGAAAAATAGGTTGAAAGTGAAAGGCGACAGAAAGATATTCCACAATGCAATAACTAAAAAAAGCTGGGGTTGTTAAATGCAAAATAATTATAAAAGATAAAGAAGAACATTGTATATTAATAAAACGGGCACTTTGCCAAGAAGAAATAGCAATAGTAAATATGTATATACCTAAAAGGGATGGGCCAAAATACATGAGGCAAACACTGGCAGAAGAAATGGATGTCTCTACAATATTAGCTGGAGACTTAAATACACTGCTCATATCAATAGATGGAACATCTAAAGAGAAGATCAATATGGAAATAGAGAATATGAACGATTTGATAAATGAACTAGACCTAACGCATATGCAGAAAAATGCACCCCAAAACAGCAGAATACACATTCTTCTCAAGTGCTCATGTATTGTTCTCCAGGATAGACCACATGTTGGGACACAATACAGATCTCAGTAAATTTTAAAAGATTGAAATAAAGCATTTTTCTGATTACAATGGAATGTTGCTGGAAATCAAAGGCAGAGGACTGGAAAATGCAGGACAGTACAGAGGTTGAACAATCAGTGGGAAAACTTATGACATGCAGCAAAGACAGTATTCAGGGAAATTTATAGCTCTAAATGTCTACATTAAAAGGAAGAAAGAGCTAACTGCTCACCAGAGGAACTAGGGAAGAAACAAAGTAATCCAAAACTAGGAGAAGACAAGAAATAATAAAGATTAGAACAGGAATAAATGAAATTGAGAACAACAACAAAAAATAGAATCAAAACTAAAAATTGGTTCCTTGAGAAGATCAACAAAATTGACAAACTCTTTAGCTAGTCTGACCAAAAAAAAAAAAAGATGCAAATAAGAGAAATGAGGGGTAACATTACTACTGACCCCAAAAAAGTAAAAAAGGATAGTATGAACAACTGAATGCCAACAAACTAAACAATATAGGACAAAATGGAAAAATTCCTAGAAACACATGAACAACCTACATTGACCTGAGAAGAAATAGAAGACCTCAACAAATCATAAGAGGTTGAAACAGTCATCAAAAACCTCCCAAGAAAGAAAACCTCAAGACAAGTTGGCTTCACAGGTGAATTCTGTCATTCAAAGATGATTTAATACAAATCATTAAAATACTACTTTTAATTATAGTCCACAGTTTTCATTACCACTCTATTACCTCCTATTATTGACAGTTAGCATTGGAGTGGCAATTTTGTTGTAACTGATGAAAGAATACTTAAAATCAACCTTACTAAAAATTATGCAGACATTAAGCATCAGCTCCCCTGACTAAACTCTCATTCTATATCCTAGTAGTCTGTACTCTGTTTTAACTCCATGAGTTTATTCATTGTATTTATTTTAAAATGTTTTTTATTTTTATTTATTTTAATAATACTTTTATTAAAGTTAATAGATCACATAGAATGTTACATTTTAAAAAATGAGGTTCCCATATAATGCACTCCCCCACCCCATCATTTTCGTAAATTGTATTTTTTTGAAAACACATACAAAAAAGGTTACAGTGTAAAAAACATGAGGTTCCTGTATACCTCCCATCCCCCCACCCCTATTCATTGTATTTAGTTTATGTTAGTGAGACGATACAATATTTGGAATTGGATAGATACACTAATACATTATAGTGAATTTAACACCACAAATTTATAGATGTGGTAGTGTCTTATAGAGGTAGTCTAGGGTTGTAACTGACACTAGAATGAAAGCTAAAGGATAAACTAGGGACTGTATAATATTGTGAATTTGGTGGTGGATGATTGTGATTAATAGTACAAAACAAGAATGTTCTTACCTGAACCAGGAAAAATACATGTCACTATTACAAGGTGTTCAAAAGATGATATATGGGAAAAATACAATTTATGATCTATAATTAACAGTACTACTGTAATCTTTTCATCAACTGCAGTGAAGAGACTATAATATTTTAATAGTCTTTCCCCAATTGTAACAAAAGTACCACACTAGTGCAAAGTGTCAACAATAGGAGGGTATATGAGAACTTTTTTGTGTGTGACTTTTCTGTAAACCTACACCTTTTCTAATTAAAAACATAATAAACATGGGACTGTATAACACAGAGATCGTTGTTGTAGCAGTGACTGGTTGATAGTACAAATTTAAGAATGTTCTTTCATGAACTAGAACAATTGTACGTCAGTATTACAAGGTGCTAACAATAGAGTGCTATATGGGGAAAATACAACTAATGCAAACTCTGGCCTGTAATTAAAAGTAATATTTTGATATTCTTTAACCAATTGTAATAAATTACCACTCCAGTGCTAAATGTCAATAATAGGAGTTATAAGGTGTAAGGGGTTTTATTTTGGGGATAATGAATATGTTCTGAAATAGATTGTGGTGATGAATGCACAACTGTGATTGTATTGTACAGTCATTGACTATACACTCTGGATGGAGTGTAGGGAGTGTGAATATATTTCAGTAAAACTAATAAAAAAAGCAAGTCCCTTGATCCCACATAAAGTAGTCATCATAAGTAAATCTATCATATATTTTCTCCAAAATAATTTAATATTTTTTATTTTTTTAAAAAACTCCCCTTTTCCTTCTCTTTCTTTTCTGTATCTTCCATTTTATTTCCTGACAAATGTCCTTATTTGTACCTTTCCTCCATGGGAACTGATCGAACTTCTTTTGTATGTGCATTTCTCCAGACCAAATCATCTTGTGCATCAGGACTTTCTGGGAAAAATAAAAAGCCCTAACCCTACAGCCCCTCAAGCCAGTCTCTAGATGGGAATACCACAGCACTCAAGTTGTAAGTAATCTTATACAATTGCATCATCTGGAAACAAAAGTTATGCCCTCTAAACAATACTAGTGTAGTATAGACAATAGCATAATATTTCTACTAATGAATGAACCTGTAAGATGCGATGTTATCAGGGGAGAAGAAAGATGAGATTTTATTTTCAGATGATATATGCAAGTTCTCCAAAGTTCCAATTATGAGCATGTTCTTGAAATTTATAATTGTGAAACTAAAATTCTCTTATACTAGGGAAATTTTAGCACTTTTTCCCTCTGTAATCAAATCTTGTACATTTTAGAAATTTATAAATGTCAGCAATAGTTTGCCAATCTTCCTTGAAGCTTCACTTTTGTATTTAATCTCTAAGTAACTCTTTCCATTTCCACTTTCTGGAACTCTTCCATTAATGAACTAATTGTTACTCCCTTTCACTCAGAAATTTGAAGTCTTTGCTCTTCCTTCTCTTCTGTGGATGAAAAGTCTGATTATCAATTAATTATATTTTCCTTTTATCTGATGTTTTTTCTTTATTTTCTCTTTACTCTTGCTGCTTTTGCTTCTTATAATTTTTTTTTAAAGATTTATTCTGCCCCCCTCTCCCCCCGCCCATTGTCTGCTCTCAAGTCCATTTGCTGTGTGTTCTGTGTCTGCTTGCATTCTCAGCGGCCCCAGGAATCTGTGTCTCTTGTTGTGTCATCTTACTGCATCAGCTCTCTGTGTGGTATGTGCAGTGCCACTCCCGGGCAGGCTGTTCTTTGTGCAGGGCAGCTCTCCTTGTGGGGTGCACTATTGCATGTGGGGCTCCCCTAGACGGGGGACACCCCTGCATGGCATGGCACTCCTTGCACATGGCAGCATTGCGTGTGGCCAGCTCACCACACGGGCCAGGAGGCCCTGGGTTCAAATTCTGGACCTCCTATATGGTAGGCGGATGCTTTATGAATTGAGCCACATCCGCTTCCCCTTATGGTTTTTTGAATGTGTTTCCCATCATCTCCAGCAAATTCCTTCAAGGTCTCTCTTTAATAATGCCCTCTTCTTTGTTTTCTGCTTCTAGAAATTTTAATAGCCCATTAGACTTTGTACAATTTCTCTATTTTTTATCTTTTACTTAACGATTTTTCTTACATACTTTGGGATGTTTTCCTTTTATTTTCCAACCTTGTATTGATTTAAAATTGGAAATATTTTAAATTTGTAATTATGCTTTTTTTATTCCTTTCAGAAACAATTTTTTCTTATTTACGAGATGGGCTGTTTTCCTTAATCTTCCCTCAAATACCATTAAGAAAGCTTTATCTTTTGCACTTTTGGCCAGTTTTTGTTTTTCTTGTTATTTCTTTGTGGTTCAGGCTTTTCTGAATTATATGCTTATTCAAGATTTTCTATTCATTTTTAAAATAAGAGTTAATCCACTGTATATCTTACCTGGAATTTTAATTTCTGTGAGAAAATATCGTTTCCTTTTCTGTGTGAATATTTTTGTCTGCTAATTTTAAAATCATTTCATATATGATTTCTAACATGAATTCTAGTTTCCTTGCTTTTCTCCTCTTTGTCTTTGTAGCTTTCTTTCTAGCGCTCTACCTCTGACATAAATCAGACATTTTTTGCTGTTATATTTTACTTAGCCACCATGTGTTTTCTTGCTATCATATTTCTGGTCAATGTCTGATTAAATTACAAACCTACTTATTCTGGTCAATGTTCGATTAAATTATAAACTTATTTATTCTGTTGTGGTATTTTACTGTCTTGCCACCTTTTGAGACTCAGTGTGTTGACTGGGTTTTGTGAAGTCTCCTTTTCCTGAAGAGTTTACACATCTACCTTTTCAATTACCAACCTCACCAGCTGTGTGAAGAAGTCACTGTTACTTCTGGGTGGTTTTGTGCTGGGAAGGACAGGAGGAACATGAAGCTAAGTAAGGTACTTATTTAAACATTCTAAGTTTTTCCATTGATACAGAAGTAAATAATAACACTATTTCATGGGGTTATTGTTATGATTAAATAGCTTATGTTTTGAAAGAATGATGGTTTATGATTTTACCCAAAATATGTAACAGTACATGTACTAAAAATTAATGATTGTTAAATAAATAAATGCAAAATTAAGTTATATACAACTCGTCAGATATAAAGTACTATAAATTTTAATTTTAGTGGCAGTTTCAAGATATTAAAGTTGTTTGAAATGTTTTAACAGATATAAAAACAATTTTGAACATTTACAACTTGTACAATGATTGGTACCTTTCATATTTTAAAAAGTGCTATACTAAGAGAAAAGGAAAAAACTAAAGACCACTATGACATTCCAAATTATAGGTTCAGGGAATAGGAATACATAGAAGGTATTCAAATCAACTACAGATCCTGAAACAATTTTTGATTGAAGTAAAATGAATACTATATTAAAAAACAGTGTGAGATCACACTTTGGTCTGTAAACATGTTTCACTTTGTTTTTTCATTCAAAAGCATACATAAAAATTATTTAAAATGCTATTTAAATGAACCATTCAAAGGTATAACCCAAAAGAGGTAGGGAATGAAAATTAAAGAATCTATTTTGGCAGTTCTTCAATAATTATGCGAGACACTGAATTCCATCCAGTAGAAGCATCTCCTTTTGGGTAATCGGAACAAGTACCAACCCATATAGCAATATCCACTAATCCAGCACCAATTCCTTCACAAAGTCCTTCCACTGCAAAACAAAGATGAAAGTTACTTCTTTAGAAAAAGCAAAAACCTTTAGCTAAATTTTATTACTTTAGCAAGCTAGATCATAAATCTGTTTAATGCATGTCTAATTAAATTCATAAAGCTATCTTTTTCTTGGTAAATATCTTCAAAACTTATATACATATCCATTCTATGATACAACTTAAGAGCAGTTTGCTTACAAGTTTCAGCCATAAAAACAGAATTACAGATAGCCTAAAATAAAATTAATTCATTTGACTAAACCAAACCAAAGAAACCCACACTTAAAAAAAAAAAGATGTTTATTTGATATACAAGTCTTTTTTTTATTTTAAGAAAGCCCTTTCTAATATTTTTGTACACTTGATGCTACTCAAATAGAAGGGCTCTTAAAAACATTAAAAGAAATTCTAGCATAATTATATCAGCTCTTCAATACAGAAATTCCATTTTACACAGAATTTCATGATAAACAAAAATACATAAGCTTTTCATCTTTATTCTTATGCTTTCTAAATCTATGCCTTTTCACAGGTCCTCTGGACTTTATTTTTTAAAGATTTATTTATATTTTTTTATTTCTCTCCCCTTCCCCGCCAGTTGTCTGCTCTCTGTGTCCATTTGCTGTGTGTTCTTCTGTGACCATTTCTATCCTTATCAGCGGCACCCGGAATCCATGTTTCTTTTTTGTTGTGTCATCTTGTTGTGTTAGCTCTCCGTGTGTGTGTGGCACCATTCTTGGGCAGGCTGCACTTTCTTTTGAGCTGGGCAGCTCTCCTTATGGGGCACACTCCTTGCGCATAGGGCTCCCCTACGCAGGGGACACCCCTGCATGGCACGGCACTTCAGCACTGCGCATGGGCCAGTTCCACACGGATCAAGGAGGCCTGGGGTTTGAACCACGATTTCCCATGTGGTAGGCGGATGCCCTATCTATTGGGCCAAGTCCGCTTCCCTGGACTCTTTTACATGCTAACAAAAAACTTGCATTCCATCTTACCAAGTTTCTTCTCCTTTATATAGTTAAAGAAATTTCTCCCAGTGTATATTAGCAGGCAAAAGGCATAGCACCTCTATCTTTCTAAGAGGGGAAAGAACTGTAGGTTGTCAGAGTCTTTGGGAAATAGAATCCTGACTTAAAAGGAGTGTACTAGATGACCTCATGCGAATGGTTAAGATTTCCTATTTATTTGAGGTCATTGCATTCCATCTAAGCCCCAGGGATATAGGTCTGAAGTAATCTGCTTCTATTAGCTATTACTATCACATCAATGAATTTAGGTTAGGTCCCTCAGAAGCCAGAGACCTGGCTTTGGTTCAGGGCCATTCCAAAATTTGAGAGCTAAGTAGTAGGCCACAATCCCACATTTTGCAGTGTCATTATTCTACATACCAGAAGAAGTGCGATGAATGTTAATTGTTGAATTCAGTTCAGGGCTTCCTTGGTCCAAATAAATTATGGCTTCAATGGGAAGAGGCCCTGAACATTCAGCTCCATTAAACGTGAAATACCACCGCTGACAGCATGCATTTCTGCATTTTAGCCGAAGTGAGCCACTAAATAAAACTCTTAGAGCACTGTTGGAACGCATCTTTGTAAATGTACACTCCTATCACAAACACAGAAATGGGGCTTAATTAGCATTTTCAATTCCGTTTAATTAAAAATATGCTTTCAAATTGTATTGTGAATTTTATTTAACTTTCTCTTCCCCCAAACCACATTTTTAAAACTTCAAGTTTTACAGAGACAGGGGGAGGGAGATTGATTCTCTGCAAGATAAAGACTAGATAAGAGATTCTGATACAGGAACTCTAAGAAAAGCAAATAATGGCTTCCTTTAAAAATTCAGACTTTACTTACCGCAATTTTCCCAAGATCTATGCCATAATTTAGTGAACTCCATGAACACTGCTTGTAGTTAGGTGTCCAGGACTCCTCGAAACTTTCCCTTAGGCATTCTCCCTTTTCTCCTTTGAATCCATCCCGACCTGGGATCCCAGGGGTACCAGGAATGCCATTGGCCCCAGGGCTCCCATCTCTCCCAGGCACTCCTGCAGGCCCTTGTAGGCACATTCCATTGTACTACAGGGGGAAAGGAAAGGGGAAAACACTTACCACTTCAGATTCAAAGACTCAGTCTTATTAGAATTATATTTAGGGAACCAGGTGTTGCTCAGTGGTTGAACGCTTCCTTCCCATGTACAAGGGTCCTGGGCTCAGTCCCCAGTACCCCACCCCACCCCCCAAAAAAATTGTGTTTGAGTCCTTGGAGTCAAGCATCCCTCCATACTGCTTTGTAGATGTTATTCTAAAATGAGCTATTACAGAGAATTCTTTTTTTTTAACTTTATTTCTACGTCCCACCCCCCATTGATTGTGCTCACTGTGTCTATTCGGTGTGGACACACCCTGTGTCTGCTCGTCTTCTCTTTAGTAGGCACTGGGAACCAAACCTGGGACCTCACATGTGGTAGAGAGGCACTCAGTCGCTTGAGCCACCTCTGCTCCCTGCTTTATCTTTATGTTTCCTCTTTGTGTCTCCTTGTTGTGTCAGCTCACTGTGCCAGCTTGCTGTCTTGCTCATGCCTCTAGAAGGCACAGGGGACTGAACCTGGGACCTCCCATGTGGTAAGCGGGCACCCAAATTCTTGAGCCACATTTGCTTTCCAGAGGATTCATTTTCAAATTATTTCTAAAATTATGTTGTCTATTTTTAAAATTTATTTTTTATTTATCCCCCCTTTCCCCAAGATGGTTCACTCATCTGTCTGCTCATTGTTTGCTAGCCTTCTCCAGGAAGCACAGGGAACCGAACCCGGTCCTCCTGTGTGAGAGGCGAGTGCCCAATAGACTGAGCTACATCCATTCCCCTCAGGCAGCACTGTCTGCTGGCTTGTGGCCTCTGTTTGTTGTGGTGGGGGCATTGTCTAGCTCTGTAGTGGCGGCATCTAGCTCTGTGGTGGTGGGAAGTGGCATTTGCTAGTCTTCTTTTAGAAGGTACTGGGACCTGAAACCTGGGACCTCCCATGTGGTAGGCAGGTACTCAAGTGGTTTAGCCACATCCTGCTTCTATTTTTTAATTGCACAAATTTGCATGCAGAAACAACAAGAGAACAAAATGTTTCTATTTGCCTTGCTCCTTTCTATGTTTAGTACTATAAGCATACATAATTTTTAAATGGCTATGTTCCAAGGTAGATATAATTTGATACTCTGCTTTTTTTCTTCTACCCTGATCTTGTAAAGGTACTTGGATTTTATAGTTATACTTTTGTAGGGTCACACAAACATTCCACTATTTTTGGATATTATTTCCATTTTTTTCTATCATTAATACTGTAATGAAACTCTTTATCCGTGTCGCTTTTTTTCTTTTTTTGATATTCCTAAAATAAACTCCTAGATTATAATTATAAAATAAAACCTTAACAGTCAATACTTATCTTATACAGGTACTATGTGTAAATTGGATATGCTGACTCCCTACTTCTCCCTACTTTCACATGGAGGAACCATCACTCAGGATAATGTTCCTGGCCTTTAACCTACCTCTCCTTTCTGAGGAGTAAGTGATCTGGTTGCATGTGACCACTGGTCCTCAGCTGGGTGGCAATAATTTACCAAAAGTCAGTAAATGCTAGGATTGTTTGTGTTTTGGGGGGACTGGGGGATGGGAGAGGTTGGAATTGTGTAAAGGTTAAAAGCATGGATTCTAGAGCCAGATTCTCTGGACTTAAATCCTGGCTCTGCCATTTGTTATGTGAGATAGAGCAAGTTACTCAAACCTTTCAATGTTTCAGTTTCCTTATCTGTTAAATATGGATAATAGTTATCTCAGGGTTTTTATGAGATTTAAGTGAAATATTATTTAAAAATGTGCTTGCAGTGCCTAGCACTCAATAAACACAGCATAAGTCAGCCATTATTATTATTATTATTCCCCCAAGACCAGAGCAAGGCAGTGATGCTGAGTGTGTCCGCTCACTTGGGTGGACTTTACTAGGGTCTGGACCTGGGGAAGTGAGCATTAGCAAGCCCACCAGCTAGCAAACATAATCCACACATGTCAATGCGGTTTTATTAGTAATAAAGGTGATATTTTCATCTCCATCTTCTGATTCCTGTATCTACCCTTGAACTGGCTCATGTGGGCACAGAGATGCCATTTATTAGACCCTCAAAACCTCAACACAATCCACTTACATTGTTTCCTTTACTATTTCCCCTATTTGTGTGAATTGTCCAATACTATCATTCTGTCCAGTGGAAGGAAAAAACAAGATTACTTATATATTAAAATAACTTACTTTTTAAAATTACTATATTATTATTAAAGCGGCTTATCTTTTTAAAACTTTTTACTCTGAAAAGATTTCAAATTTATAGAATAGTTGCAGGAACAATGTAAATCCCAAAGAACTCTAATATATGCTCCCCACCCAGATACCCAGATCCACCAACTTATAACATCCTGCCACATTTGCCATATTATCCCATCTATTTATCCATGTATCTATCTATAAAGTAACTTATCTTTTAACTTTATCATCTGGGGTTGGACATGTTCAGATTACAAAGTCAAATAATGGAGTAGGAAGAATCCTTATGCATCTAGGCTAATGTTTGCCAATCAATTTGCTTCTCACATCACCAGTTTGATCTTTGCTTTGATAAATGATTTATGACTTTGACCATTGCCATTTTCCTGACTGTAAGGAAAAAAAAAGACACTACTATTTATTTACTGTCAGAGAAATAGTAAAAGTGTTAAAAATTTGTGAAAGTATCCAAAGTCATGCTAAGGTACAAAATATTTTAAAGCAGGTTTTATTTTAGGCTTAAATTTTCATTTTAGTAATTTCAGTCACTTTCACTGGCAGTTCTATACAATATTTTGACATATATTTCAAGTGGGAAGGAAGAAATAATAAGTCTTCTGATATTTGATTTTTTTTCACTATTATCCCCCCCTTAGGGCAAAACTTACACATGCTAAGTTTTATTTTCCTAAATACCATTTGTTCACAAGGGCAGTTTTTGTGATGTCTGGAGATTTTGGGTTGTCACAACTTGGGTCTGGGAGGGTTGCTACTGGCATCTAGTGGGTAGAAGCCAGGGATACTGCTAAACACAGGACAGCCCTCCAAATGAAGAATTATCCAGCCCAAAATATCAATAGTGCTAAGATTGAGAAACCCTGGGATTTTTATTCATCTTTTAATCTAAAAGCTGCATTTCAGAGACTACTTAATTTTACTGGATTCGGTTCCACAGGTATTCCATCTGTTTCCTTTCATTTAAATATGCTAATCCAGCACATGCCTGGTAACCAGAGGAGGTTCACCAAGTGTCTGGAATGACAAAAAAGTAAATGGGAGTGCAAACTCCTCCACTCCCTGTATGGCCACCAGGGGTCAGAGCTTGCGGAAAGCTTGAAAGAGACCCTTTGAAAGACCTGTACAAAGAAGTTGCTTTATAGAATCTTTTGAAACCTTCTTAATGACTATGTGGGCTTCTTCGTTCAGCAAAACCAAATCCAAGCTACAGGAGATACCTGAGCCTGGCTGTACAACAAGCTTTTCCAAGTAGGGCTAGAGTTGTGGGAAACTGGAAATCCTTGGAGGGGGAAAAAAAGATTGCTAGTATTATGGAGGAAATCTGTGTATCATAACTACAGATTCATAAAATGCAAACTGCATATGAACCACACTCACTTTGCTCACTTTGCTCACTTTTAACAATTTAGACACTTAAAACAGAACTATAGCCCTGAATATATAGTCTGCCTTTGTAGAATGAACTCAGTACATCACTAGGAGTGCTAAGTGAACAGGCAGGAATTTTTTCCCCCCAGAGCTTTTGAATACAGCATAGAACTAGCTGCCAGAGAACCTGGTTAATGAGCTCAGTTCAGACTAGTGGCTTAACACATTAGAAACATTTTTTTAAATTAAAAAAAAAACCTCTCTGTCTTACTTCTGCAATGCCTGTAAGCCATTTGTGCAGATGAGATTCGCTTAAGGACTGAAGTTTATTATGTGCCAGAGAATATGGCAGTTGTGAAAGGATCGCTTTTACCACAGGGCAGAGAACCTTGTTGCCCTCCACTGGGCTTGTTGACTTTTGAAGGGAAAGAACTTTGAGCAAACAGATCTTCCCATAGGTTAGCCCCTCACATCACCTGGGCTATTCGTTCCCCTGGAAACTCTTCTTCCGTTACTCCACTGTGATATTTCTACCTTGTGGCCACAGCCTTAAGACTCAATGTGTCTGAAAGGCCTGCCCATCTGGTCAAAACGGAAGGAATGAAATGGGTCCTTGGAGGGTTCCTTCGGGAACCCTTCATTTTCGCTTCCGGCCTTAAACCCTCTGAACCATTCCTGGCCCCAGCTGTGGTTTGTCCAACAAAGTAAATTGCAGCCCATACTCCCTAGGAAGATGACCCAACGTGACTCACAGTCTTCAAGTTACAAAAAGTTGGACGGATGCTTTGCGAATGTTATTCTCTCCTGTGGGTAGACATGGCCTCCGGCCCCAACAAAGGACACGTTGCACGGCCCTGGCCCAAGCCCAAGGGATCAGCGGAGCCCAGGGTCTTCCACAGCCCCTGGCCCACGTTTTAACCTACTCAAGTTTCCCATTCCACTCACATTCCCACCCTATTCCTCTCCTCCCTCTCAGGAGTTCCCTCTGAGCCCATAAACTACTGGGCGAATCCCTGTACTTCGGGGCCCCCGAACCCACGTCCCTTTCTGCTCCACGACGCCCTCACATTTTGGTTTCCCCTCCTAGTTCCAGGATTCCACTAAACGCAAAGCCCGGGTGCTTCCTTACACGTAGACAGAGACAAAGCGGGACAGCCAGGCGCACGCAGAACAATCACACCCAACTGTCCAGACACCCCCTCTCCTCAACAGCCGGACAAATGCCCACTTTCAGGCCGCCTCCCCGGACTCACCAGGTCCACCACCTCCCTCTGCCGGAGCAGAGATTTTTGCTTCCCCTTGGGAGTCTCGGAGCCGCTCGACAGCGCGGGCAGCTGCAGCAGCAGCAGCAGTAAGAAGCCAAAAAGCCGCTGCGGGGAGGCGGCGGCGGGGCCCTGCGGGCTCATGGCGCGAGGCGGCCCCGGGACGCGCAGAGCAAGGCGGGTGGAAAGCGCGGAGCGGCTGGAGGAAGAGGACCGAGGCGAGCAAGAGGCGGGGAGCTGGGACGTGCTCCGCGCCTGCTCCCGCGGCGCTCCGCGGCGGCCGCCAGCTGCATCAATGCGCCTTTCACCGGTGCGCCTCCCTCCCCACGACACCGGCGCGTCCATCCAGTCACAGGCCGGAACCCTCACCCGGGGCCGGGCGGGGCGGGCCGACAGCCGGGCCCGCCCCTTCACGAAGCCACCGCTCAGCCCGCCGGGACCCTTGTGGGACTGGGCAGACCACGTGCAGAACGGCCTGGGAGGCGGGGAGTGGGGGCTCCGCGGGGGAGAGCGCAGGTGCTGCCTCAGAGGAGTGGAGCTAGCACTCCACGTGTACACTTAGAGACCGGTGTCTCACCTGGGTCTGGGAACCTTCTCCAAGGGGCGTCCATCTCTGGCAGTGTCAGCAAGGCTTTTTGGGGAGGGAAGTGGGAGAGGTGACATTTTTTGAGGGGAAAGCAACCATAGATATCCTCAGGTTCTCCACGGGCGCAGGACCCAAATGATAAAGAATGTCTGTTTTTAAGTGGTAAAGCTTACTAAGCACGGGGAGTCATCAGAATCTTTTTCATGTGTTTGGCGGTCACCCCAATCCTGTGGGTATACACACCTCCGCTACGAGGAAATTGAGACTCAGAGACATTAAACAGTATTCAGTGATAATTTACTTTTGAGTACTCACTTCTGACTTCAGTCTGATATCTTTTTCTAACCTGGTTTACCTGGGACTAGATCGCAAATGATTTACAAGTTCTAAAGGTAAAGATGTGGAGGCAAGGGAGGCAATGGGAATTAGGTTCTGATGGTTGAACTGACAATCTCTCTCCTGGCACCGAGGGAACTGGGGTGAAGGGAGGGGGGTTGAAATCTGACCAGGTCCCTTCTGCAGGTTGGGGAAGTCATCTATCCTCCTTTGTCCACTCTGGAAGAAAGCATCCTCAGGGACCCAGGCCACCCACCCGGAAGGGCCAGGTTGGAACAAAGAGCGCCTTTATACACCACTGTTTGGAATGAGGCAGAATAGAAGTATCACTACACCTGTAACCACACTGGAGGTTGCTGACAGGATGGCAGTGCTGCTGAGGTCAAATTCAACTCAGCAGGATTTTCTTAAGAGACCCAGCAAGGTTCCAGGAAGTTACTGTGGATTCTAAAGAGAAGGAACAGGCATGTGAGTAGATCAGGCCAATTCTAGGAATGCTCACTCCTGGGTCAGCACCTAACTACAGGTAAAGTTTATTCCAATTTGTCAGAAGAAGAAAAACCTAAATGACTTCTAAAGCCAGGACTTAGCACTGTGCTGCCCAGTGCAAAACAAAAATGCAGGGTCCCTGCATATTAATAATATCAAGACAGAGCAGACCATTAAGCCCAGAGTGGGGCCCTTGTAAACATGAGCTCTGTGAGACTGCCCACATTGAACTCCCATAAAGCTGGTCTTGTCCAAAGCAGAACATGGTCCCAGCTGGTGCCCTCATGCAGCCAAGCCACGCTGGTTGCAGAATTGTCACAATCTACAGAAGCGGGCACCACCATGCAGAGTCTGTCTTCTACCTGATTTCTGCTGCTGTTGCTGCTGTCACCTGGTGACTTCAGATGGTCCTTCTCTGGGTAAATGTGGTGTCCAAGTGGGGATTTCAGCAAAGAACTAATCCTGCATTAACTTCCATGCATTGTTAAGCTATACATTCACATACTTAATCAAATTATACTGAAAGATAAATAAGCCATATATAAATATAATACATAATAATATATAAGTACTTTACAGTATACATAGGACTTTCACATAACCTGACTCCCAGGCCTTCAGGTAACCCTGTGCACAGAGACTTCCTGGGCGCTGGTGAAGGCCCCTTACTTCCTCTTTATCCTTCCAATGCTCTAAGAAGGTGCCCTCCCTTGTGCTTACATGGCTGTTTGTGTTAGAAAATTTGCAAAAGTAAAATTTTTAGCCACAATTTTTTAAGACTCCTCTCTCTTTGTACTCACATTTCTCCTCCATTTCACCCTTCTGTCTGGTGGCATTGGAATGGTCACAGATGTTTTGGGGATCCAGGTAAGGGGAAGTTGAGTTGGTGACTCATTTAGTTTGTGTTTAGTGAAATATGTTTATTTGTTATGGCTAACCGGCCTGGTGTAGGAATGGCTTCTGGGAATATTACTATCCACTGGGCTGATTAACCCTTCTTGGGATATGAGGGTGCAAAGCTATAGGTCGTATAAACATATCCTAAGGCACTTGGCCTCAGAAGAATGTGGTGGTGGAGGAGAAACAAGTTTAGTATGCATACAGCCAGAAGCTAGCCCTTAGAAAAAAATTTCCATAGAAAAAAAATTCCAATCATTAGACATGTAAGCAGAGGATTCAGGTCTCACCAACATCTGGTCAAAATGGAATTCCCTTCTACAAGAAATAAACTCTATAATACAGTGAACACAATAAAAATCACCATAAATATTTTTCTTTGTTGACAATCTCACAAAATCAAATTACTGGAATTTCAGTGCTTATGGGGAATAAATCTGTACTAGTACTACAAATGATGAGCTCACTGGTGTGTAAAGTCACATATTTTTTAATTCCAACCATCCATAATTTAAAGTTTCCACCAACCATTGTACAGGAATGAATTATCTGTCTAGTCTCTCTGTAGAAAATGACATTATAAAATCATTATCATATCAAAGTGAGTCAAAGAGCAGGCAGCTGAAAAATATAGGAACAAAGGTATGATAGAGATGTGTCAGGCAATTAATGAAAATATTATGACATTTTTCTGGATTTTGTAATGTTTATGGCATCCATTGGCATTTGGCAAATATGTTAACTTGTGATTTCTCATTCTAAATAGTTGCTTTTGTACATAATTTTGTATTCATAATTTTGTAATTTTTTTTAAAAAAGTGGTCCTTCCAAATTATGTGAGCTTTGGCCCCACAAAACCTGGATCAGTTCCTGTGGGGCTGGTGGGGGTCAGTATTAGAAAACAGATGAATAAACTAGTATCTTAGGGTTACTTGCACTAGACCTCAATGTTGGTAAGACTTGAAACTTGATTTTAAATTTAACTTTTTAACTAATTAGAAGTAGCTTCAAATAGCATCTTCCATGCACAAACAGCACCCCATCTTTATTTTAAAAATTAGGAAGAGAAATGAATGGGTTAATATTGTTGAGTGTAGTTTATCCTATTTTGTTCACGAGATGCGAGTTCTAATATAACCACATTGATCTCTTTGGTAGAGAAGAGTGATAGACTTTTAGAGCTGGCAAGAATTTTAGAAATCATCTAATCCAATCCAGAGAGTCTATGGTTGAGGCATATAATTATAGGCAACTCAGAGAGGTCAAGGAACTTTTCCAAGCTCCCATGGCAAGTGAATGTCAAAGACAGGCTGTACTGATATTGGCAATTGGCCACAGGCTAGAAGCTAAAATTAGCAACAGCTGTAAACTGCTCCTACCCTTAAGATGGAGAGACATAGGCTGCCCAGTCAAAGCTGGAACTATGCCAGGCTTGTCTCTTAGCGGCTGGATCCAGGAAAGAGGTGAGAACCACTGACAGAAGAGCCATCTGTAGCAGGCAAGAACAGGGCCAGTACTCTGGTTTCTTTCTTCCTCCCATCCTTCAATCTTTGATTGGCCAAACCTAGCTGGAGGGCCCCTGATACAGGCACCTGGGAACTGACCTGCAGGGGTCAGCTTCCTGTGATAAAAAGGGGAGCAGGAAGCAGGAAGAACAGCTCTGACAGCAAACTGGTGCATATCAGTCCTTCCACTGGCTCATGCCACATTTATATGCACAAGCATTGGTCAGCTCTGAAATCCAACAGTGTGGTGACTTCATTCACATTCCTAACTACCTAGATTACTGGAGTGCTCAGATCAGTAAGTGGTTAATTTACTGTCACCCTATACTGGTAAATATTAAGTATATAGCACTTGAGGCCTCTCTCTAAGCCAAACAGCATATAAATGCATTACCTTCCCCCTAGCATGGGACATGACTACCAGGGATAAGCCTTCCTGGCACCAAGGAATACTACCAAGCATGAACTAGCAATACAACTGGAAAAAGATCTTGGCCAAAAGGGGGGAAAGGTAAACACAAATGAGTTTATATGGTGAAGAGACTTCAAAGTGAGTCAGGAGGTCATTCCAGAGGTTACACTTACGCACATCTCAGCAGAAACTCATTGACTTCCAAAGTAAATATTACCTCAAATAGCAGCGCTCCTAAGGGCTCTGAAGACATCCAGACACTATATGCAGTGCAGATAGCTCAGGAGTTTGGTGCCCTACCAGTGGGCCCTACTTTGGAATTTATGCTCTCCAGTGTGACAGAGTTGGACTCTGTACTGGTTTCCCTACACATGGCTCTTCTGCCCCTTCTATTTGAATCTATAGTTAGTATTAGAGTTGATAGGTGTATGTCCAAGAGACTTAAATCTTTGGACTGTCCATATACCAGTTGGGCCCTGAATCTCAACAGAGTTGCAACACTGACTCTCCAGTTCACTGGACTCACTCAAGACAACTAACAAGGAAATGATGATGGACAACGACCATCTCAAGGAACAGAGAGAGTCTGAAACTGCAAGCAAGATAGTCCAATCCATCTGTCCCATGGGATATAAGCTCCCTCTCAATTAGAGTTGGAGTGGGCATCACCATCCCATAATCCTCAGGATTGGAGAATGAATGATGGACTAGAGTAAACTTATGAGTTACTCTACTATAGACTTATTGTGATTCTAGAAATGGAAGAACTTTTATCTTTAATGTGGAGGCAGTGGACACTGGAATTTCTGACGGGAAGGAGAGGGGAGAGTAGGTGTAATTTGGGGGCATTTTTGGGACTTGGGAATTGTCCTGAATGAAATTGCAATGACTGATACAGGCCATTATATATCTTGTCATAACTTACAAAAATGTGCGGGAGAGAGTGTAAACTACAATGTAAACTATAATCTACACTTACTAGCAATACTTCAAAATGTGTTCAGCAGTTGTAACAAATGTACCACACTAATGAAGGATGTTGTTAATGTGGGAAAATGTGGGTGGGGTAGGGAGCATATGGGAATTCCCTATATTTTTTATATAATATTTATGTAATTTAAGTATCTTTAAAAATAAATAAATAAAGTAAATCCAGGCAGGGAGAAAAAAGTATATAGCACTTGAACTGCTCATAAGTTAGGGGAATTTTTATAGTGCTAAGAGAATTATAGAACCTAAATCATTAGTGAAAGATGAGTGAAAAATCCCTTGCCTGAATTATGGTTAAGTATGTTCTAAGGGCATCCTTTTTTTTAATTTACACAACTGGAAACTGATATCAAAACAGCTGCTACTGCAAATAGAAGAGAGCTTTATTAGCAATATAACAATTCACAAATTGGGCAACATCAAGCAAAAAAAAAAAAAAGGGCTTATCGCAAAATCTAGGAAGAAGGAAACTTGTCTGAAACGTATTGGTTATGGTTTAGAACTCTTTTTCTTGTCCTATTTCCTGTAAGTCTCCTCCAAGCTGAGCATTTCTGCATTTGATTGCCTCAGCATAGGGTACTTGCCTCTGTTGCTGAGAGTCATTTTATAGCCCAGGGCCTGAAGGTCAGTTTAGAGTTCCTTTAACACTTTGCAGGGCTTGAGGGCCATCGCTGCTGTGTGTGAGAACTGAAAGAGTTATATTTCATTTATTCTGAATCATTCCATGTTGTGTGATTTCAACTTGGGTAGTCTTTCATTTCCCGTTGAATTTTCTTCCTTTTCATTAAGTTTCATGAAGCTTTCCCTCTTCATTAGACCTTGTGTATAGAAATTTTAAAATCAGCATCCTTGGAACAGACTCTGCTTTGTGAGACTTCCTCAGAAAAGTGTTCACCACAAAAATCTGTGTTTAAAAATGGTCAAGATTAAAGACATTTCTGGGCAGTTCAGATGACTCTTTGCAGTCTGTGTGTCTCTTTCGAGGTACAAAGAGCTGCCTGTTTTGTGATAAAAGAAAGCCAAAGTAAGCAGGATTTTGGAATTATATCTTAAAATATTTAGGTTTGCAAAATACATCCAGATCCCCACTCTCCCTCCATAAATCTCCAACCTCATCAGCTACACCATAGTTTCTTGTTATTCTCTCCCCCATCTTCACATGTGATTGCTTTGTTGATATAAAATCAGACCTTTGCAGTAGAAACGAGATAAGCCAATAATATTAAGCTCCTCTCCCTCACCTATTAGAGCATTTAACAAATGACAAAGCAAGCTGAATGCACGTTCAACTTCCCCATCTCTCAGTGTCCAATAGAGAATGCTAAAATGTGATAAAATGGAAATTGACTGGTTACAGAAGGGAAAAAGAGATCAGAAAGTTTGAATACAAAATAAGAAATGGATAACTACACAAAGGAGAAAAAAAAGTTAATGGAAGAGTTCTTTGTTAATTATGGCATTAAAGTTACCTATTATAAGACTCGCTAGCCAATTTTACCCTACTCTGATAAAATTAAAATGAAGTCTAGGCAAACGGCCTTCCCATCTCATTTGCCATGATTTGAAAATAACTCTGGCAATATTATCAGATACTTTGGCAGTATTATCAGATTTATCAGTATTACAGAATTGTTAAAAACATCTTACCATCTTTTTCTCTAACTCTTGGCTAGACTGTTTCTTATTTTTATGGACATACCCCCTAAATTATCTATGGATTCTAGAGAAAGTATTATATTAGTCAGCCAAAGGGGTATTGATGCAAAGTACCAGAAATCTGTTGGCTTTTAAAGTGTATTTATTTGGGGTAGAGCCTTACAGTCACAAGGCCATAAAGAGTAAGTTATGGGAAGCTGATGTGGCTCAACTGATAGAGTGTCTGTACCATATGGAGGGGCCAGGGTTCAATCCCCAGGGCCTCCTGACCCATGTGGTAAGCTGGCCCATGTGCAGTGCTGCTGCCGCACACAAGGAGTGCCATGCCACACAGGGGCATCCCCACGTAGGGGTCCCCCACAAGCAAGGAGTGCAACCCTCAAAGGAGAGTCACCCTCCTTTTTGAAAAAAGTACAGTCCACCCAGGAGTGGTGCCACACACACAAAGAGCTGATGCAGCAAGATGATGCAACAAAAAAGAGACAAAGTTTCCCAGACCCGCAGGAAAATGCAAGTGGACGCAGAAGAACCCACAGCGAATGGATACAGAGAGCAGACAACAGAGGGGAAGGGGAGAGGAATACATAAAATAAATCTTAAAAAAAAAAAAGGGTAAATTACTTCCCTCAACAAAGTCTGTTGCCATGTGTGGAGCAAGAGGTTGCTGGACTCGCAGGGGTACAGCCTTCCTTTTCCTACTGAGGCTCTGTGGTCCCAGCTTCTTCCAATATCAGCTGTAGGCTAGGATAAATCTCGTCTCTCTTTCGGGGTTCGTTTCTCTCCAGGCTCAGCTGGTCATGGCTTCGGTCTCTGCAGCTGCAAACTATCAGGGTGAATGGCTCATCTCTCTTCCCCAGGTAGTAGGATCCTGTCTAATGAGCTGTCTCTCCTCCTCTGTGTTCTCCTTCCATGCATTTACTTCCCAGGGCTCCAGCATCAAAACTCCAACTCCCTCCTCTGCCACGTAGTTTTCTCTGTTAGTCCCCTTGGTGGCTGGGGACTCAGCATCCTACTGACGTGACCAATCAAAGCCCTAATCATAATTTAATCAAGTGAAAGCGAAACCTCTGAAGTTAATATAATCTAATATGCCCGGAGGAACAGACCAGTTTACAAACATAATCCAGTATCTATTTTTGGAATTTATAAACAAATTGCTACAAGCATGATTTGCAATTTCTAAACGATGCAAAGCTGGAAGAGATATCTATGCAATGCTCAAGCTGCTTGCACCAAAACCAGATGAGAAAGATCTGCTTGGCAGCAGTTTCTGAGATCAGGGTGACTAGGTGATGGGGGAGGGAGACATGTTGAATTAGCCACTTGCTAAATTAAAACCAATTAATGGTACAGAAAAAATCACCTGAAATTGAATAAAGAGAGGGAATAAAAATTTTCACTAATCCATCAAGGAGATATAAACATCTATTGACCCCAACCATGTACAAACTTTATTTGGATCTTAAATCGACCAGGTTAGATGCTGTCACTACTTATAAGTGACTCCTACACTAGGGGTGATAAGGGCTGGCCTATGGCCTGGCTCTTGGTTTCATTGTGAGATCTCATCAGATAACTGGAGTCCTTGTCATGGACCTTGACTTTCAATGTGATTGCTCTCTTGGCCATCACAGTACCATTCCTTTCTACTCCATTCTTTTGGATACAATTCTTCTTAGAGCCAGGCCACATCCTCAGCATCTGCTATGTATGTAGCCAAGAACTGCTTCCTCTCAGTAATCCTTTATTAAGCGTCTGATTACGTTTCGAGGTGATGGCTGGAATATTACATTCCTGTGCTATCTCGCAGTCATCCCTGCCCCCTTGACCCATATTCACACATATAAACTAAGGCAAAGTCCTGCATTTCTACTCTGATTTTAATATCACTCCATATTTCACAATTATCAAGACCAGAATTATATGGCTACTAAAAACCACGCTATTCTTAGTGACATTTTAGCCACTCTAAGAAAGAAATGCGTTGACAGACATAGACTATTCTGCATGGATAAGAACACTGCTGGAGTTCTGTGTTCTGTTCCAGGCAACATATTTTAAGAGGAACCTTGGCAAGTACAGCACAGGAATGTTTCTAAGTGGAGTGAGCATGACTGGGAGGGGATTTAGAAATCATAAACAACGAACAGTTGAAAATTTGGAGGAAGGTAGCGAAGGAGAGGCAAGATGCAAAAAAAAAAAGTCTGAAGGACTGCCTCAAAGGGGAGAGAAGCCTTTGTCTATTGTACTCAAGAGGATGGAATAAGCTTCGCTGAGATAGTTGTCTACAGCATTCCAGGAAGTGCTAAGAGGGGAAGTGATCATTTGAGGAGGATGTTTGTGTTGCAACAAAAGTCCAGTTGTCCTGGCTGTGGGTGGGCAGGAAGAGGTTTTGTCTGAAGGTACAGACATACTTCTGTGAGGCCTCCTTTTTGGAGGTAGTTTGCATAGGGCAATTTCAGTTGACCCTGGAAGATTACATTCCAGAAATAGGATATGAACTGGCAATGTCTAACTCACTGAAACTGGGCTTAATAGGTAGTGCATGTCCCAGGAACTGAAACTGGCTGCCAACTCTCAAAATAGTCTTGAAGCACAGCCATTTTAAGAGTTGCAAGGGTGTGGGGACTGACTCCAGGCTTTAGAAAGCAGGTTCAGGGGAGTGGATGTAGCTCAGTGGTTGAGTGCCTGCTTCCACATATATGAGGTCCCAGGTTCAATCCTGAGTGCCTCGTAAAAACAAAACAAAAACAAAACAAAAAACAACAATAACAAAAAAACAAAAACAGGGTTCAGGTGTACTATTTTTCTCTGAACTTTTTCTCAGGACACTCTATTGTGAAGATATCCCAACCAGCCCTACCTCACCCAGAAACTGTGTCAATCACCTCCTGTACTTTGGATTCCCTCTGACCTGTGATGCTCTTATTGATGCTGCCACTTGGGTTATCTCCATTATTCTTAGAATTCTTTCATTCATTCACTCAAATAAAATTTATGGTACCTACTCTGTCTCAGAACCCTATGTTAGACACTGGCAATATAAATAAAAAGACATAATAGTCTACGTCCTCAAAGGGCTCTGAGTCAAGTACAAAGACAAATTTCTAAAGATATGATTACAGAACCGGGTGGCAAATTCCATTGCCTGAGTTGGGAATAGGTATTGCTATGGAAGGCTCCCTGGAGGAGGTAATACCTGAACTGTTTTAAAGAGCAGGCAGGAGTAAGCCAGGGAAGGGGTAGGTGCTGGGCTTTGGAGAGAGGTGGGGGAGGGGGAGGAAAGGAATGGCATTTGATCAAAGTGGCAGTGTGAGAACTAGCACAGAGCTGTGGAACAGCCCTGTGCTCAGGGGTGTCTAGAGCTTATACTGCAAAGCAGGAAGTGTCCACAAATGAGGTTGGAGAGGCCAGTGGAGGTCAGAGCATGGTGAGCTCTATATTCCTTGTCAAGGAAATTGGGTTTTGTTCTAGATTGGATGATTTGTAACCAGGACTAGCCTGATCAGGTTTGTTTAGGCAGAGCCCTCTGGCAGCATGTAGAGGCTGGTCTCAGGCCAGTCAGGTAGTATCCAGAAAGACCATTTAAAAGGCCGTTGCTATATGGCAGACCAGCAGCTCTCAGACATAGTGGTTTGTTCTGATTAGTTGTGAGAGCAGGCTCAAGTCATGCTAGGGCCTGGAAATTGCCCAGGGTCTGAGTCATATTTAAAATCTATTCTGTGTGTTCATGATCCTAGGGATGTCTTGTCTGTAACTGATGTGACTACCCATGAATATTTATTTCTCAGAAGGAAAAGGATTGGGACCCACTGGTATAGGTGAGATGTGGCAATGATCTGAAATTGTACAGTGATAGTTGGGTTGGTGAAGAAGTGATGACGATAAAAATTGGGGAGATGCAATCATTGATCTTACTGATTGATTAGATCTAGGGGTGGTGGGAGAGAGTGAGAAGTCCACAATGATATTCTCCCCTCCCCAAATATCTAGGTTAGGTGGACAATTGATGGATTGTGAATCCACCACCTGGGATGTAGGGTTCAATAGAAGGACAGCTTTCAGGGCACAAATAAACACATGCAGCTTTGGACCCGTCGGTTTTAAGGTACCTGAGGGACATCCCTGTAGAACTGTTCTGCAGGCAGTTGGAAACACAGCTGTGAAGACTGACAGAGTCATGAGCACAGACATGATACATGATACCATGAAGAAGGATGAGCAGAGTGATCAAGGAAAAGAAGGCCAGAGGGATGAGGTATCTACATGACTAACAAGTTCTGATACTGTTGGCCACTCTGTCAAGGGTGAAATTGATAAGAGGAGATGAGTGGAGATAGAATTCACTCATGAGTGAAACTGCTCATTTATATCAGGACAATGAAAAGCATACTTGCTACTCTCCCCTTCTGTTGACTTTCTTGGTGACAGATGAGGCAGAACAACAGTTATCTGTAGAACTGTTGGCTTTAATTAGTATATGACTGCTTAAGGAGTTACAAAGAAGTATGTTTGCCCACAAAAGGAATCAATCATTTGCTTTCATCAAATCACATCAGATCCTGTCTGTGGTGAACATGATTGACACACAAGCACACCTAGAGGCTGAAACACAAGCACAACTGGTGAAACTTACATTTCAAAATAGTAAGATGCTTTTTCACAATTTTGCCTATTTCCTTAAAGTTTTAATATGCTAGACATTATTAACTGTTTTTTAGTTTTCACCTGCAATTATCAGATGTGCCAGGAGGAGAGGTAGAAGAGCTTTGGTTATAGGGTTCAGATAACCCTATAACAAAACTCCTAGCATGTAGGTATGTAGTTACCCATTCATTACCCTCATAAAGTAAAAACACCCATACACAGATAACAAAATATTAAAAGCAATCATTTGAAAGTGAATCTGGATTATGAGTTTTAAGACACATAATTGGCTTAGCTTTTAGGAAAAAAAGAACCACTACCACATAAAATATATACAGGTATATATCTGGTCTCAGGATCCCTTTACAGTATGGAAAATTATTAAGGAATCTAAAGACTTTTAGTTATGTAGGTTGTATCTATCAATGTGGACAGTATTAGAAATTAGAACTGAGGAATTTCACAATATTTTTATTCACTTAAAACTAGCGGGAAACGGACTTGGCCCAGTGGTTAGGGCGTCCGTCTACCACATGGGAGGTGCGCGGTTCAAACCCCGGGCCTCCTTGACCCGTGTGGAGCTGGCCCATGCGCAGTGCTGATGTGCGCAAGGAGTGCCCTGCCACGCAGGGGTGTCCCCCGCTAGGGGAGCCCCACGCGCATGGAGTGCGCCCCGTAAGGAGAGCCGCGCAGCGCGAAAGAAAAGTGCAGCCTGCCCAGGAATGGCTCCGCCCACACTTCCCGTGCTGCTGATGACAACAGAAGCGGACAAAGAAACAAGATGCAGCAAAAAGACACAGAACAGACAACTGGGGGAGGGGGGGGAATTAAGTAAATAAATAAATCTTAAAAAAAAAAACAAAAAAAACTAGCAATAATTAACCCATTAAATGTTAACAAAAATATTTTAATGAAAAAGAGCTCTGTTTTCTAAAGCAAAAATTTTAGTGAGAAGAATGTCATTATTTTGCATTTTGGCAAAATTCTTTGGCTTAATAAAAGACAGCTGGATTCTCATATCTTCTTCTACATTCAGTTATGCGACACGTAGCCACTGGAAAACTCCACTGTGCATGTATGAGAGAAAGAAATGAAAAAGCCAAATAATGCCTTGGTATTATTGTGAAAATAGTTTTGATGTCACAGTCTACCTGAAAGTGTTTCAGGGACCCTCAAGGGTCTCTGGAGCACATTTTGAAAATAGATGACTTTTGGGACAGGCAGAGGTAGGAAAGAGCCTATGATGGTCAAGTTCATGTGTCAACTTGGCCAGGTTATGGGGTCCAGTTCTTTGGTCAAGCAAACACTCTCCTGATTGTTATTGTGAGGACATTTCATGGATTTAAATCATCAATAATTTGATTACAACCACAGTCAGCTGAGAAGGTTGCCTTCAACACTGTGGGAAGTCATCCTATCAGTTGAAGGCCTTAAAAGAAGTGATGATTTCAGCAGTCAGAAGAATTCCCATCTCTACTTCCACCAGCCAGCCTCTCCTGGGGATTCATCAAAAACCTTCAGAGTTCCCAGCTTACAGCCTGCCATATGGAGTTTGGATTCACCTATCCCCATAGCTGAGTGAGCCAATTCCTATTAAAAATCCCATAATATTTACATAATATATATGTATATATCTTCTGTTGGCTATGTTTCCTTAGAGAACTCTAATACAGAGCCTTAAAAAATAAAAGCTAGAGAAGTAAGAGGAAACCAGGACAAAACCCTGTATTAGGAGCAGATCCTTCGCCTCTGCTGTAATCAGGATTCATCCACCTGGGGGATTTAGCTCTTATTACAGGCACCTGAAAGAGCTCCCATAGGCCTGTGCAACAGAGAAGTTAAAATCACGGCAGAGAGCAAATATCCTTAGTACAAGATGAGAAGTCCCTCTCTACTCAAGCACCTGTTGGCCTTCCTAGGCTCTTAGACTGTTGATTCTATTGCTCAGCCCAGAACTTTGGCATTACATCCTTCTCTAAATCTTTGGCAACCTCCTAGTCTTTGAAATTAGTTGAGTCTATTGGATCCACAGTGCTGTTTTTCTTTTTATTTTATCCACAGCAGACACTTCCTCCTCCCCAACCTCACTATCAAACTAGGTTTTCAGAGCCGTCAGTCCTTCTGTCTTCTGGCCTGCTATTTCCCTTACATTTCAACCTTAATTTTAAAGTAAAGAACTTTATTAGAATATCCTTTTTTTAAAAATTTTTTTTAAGTAGAGAAGTTGTAGGTTTATGGAAAAATCATGTAGAAAATACAGCATTCCCACATACTCCCCTCATGATTAACACTTTGCATTAGTGTTGTAACTTTTTTACAATTGATGAAATATTATACTTGTACTATTAACCATAGTCCATAGTTTATATTAGACTGTATTTTTATCCCATATACCACCCTACTAAAAACACCTTGCCTTAGTGTGGTACATTTATTGTAATTCATGAAAGAACATTTTTATAGTTGTACTATTAATTATAGTCCATCGTTTACAATAGGGTTCCCTGTGTTGTACAGTCCTATGTTTTCTATTTAATTTTTATTTCATCAACAGATGTAAAACCCAAAGTTTTCCCTTTTAACCACATTCAAATATGTAATTCAGTGCTGTTAATTATATGTTAATTACAATTTATGCTATCATCAATACCATCCATTTCCAAAACTTTACAATCAGCCCAAGTAGAAATTCTGTACACTTTCGGTATTGATTCCCCATTCCCTACCCACAACCCTGCCCCTGATAACCTATATTTTAGATTCTAATTTCATAGTTACATATTTGAATTATTTCATATCAGTGAGATTTTACAATATTTGTTCTTTCGCATCTGGCTTATTTCATTTAAGATGATGTCTTCAAGGTTCATCCATGTTGTACCATGAATCAGAACATCATTACTTTTTATGCTCAATAGTATCCCATTTTATGCACATACCACATTTTGTTTATCCATTCACCAGTTAATGGACACGGGTTGCTTCCAGCTTTTGGCAGTTGTGAATAATATGAACATCGGTATGCAAATACCTATTTAACTCCCAGCTTTCAATTCATTTGGGTATATATCTAGTAGCAGGATTGCTGGGTCATATGGTAATTCTATACTTAGCTTTCTGAGGAACTGCCAAACTGTCTGTCACAGAGACTGCAACATTTTACAGAATATACATTTAAATCACCTTTTTTTAAAAAACCTACATATTTAAAGCCATTCTTTTCCAGTTTAAGAACAGGTAGACTTTGGATTTTAGGCACATACTGAGCAATAAGTATTTATTAAATGAATGAATAAATAAATCAGCATTCATCCAGAGGCAGAAACATGAAATGACCCTGTCATGTGTCCCTTTTCAAAGGTGAGAAAGTTTTTCCCAGGGCCCTCCTTGCCAATTTCCCTTCTGTGTCATTTGCCAGAACTGGCTCACATGCCTGTTGCCTGAACCATCTGGGCAAGGGACATTAGATCCATAGCAATAGAAAGAGATCTTACCTCTCCTGAAGAACATGGCTGCTTGGAAGACAGAGAACAAAATAAGTGTTCTGTTAGCAGGCATGGTGGTTAACTGTTGGGTAGAACTGAATGTGTCTGCCACAGAATCCAATCTCTCTTAGTAGTGATAATCTTACCATTTACCTTCTTGCCAACCATGGGAAAGTCCTTGGTTTACTCATCCAACCTCCCATCTGTTATTTCAGTTCAGAGTACCTTTTGGAAATGGGAGACCTCAAAGGTGAAGACAGGATAAAGTTTCAGGGGAAGTAAATTCCTAAGTCCAAAGAAGTATCACAAAGTTCCATTTATAGATGTTAATCCATTATACCTACTCTCTTCTGACATTAGCAATTTTTTCTAGTGTAAAAAGGCTAATTAGAGAAGGCAGCTCTGTTTTAAGGGAAGTTGCTTCATTCAGTTGTGGTTTTAATGGAATGTTTCAGAGAAGATCCATTTTTATGAGTGTTTTCCACAGATTCCAAGAAGCTTACACAAATTTCTCTGCTTACTCAGTATCCTGTGTAAAACATGTTTGCATCCTGCCTCCCTAGGGATTCTGGTCTCAATGGAATATACTTTTTCCCCACATGGGGTACTTTGTGACATTTATGGGACTCCATTTCTTGAGAAGCTTGTTTAAGTTTGGGAAACGTCAGGTTCCTAAATGGTTGATCTATTGGCAGAAAC
Organism: Dasypus novemcinctus; assembly: GCF_030445035.2. Lineage (NCBI taxonomy): Eukaryota > Metazoa > Chordata > Mammalia > Cingulata > Dasypodidae > Dasypus > Dasypus novemcinctus. Next base: position 66,421,282 of record NC_080686.1, on the reverse strand, counting down.
TCAATTATTAGGCATCTGTTATCAAATCACTATCAATGATTGCTACCATGATTCTATTTATAATAATCATGATTGCACTTAAACTCATGAGTTGTTTCCACACAAGTCTTTATTTACATTGGTGTGTTTTTCAATTCCACATTGAAAGAGAAGATGAATCCTTGTGACAAATAGTTTCCACTTAAGAGTTCTTCATCAGTTGACCCATTTGAAAGAGGTATAAAATGATGACTCCATTCCCTCTTCCATTCTATCTGCTATAACTCAGTGTACCATAAGCATTTTGTAAATTTACAGATTAATAGCTTCTTAGTAGCTTACTTTAGATTATCTGCAAAATTGGTCATCACTTTGTGTAAAAATAACTTCTAAATGTATGTATATAGAAAATTTGAGTTTTAATTTGATTCTATTTAATTAGATTAAGAAGAGTTTCATAGTAAATATCTTGAGGGTACACCACACACTTAGCAATTTACCTTTTATGTCCTTTAGTGTTGTATAATTTTTTTTTGCTATATCATTGGTTTCCCAAAGATTACCAAAAAGGCAGGGACTATATCTGACATTTCTTTGTAGTCTTCCACAATACTTAATACTTAAAACAGTGGTTTTTTTGGTCTTTATTTATTTTTTTAATGTTACATTAAAAAAATATGAGGTCCCCATATACCCTCCCACCCCCCTTACCCCACTCTTCCCCCCATAACAACAACCTCTTCAATCATCATGAGACATTCATTGCATTTGGTGAATACATCTCTGAGCGCCGCTGCACCTCATGGTCAATGGTCCACATCATAGCCCACACTCTCCCATAGTCCACCCAGTGGACCATGGGAGGACATACAATGTCTGGTAACTGTCCCTGCAGCACCACTCAGGACAACTCCAAGTCCCGAAAATGCCCCCACATCACATCTCTTCCTCCCACTCCCTACCCCCAGCAGCCCCCATGGCCACTTTCTCCACACCAATGCCATATTTTCTTCGATTATTAATTACAATAGTTCATGAATAGACTATCAGTAAGTACACGCTAATCCATACTCTATTCCTCCATCCTGTGGATCTTAGAATGGTTGTGTCCACTCCACATCTATATCAAGAGGGGGCTTAGATTCCACATAGATGCTGGATGCAATTCTCCTGCTTTCAGTTTTAATCTATATAATGGATGCTAAATAATACTTACTGCATTGAACTAAAATTCTACCCTTGGCTTCTTACAAGTTTCAGAGCATCTAGAACAGGAGAATAGAATCAGTTTGGGAAGAAGGTCAATCTCTTTTGAAATCTGTCACCAAATGTAGTTTAAAGTTTGAGTAAAATTGGGTGGAATAGTGCAGAATTGACTAAGGTCCCCTGAAAATCCCAACTCTGGGTCATCTTTTAAACGAAGGCTTTCTGGAATTACCATTGTCCCCATTCAAAAATCACTTTGGCTGTGGCAAGAAGCAAAACAGATCCATGTGGAGTAGCATTTCTCTACTTACAAAAGTGTACAAGAACTCCTGGTGTAGCCAAACTTCAGCATTAGGCCTTCTGTTCTAGAGGCTCATTATCTGTCCTACTTGTCTTCACCAGACCTCAGATTGGGAAAAGCTTTTAGCTTATCACTTTTTATCCTGCTATGGCATCAATCCCCCATGCTTATAATAGAATAATCAAAAATTTAATACTGAGGATTGAATTTCCTTTAGAGGCATAAGTCACATTTCCCCATCCAGATGATTACTATTGCTTTCCCTGCCGACACTTGATCATCTGATTCTCAGATGTACTCATCCCACATAAATCCTACCATTTTGCAGTATGAATAAGCTCAAATTCAGACTTACTCAGGTGGAATAATGTACATTTTGCTGAGGTGATCAGGGAGCCTGATATATTTGCACTCTTATAATATTTCAACAAATAGTTGTTGAGTGCCTTTTATGTGACAGACACTCTGCATTAGGGTATATTGCCCCAAGAAGTTGATTGTTATATCAGTTAAGGTGCTTTCAGCATCAAGTAACAAAAAATCCAATTCAATTTGGCTTCAATAATAAGGAAAATTATTTTTTCTCTTAACAAGAAGTTCAGAAGTTTACTTAATTCAGTGGCTTAGCCATATCATCAAGGATTCAGGTGTTTTCCCATCTGTATCATCTGATGCTCTGGGAGTTTGTCTGTCCCTAGACTGTCATTCTGTGGGGGAGACAGCTGGTCCTGGTGTTCCTGCTGGGTGCAGCAATGTCTAGAGGAAGAGGAGGCTCATCTCTTGGAGTGTCTCCTTCTTAAGAAGAGAACCTTTCCCAGAAGCTCCCCTCTCTATAATATCTCACTTCCCATCTGATTGGCCAGAATGGGGTTATATGTCCAACCTTAAAATAATCATTAACCAGGGGAATGAGCTAATTGCAGTTGACTTAGCAAATCAGCCAGAAGCTCCTGGGACCAGTTTCCCTGTGGGAAATAGCAACCCAGGATTGCTACTTGAGTAAATTGGGATTCTGTAACGAAGATGGAAGGAAGAATGAATGTTAAGTTGATATTTAACAGCTTCTTTTTCCCTCAAAACTGAATGAAGCTCAAGTTGGTGCCTGTACTTTCATATTCTTCACTAAGATGCTAGATATGTCTTTTCAATCCTTTGACTCCATAGCAACCCTAGCCCATCACTCGCCCACCTCCAAACTATGTAGTCTTTGTGCACTCCTCTGTGTCTGGCTTCCTTTGCTCAGCATAGTGTTTTTGAGATTCACCTTTACATGTATCCGTAGTTTTTCTTTTTATCATTGAGCAATATTCCATATTTGTTTATCCATTCATCTGAGAAGATTATACCCTATCAGCCATTCATACTTTAGGATGAGTGAGTGTATTACCTTTCCAGAGAGCAGGATTTGATCCGAGGAGAGTAAGAAAGAGCCCCAGGGCATGGATCTCTGGACTGCTGCTACTGCAGAGAGATGACCTCCAAAAGCTAGGAAAATGGTGAGAAGATGACAGTGTGCCGGTAAGCACTACCCCCTTGCTGCTTCCACTGGGTGGAGGAGGCCCAGATATGAGCTGGATTGCCCTGGGGGCTCCTGGGAATTCCCTGAAATGATGATTCCTATTTCCTATTCCTTATAACTTCATCACCAGGATTCCTTTTGTTCTGAGATTCTTGGCTTTTGCATGAGAAGCAAGAATCTAAGTCACTCCATGGGCTGCTGTGAAGGTATTTCTCCCCTCCTGATGGACAGAGTCCTAGAAAACAGAAGGCAAATGGAGACAGGATGGTTCCCCTCCTGTCTGAGCCCCAAAGGTGCATTATTAGTAAGCTCTTGGCCTAAAAGTTTGAAGTCCAATTCAATATGCTAACTTCAATCCCAATTTTCTGTTCAAGTTGTAGTAATCTCAGACCTCAGGAGACCCAGAGCTATGAGCTAAACATTTAATTCCTCAGTATATTTAACTCATGTGGTTATGACTCATTGTTAATATCTTCAACAGATATGCTGGTTTCCAAGCCACATATCCAAACTAAGGATTTTAATTGTTTTTCTTAGTGATTTGCTCATGTCTGCATACCAGCAGTCAGGCTTAGCTGTCCAAAGCCATCTTGAAATATTTAACTTCGAATTCAGTATAGGACTAAATCACCTCCCGTAGAATATTTCTAAAATCTCTATCCAGAGATACAGATCACTGACCAAAATTAAGTTCCAAACAAATTCACAGTAGGACATAAGCTATATATTTTTATATTATTGTATATTAATGTAATATGAATGAAATTTTACATGTCAAGTTCCAAGAATATGCATATTGTGTCTTTTACAAGTTGAAAAAAAAGGAAATGTTCACTAATGGGTAAGAATTTTGGAAATTCTAGAATAAGGGTGAAGATAATGAAATCCGTAAAACTGCTCATCTTTCTACTAATGTGTATCTTGAACTGCAATGGGCACTGATTTACATTAAATGTTGAACAAGTAATAGAAGTTTGCAAAACAGTTTGTTCTTTCTTTCCATGTTGTGGCTTTTTTTTTCCATTTCAGGGGCTGAAATGGGGAATACATGAACTCATCTTGAAAAACTCCACCAGTATAGAAATATATAGAGCAGAAGGTGAAAGTTTTTCCTGCTACTAACCACCACCATAATCTCACTCCTCTGAAATAATTATTCTCCATAGATAGGTAGATTGTCTAGAATTATATACATATGCACACATACATATACGAGGTAATACTTGAATATAGGCATACCTCAGAGATCTTGCAGGTTTAGTTCCAGACCACTGCAATAAAGCAAATATTGAAATTAAGTAGTCACACAGATTTTTTTGGTTTTCCAGTGCATATAAGTTATGTTTATACTATGCTGTAGTCTAAACGTGCTGTAGCATTATGTCAAAACAATGTATATACTTTAATTAAAAATATTTTATTGCTAAAATATGCTAACCATCATCTGAGCCTTCAGTGAGTTGTAATCTTTTTGCTGTGGAGGGTGTTACCTCAGTGTTGATGGCTGCTAATAGATCAGGTGGTGGTTGCTGAATGCTGGGACTGTTAGTGGAATGCTCTGGATTCTGGGCTTCTAAGTTCTTGGCAATGTTGCATAAAAGAATTTAAGGACACGCCATAGGGTAGGCAAGGGAGTAAAGAGTTTATTAAGAAACAAGAAAAGAAAAACAGAATGCAACCCCAGACATGGGTGCAGGCATGCTGCAGGGTAAGATGTGCATGTGGGACTCCAGGTTAGACCTTTTTAAGGTCTTTTTCCTCCTTCCCTTTCCTAGTGTTGGGAAGGGACCCCAGTTGTTTGCTGCTCTGATTAGCTGCCTATTAGCTCTCAGGGGCCCAATGTGGGAGGCTTGTTTGGAGTTATCCAAGGCCTCTCCTTGACCCTGGAAAGAGTTCCAAATGCAACCTTGTGGCCAGGGTTTCAGCAGGGTTTTTCCGGCTTTGTTCTTAATAACAGGGGATTTCTGGGTAGGGTTTCATGGCCATGTTTTCTGCCAGTTCCCAGCTACCTTTCCTCATTCCCTCTACTAACCTGCCTCAGAGTGGCTATGACAATTTCTTAAAATAAGACAACAATGAAGATTGCAGCTTGGATTGACCCTTCCTTTCCCAAAAGATTTCTCTAGTATGCGATACTGTTTGATAGAATTTTACCCATAGTAGAACTTCTTTCATAATTGAAGTCAATCCTCTCAAACCTGCTACTTCTTTATCAACTAAATTGATGTAATAATCTAAATCCTTTGTTGTCATTTCAACAACGTTCACGGCATCTTCACCAGGAGTAGATTCCATCGTTTTTTTTCCATCTTAAGAACCACTTCCTTTGCTCACCCATAAGAAGCATCTCCTCATCCATTCACATTTTATCATGAGATTGTGGCCATTCAGTCATAGCTTCAGGCTCTGCTTCTAATTCTAGTTCTTTTGTTGTTTCTAACACCTCTGCAGTTACTTCCTCCACTGAAATTTAAGCACCTTAAGTCATCCATGAGGGTGACTCCTGTTAATGTTAATATTTTGACCTCTTCCCATGAATCATGAATGCTCTTAATGATATCTAGATTAGTGAATCCTGTCCAGAAGGTTTTCAATTTACTTTGCTCAGATCCACCAGAGGAATCACTGTCTATGGCACCCATAGCCTTACAGAATGTATTTCTTAAATACTAAGATTGCAAGTCAAAATGACTCCTTGATCCATGGGCTACAGAATGGATATTGTGCTAGCAGGCATGAAGACAACCCTCAACTTGTGCATCTCCATCAGAGCTCTTGGGTGATGAGGTGCATTATAAATGAGCAGTAATATTTTGAAAGGAATCTTTTTTTCTGAGCAGTAGTTCTCAACAGTGGGTTTAAAATATTCAGTTAACCATGTTATAAACAGATGTGTTGTTATCCAGATTTTGTTTCTCCATTTAAACAGCCTAGTCAGAGTAGATTTAAGATAATTCTTACAGGCTCTAGGATCTTCAGAATGGTAAATAGCATTGGCTTCAACTTAAAGTCACCAGCTCTGTTCACCCCTTAGCAAGAGTCAGCCTGTCCTTTGAAGCTAGGCATTGACATTTCCTTTCTAGCAATGAAAGCCCTAGATAGCATCTTCTTCCAATATGAGGCTGTTTCATCTACATTGAAAATCTGTTGTTTAATGTGGCCACCTTCATCAATTATCTTAGCTGGATCTTCTGGATACCTTACGGCAGCTTCTGCATCAGCACTTGCAGCTTCACCTTGCACTTTTATGGTACGGAGATGGCTTCTTTCCTCAAACCTTGGTAAAAACCTCTCCAAGCTTCAAAATTTTCTTCTGTAGCTTCCTCTCCTCTCTCAGCCTTCATAGAATTGAAGAGAGTTAGGGCCTTGCTCTGAATTAGGCCTTGGCTTAAAGGAATGCTGTGACTGATTTGATCTTCTATCTAGACCACTATATATCAGCAATCAGGCTGTTTTGCTTTCCTATCATTTGTGTGTTCACTGGAGTAGCACTTTCAATTTCCTTTAAGAACTTTTCCCTTGCATTCACAACTTAGCTAACACTTTGGCACAAGAGGCCTAGCTTTTGGCCAGTCTCAGCTTTGACATGTCTTTCTCACTAACCTTAATCATTTCTAGCTGTTGATTTAAAGTTAGAGACATGTGACTCTTCTTTTACTTGAACACATAACAGCCATTGTAGAGTTATTAATTGGCCTACTTTCAATATTGTTGTCTCTCTGGGAATAAGAAGGCCCAAAAGAGGGAGAGAGACAGGGGAAGAGCTGGTTGATGAAGCAGTCAGAGCACACAACATTTATTAAGTTTGCCATCTTACATGGGCACAGCATAGTTCATGGCACCCCAACAATTACATTAGTAATGTCAGAGATCACTGATCAGATATCACTATAATGTATATAGCAATAATGAAAAAGTTGAAATATTGTAAGAATTATCAGAGTGTGATATGATTTGAGCACATGCTTTTGCAAAAATGGCGGTGACAGACCTTTTTTACTCAATGCAGGATTGTCATGAAACTTAAATTTGTTTAAAAAAAAATCTGTGAAGCACAATAAAGTGAAGCACAATAAAATGAGGTTTGCCTGTATAAGCTAAATAGGGTCCCATATGTATTATGCTATAACCTGCTTTTTTTCCCCCACTTATAATACATCCTAGACAACTTTCCCTATGAACATTATACTTAGTTCAGGAACTCTTAACAAAGGGTCCATGAGCATGAATTGAAATTTAAAAAAATATTATTCTTGTTGGGACATGTTGGTTCAGGTGTGGTATATTTATTAAACAATACAGTATAGTACGGACTTAGTAAGGGGTCCATGGTTTTCACCTGACTAACAAAGGGGTCTGTGAAACAAAAAAGGCTAAGAACCCCTGATTTAGTTCCTTCTTTTCCTTTATTAAAATGTTTCCATAGTTTTCTATTGAATAGATTCCATAACCAGTGCCATACTTGAAGGCATTTTTAGGTTTCTGTTATAGATGTTGCTTCAGTTAATAACACTGAGTAATATTCTTATATAACACTAATCTCTGTCTGAATTTATCTTGTTTGTTTATTCAGTTACTTGTTTACTGTCTGACACCTCCTGGAATATAAGTTCTGTGAAAGCGGGGCCCTTCTCCTCATTCCCCATTGCATCCTCAGCACCTAGAACAGGGCCTGACATGTATCACCTATTGTTATTACAAGGAGCACTTGGATATTTCTGTATCTGTTCCATGATGGGTGAGGTGGCTACTTCCAGCCGTCTCTCTGTCTTGTCCCCTTGCTCAACCGTTAGGACTGCTTGCTGAATCAGCAGTGCCAATTTGGAGATTGAGCTTCTCTAAAGGTCTTGAAATCTTCCCAGTCTGAAAGCTATAAGTCAGTTCAGGTTTTGGGGATTCTACCCTCACCCCAGATCCTTTCCTCCTAGCAACTTATCTGGCTCTATGGGTTGGGTGGGGAGCCAAGACACATTCATCACTTGATTCCTTGACACTTTTGCTCTTGGCTGCATCCGATGTAACCCTTAGGAATGAATGTCATTGATTGATGCAATGTGTTGGGAGCAGTACAACAAGAGTTACTTGATACAAAAAATACTTAAAAGTAACTACTTTTCTTTTAGATGAAAGTAATCCAAATCCTTTGAAAATTGCCATTATGATTTGCTTATAAAGAGTAGACTTCTTTACAAAACATGTTGCATGCATTATCTTTTTAATTTAAGAATAAGGTATTTTACTCCATTTATAAAAGTCTTTATGTCCTCAGAAAAATTCTGATGTTTTCTTCATAGTTCTTATGGAATTTATTATATTATTGAATGGAATTTTTTTCCATTGTACTTTCTAGTGAGTTATAGTTGATATTTAAGAAGGTTTTGTATACTAATTTTTGCAACTGGCCACCTTACTGAATACTCTTATTAGTCCTAGTAGTTTCCAAATCATTCTTTGGGGTTTTCTAAGGATACAATCATAATAAACAAATAAATAATTTGCCTCTTTCTTTTCATTACATTGGTGAATCCTTTCAGAGCAACCTGAGAAAAGCTGTCAAAGGAATTACCTTCATCTTGTTCTTGAATTTAACCAGAATGCTACATTATTGTTTTGATATTAAGAAAGGATTTATTACTGGTTTCTGAAGGGGTTTAAAATCAAGAATGGATGAATTTTATTCAGCACTTTTTTGACATCTTTTGAGATGATCACATATGAACACATAGTTTTTCTTTTTTCCTATTAACATGTGAATTATATTAATTTATTAATATTTTCTGTATCAGTCAGGAACAGACAAGAATGAGGTGGAACAGTCAAACAGGCTCATGAGTGTTTAATGAAGATATTATTTCATTAAACAGATGTGTGGGCAGGGTAGACAGACTAACAAAGGAGAGTGAAGCCCTCCAGGGCTGGCAAGGGTGGAGAGTTCTTACCACCCCTGTGTCTGAAAGGGCAGAGAAGAGAGTTGTCACTGGAGCACAGAGACATCAGCTGTAGGTGTAGTTTAACTGTAGCTGTTGGAGACAGCCACTCAATAGAGGAATGCAGGCACTGGCAAGCCCTAGCTTGGCATAGAGGGAGCTGGGGAGGGGGTGGGGATAAGTATTATGACCTGTCTCTTCCCACCCTCCAATCCCCTGACAGTGCTTCTGATTGACTGAACTCTAGCAGAAACCAGAAAGCAAGACCCAGTGAAGCAGTTCATAAAGATTGGCCTTCTGGAACCCAGGCCAGGATGGGTAAGGTCAGTGAGTGGATCTGAAGGAACAAGTTATTTATCCCAGCCCCACCCCTTCCATCTCCTAGCATCCACATTTGGTCCAGAAGAAAAACATGGGGGACACACAAAGTTTTATTCGATACTATTAATATATCATTGTAGGGCAATGCCTACATAGCAAAACCCTAAAACATAAAACATTAGCTTCAACTGGGAGTAGATGTGACTCAAAAAGTTGAGCTCCCACCTCCAACCCAGTAAGTCCCGGGTTCAGTTCCTGGTGCTTCCTGAAAAAACAAAAATGAATAACAAGCAGAAAAAAAAAAAAAAGACAAATGAAAAAACCCGCTCAGGGAAGCCGATGTGGCTCAGTGGTCAAGCCCTGGCTTCCCACCTACAAGGTCCCAGGTTTAATCCCCTGTCCCCAGTACCTCAAAAAAACCAAACAAACAAACCAAAAAACCCGACATTAGCTACAACCAATGTTTTTCACATAAATAGTGGGAGGGAAAAAGGGGCAGGAGTGACAATTATGAGGCCTAAGCTTATAATCATAGCTGCCTTCTTCAGTCACCTGTTCCACGTTCCCCTCATCTTCTTCTAGTACTTCATCTGGTTCAGGTTTTTCCTGATTAGATGATCCTGTTCTTTTGGGTTTCCTCAGTTTTTTCCAATGACCAAGACTATTCCAAGAGGTAAACCTCTTAGATTCCAGACATAAACTTTTTTCTTAAATTACAGAAGTTGTAGGTTTACAGAAAAATCATCCATAAAATGTGGAGTTCTCATTTACTGCCCTATCATTAACACCTTCCATTAGTGTGGTACATTTGTTGCAATTCATGAAAGAACAGTCTTATAATGGGATTAGCTCTAGTTCATTGTTCACAACATGGTTCACTGTTTACGTTGCACAGTTATGGTTGTTTTAAACTTTTATTCTAGTAACGTATGTAACCAAAAATTTTCCTTTTATCCCCATTCAGTATATAAATCAGTTCTGCTAAGTAAGTTTAAAATGTTGTGCTACCATTACCACCATCTACTACCAAAACTTTGTGACCAACCCAAATAGAAACTCTGCACAATTTAAGCATTAACTTCCCATTACCTACCCCCACCATCACCCCTGGTAACCTATATTCTAGATTCTGACTCTATGAGTTTGCATATTCTAATTATTTCATATCAGTGAGGTCATACAATATTTGTCCTTTAGTTTCTGGCTTATTTCACTCAACATGATGTCTTCAAGTTTTATTCATGTCGTCACATATATCAGGACTTCATTCCTTTTTATGGCTGAATAATAATCTGTTGTATGTATAATTTACATTATATTTATCCATTCATTGGTTGGACACTGGGTTGCTTCTATCTTTTGGTGATTGTGAATAATGACACTATGAACATCAGGGTCCAGATATCTGCTCAAGTCCCTGCTTTCAAATCTTTTGGTATATAACCTAGAAGTGAGATTGCCAGGTCATATGGTAATTCTATACTTGACTTTCTGAGGAACCATCAAACTGTCTTCTACAGCAGCTGCACTATTTTACAATCCCATCAACTATGAATGAGTGTTTCTATTTCTCCAACGTTTGTAATTTTCTACTTTTTGAATGGAAGCCATTCTTGTGGGGGTGAAATAGTACTTCACTGCAGTTTTGCTTTGCATTTTCCTAATAGAGATGTTGGGCATTGTTTCATGTGCTTTTTGGCCATTTGTATATCTTCTTTGGAGAAATGTCTATTCAAGTTTTTTCCCATTTTTTAAATGGGTTTGTCTTTTTATTGTTGAGTTGTAGGATTTCTTTATATATTCTGGATCTTAAACCCTTTTCAGAAATGTGGTTTCCAAATATTTTCTCCCATTGAGCAGGTTCTCTTTTTACTTTCATGATAAAGTCCCTTACATAAAAGTTTTTAATTTTGATGAGGTCCCATTTATCTATTTTTTATTTTATTGCTTGTGCTTTGGGTGTAATGTCTAAAAAACTATTGCCTAGACAAGGTCCTGAAGATTCTTCCTAAATTTCCTTCTAGAATTTTATAGTTCTGACTCATATTTTGGTCTAAGATCCATTTTGCATTAAAATGTATATATGATATTAGGTAGTAGTCTACCTTCATTCTTTTGCACATGTATATCCAGTTTTCCTAGCACCGTTTATTGAAGAGTATTCTTTTGATCTTGGCACCCTTGTCAAAAAATCAGTTAGAGATAAACCTTAGCGTTTATGGCTAAACTCTCAGTTGGATTCCATGATCTATATGTCTGTCCTTGTGCTAGTACCATGCTGTTTCAATTACTGTGATTTTGTAATAACTTTTAAAGTGAGAAGTGTGACTCTGATTTTATTCCTCTTTTCTAGCATAACTTGGACTATTCTGGGCTCCTTATCCTTCCAGATAAATTTGATGATTAGCTTTTCCATTTCTGCAAGGAAGGTTGTTGGAATTTTTATTGAGATTGGGTTGAATCTGTAAATCCCTTTGGATAGAATTGGCATCTTGAAAATATTTAGTTTTCCAATCCATGAATGCAGAATGTCCTTCCATTGATTTCAGTCGTTTTTTAATTTCTTTTAGCAATGTCTTGTAGTTTTCTGCATAGAAGTCCTTCATATCCTTGGTTAGATTTATTCCTAGATATTTCATTCTTTTAGTTGTTTTTGTAAAAGGAAGTTTTTCTTGATTTCTTTTTCAGATTGCTCATTATTAGTGTGTAGAAATTACTGATTTTTTTGCATGTTGATCTTATATTGTACCACTTTGCTTAATTCATTCATTAGTACCAGTAGCTTTGTGGATTTTTCTGGATTTTCTGCAAATAGGATCATGTTCTCTGCATATAAAGGAAGTTTTACTTCTTCTTTTCCAATTTGGATGCCCCCCCCCTTTTATTTTTCTTTTGGCTTTTGCTTAATTGGTCTAGCTGAAACTTTGAGTACTGTGTTGAATAACAGTGGTGACAGTGGACATCTTTGTCTTGTTCCTGAAAGCTTTCAGTCTTTCACCATTGACTATGATGTTAGCTGTGTTTTTTTTCATAGATGCCCTCCTTCATCATGTTGAGGGAGGTTATCTATTCCTAGTTTTCTAAGTGTTTTAATAAAGAAGGGGTGCTGGATACTGTCCAGGGTCTCTTCTGCATCACCTGAGATGATTATGTGGTTTCTTTCGTTTGTAATGCTAATGTGGTGTTGTACACTTACAATTTTCTTATGTTAAACCACCCTTGCATAACTGGAATGAATCCCACTTGATCACAATGGTTAATGCTTTTGATGTGCTGTTGGATTCAGTTTGCTAGTATTTTGTTGAGTATTTTCACATGTGTATTCATAAGAAATATTGGTCTAGTTTTCTTTCCTTGTGGCTTTGATATGAGGGTGATGTTCATCTCATAGAATGAGTTAGGAAGAGTTCCTTCCTCTTCAATTTTTTGGAAGACTTTGAGCAGAATATTTGTTAATTCTTGAATGTTTGGTAAAATTCACCAGGAAAGCCATCTGGTCCTGGACTTTTCTTTCTTAGGAGGTTTTTTTTTTTTTTAAAGATTTATTTTTATTTATTTAATTCCCCTCCCCTCCCCCGGTTGTCTGTTTTCTGTGTCTTTTTGCTGCATCTTGTTTCTTTGTCCGCTTCTGTTGTCGTCAGCGGCACGGGAAGTGTGGGCGGCGCCATTCCTCGCCATTCCTCGGCAGGCTGCTCCCTCCTTCGCGCTGGGCGGCTCTCCTTATGGGCGCACTCCTTGCGCGTGGGGCTCCCCTACGCGGGGGACACCCCTGTGTGGCACAGCACTCCTTGCGCGCATCAGCACTGCTCATGGGCCAGCTCCACACGGGTCAAGGAGGCCCGGGGCTTGAACTGCGGACCTCCCATGTGGTAGACGGACGCCCTAACCACTGGGCCAAAGTCCGTTTCCTCTTAGGAGGTTTTTTTGGGAGGTTTTTGATGACTGATTCAACCATGTTACTAGTTATTGTTTTGTTGAGATCATCTTGATTCAGTATAGGTAATTTATGTATTTGTAGGAATTTTTCCATTTCATATTTCATCTAGGTTGTTCAATTTGTTGGCATACAGTTGTTCATAGTGTCCTCTTATAGTCCTTTTTATTTCTGTGGGTCAACAGTTAAGTCCCTCTTTTCATTTCTGATTTTAAGTTATTTGTATTATCTCTTTTTTGGTTTGTCAGTCTACATAAAGTTTTGTTGATTTTATCAATCTTTTCAAAGAACAAAAATTTGTTTTTATTTGGTTCTATCTGTTTTGTTTTTATTCTCTATCTCCTTTATCTTAGCTCTAATCTTTATTTCCTTCCTTCTGCTCACTTTGGGTTTAATTTGCTCTTCTTTTTCTAGATCCTCTAGTTTTTAAGTAAAGTCTGGTTTGAGATTTTTCTTTTTTCTTGTTTTTTTTTCATAAATCAGCTAACAAAGCAAGCCAGCCTTCTTTTTTTTTTTAAGATTTATTTTTATTTCTCTCCTCTCAGCTCCCTCTACCCCCCCCCCCCCCCAAAGTCTGTTCTCTGTCCATTTGCTGTGTGTTCTTCTGTGTCTGCTTGCATTCTTGTCAGGCAGCACTGGGAATCTGTGTCTCTTTTTGTTGTGCCATCTTGCTGCATCAGTTCTTCTTGTGCGTGGAGCCACTCCTGGGTGGGCTGTGCTTTTTTCATGTGGAGGGGCTCTCCTTGTGGGGCACACTCCTCATGCGTGGTATACTCCAACACAGGGCATTCCTGTGTGGCATGGAACTCCCTGCACACGGCAGCAGTGTGCGTGGACCAGCTCACCACACAGGCCAGGAGGCCCTGGGTTCAAATCCTAAACCTCTTATATGGTAGGTGAACACTCTGTTAGTTGAACCACATCTGCTTCCCTTTTATTCTTTTTAATGTAAGTATTAGAGCTTTAGATTTCCCTTTCAGCACTCCCTTTACTGCATCCCATAAATTTTGGTGTGCTGTTTTCATTTTCATTTGCCTAAAGACATATCCTGATTTCCCTTGTAATTTCTTCTTTGACCCATTCATTGTTTAAGAATAAGTTGTTTAATTTTCACATATTTGTTTTTCCCTCTGTTATTGATTTCTAGCTTCATTCCATTGAGATCAGAGAAGATATATTGTGTGATTTCAGTATTTTTTAACTTATTGAGACTTGTTTTGTGATCTAACATATGGTCCTTCCTAGATAATGGTCTATATACCCTTGAGAAGAATGCATATTCTGTTGTTGGATGAAGTGTTCTATATACATCTGTTAGGTCTAACTGGTTTAAAGTATTGTTCAAGTCTTCTATTTCTTTATTGATCTTCTGTCTATATGTTCTATCCATTATTGAAAGTAGGATATTGAAATCATCTATGATTCATGTAGATCTGTCTATTTCTCCCTTCAAATCTGTCAATATTTGCATCATATTTTGGGACCCTTAGATGAATATATATTTAGAATTCTTTCTTATTGAATTGACCCCTTTGTCAATATAAAGTGACCCTCTTTGAATCTCATAACAGTTTTTGATTAAAGTCTATTTTCTCTGATATCAATATAGCTAACCCAGTTCTCTTTTTATTACTACTTGCATGGTATATATTTTTTCATCCTTTCACTTTCAGCCTACTTATATCTTTGAATTTAAAGATGAGTCTTTGTAAGCAGCATGTAGTTGGGTCCATTTTGCCAATCTCTGCCTTTTGTGTGGAGAGTTTAATCTATTTATCTTTAGAATAAACTATGATAATGCAGGATTTTCTTTTGCCATTTTGTTATTTTGTATTGCTAAGTCTTAAAACGTTTTTAATCCTTAAATCTTCCATTAATGCTTACTTCCATTTTCATTTGGTTTTTTGTATTATATCACTTTCAGATCCTTCTCATTTCTTTCTAAATATATTTTTCATATATTTTCTTTGTGGTTACCATGAGTTTACAATTCAATATCGTAAATCTATAAAAATCAGATTTGATTTGATACCAACTTATCTTCAATAGCACACCCATACTCTGTTCCTCTACCCTATCTCCGTACCTTTTTTTTCACTTGTTAAAAATTATATCTTTGTACCTTGTATATCCAAGGCCATCAATTTATCATACTTTTTATGCATTTGCTTTTTAGCACCTTTTAGAAAAAGAGGAGTTACATAACAATACATTAATATTAGCTTTTATAATTAGCCATGTGATTATACTTTTACTGTAAGTTTTTATTTCTTTATGCTGCTTTGATCTACTGTCTAGTGTTTTCCCTTTCTGTCTGAAGAATTCCCTTTAGCATTGCTTTTTTAAATTTTTCAAAAACTTTTAATAACTTTTAAAATTAAAATTAATAGATCACATAGAACATTACATTAAAAAAACATGAGGTTCCCATATAACCCACACCCCACTCTGCCACCTCCATCATTTTTGTAAATTGTATTTTTTTGAAGATAAATACATCACAGAAAAGGTTACATTATAAAAAGCATAAGAGGTTCCTGTATACCCCAATCCCTCTACCCCACTCCTCCCATACCAACAACTTCCCCCATCATTGTGGCACACTCATAGCACTCGGTGAACACATTTTGGAGTACTGCTGCATCACGTGGATAATAGTTTACTCTGTAGTTCACACTCTCCCCCAGTACATTCAGTGGGTTATGGCAGGATATATAATGTCCAGCATCAGACCCTGCAATATCATTTAGGACAATTCCAAAGTCCCAAAAATGCCCCCTCATCACATCTCTTCTTCCCACTCCCTGCCCTCAGCAACCACTGTGGCCACTTTCTCCCCATCAATGATACAATTTCTTTTATTAGTAGTCACAAAAGTTTCATAGGAGAATATCACTAAGTCCACTCTAATCCATATTTATTTCCTCCATTCTCTGGGCCCTGGGATCGTGATGTCCACTCCACCTCTATATTGAGAGGGGGCTTAGATTCCACATGGATGATGGATGCAATTCTCCTGCATGCAGTTGTAGGTACTCTCAGTTCCCTGGTGTGGTGATTGACCATCTTCACCTCCCTGTTAGCTGACCTGCATAAGTCCAATGAACCATAGAGTAGGAGTTGCAACTCTGCTGAGGCACAGGGCCCAGCTGGCACATGGACAGTCCAGAGATTCAAGTCTCCTGAGTATACACCAATGCTAACACCAACTAAAGGTTCATTAAAAGTGACAGAAGAAATAAAATGAAACAAAACAAAAATAAAAGTGACAGAAGAGGCATGTGTAGAAAGGTTACATTTGAGTACAACTCCATCACACTCAGGGACACAAATTCCAAAGTAGGGCCCCCTGAGATGGTACTGAGCTCCAGAGCTATCTGCCATGACCATATACCCTGTGGATCTCTGTAGCCCTCAGGAGAACCAGTACCTGGGGTTGTATTCACTTTGGCTGTTTCTGGGATCCTCCTGAGGAATGTGTAAGCGTGACCCCTCTGATGACCTCCTGACTTTTTTTTTTGAAGACTCTTAGCCATATAAATTCATTTGTCTTTGCCATTTCCCCCTTTTATTCAAGGTCAAAATGCAGTTTTTAACACATGATCCTACATGTGGGCTGAGATATTCTGCTTGTCTTAGTTGACCCTTTTATTCAAGGTTTTTTTCTATTTACATTATCAGCTGGTGCTTGGTAGTAATCCCTGGACACCAGGGAGGCTCATCCCTGGGAGTCATGTCCCACACTGGGGGGAATGTAATGCAATTACATGCTGAGTTTGTCTGAGAGAGTGGACACATTTGAGCAACATGGAGGTTCTCAGGAGGTAACTCTTAGGCACCCTGCAGCTCTAGGCCTAGTTCATATTTCAGGCACACAGACTCTCATAAGCATAGTCATCAGTATCAAGGACTCATTGTTGGAAAATCCTTCTTTGTTGGTCTTTGCAGTTGCACTTGGGAGACTTTAGCATTGCTTATAGGCAGGTGTATTGATGGCAGACTCCCTCAGCTTTTGTTTTCCTGGGAGTGTCTTAAAATCTCCCTTACTTTTGAAAAAAGCCTCTTTGGATATAAAATTCTTGGTTGAAAATTGTTTTCTTTCAGGACTTTAAATATTTTAAAACACTGCCTTCTTGCCTCCATGGTTTCTGACAAGAAATTGACACTTAACTTTATTGGAATTACCTAGTGCATAACACTTTGCTTTTTCTCTTGCAGCAGTCAGAACTCATTGACATTGACAATTTGATTACTATGTGTCTGGGCTTGATCCTCTTTGAGTTTAACCTGTTTGGGGTTCACTAGGTTACTTGGATGTGCATATTCATGTCTTTTGTTAATTTGGGGAAGTTTTCTGCCATTATTTCTTTGAGTATTCCTTCTGCCCCTTTCTCTTGTTCTTCTTCTCTGGGACTGACATAATGTATTTATTGGCCTGACTGATAATCTCCCTTGGTTCTTTTAGTCTCTGTTCATTCTTTTTTATTCCTTTACCTTTCTACTTCTCAGCCCAAATCCTTTCAGTTTTCTTGTCTTCAAGTTCACTAATTTTTTCTTCTGCCACCTCCAGTATGCTATTGAACCTAGAAATTTTTCCTTTCAGTTATTGTATTCTTCCCCTCCTGTATTTCTCTGGAGAGAATCCCATATTGTTCATTCATTGTTTTCCTCATATCCTTTAATTCTTTGTCCAGGTTTTCCTTTATGTCCTTGAGCACATTAAGGATCATTATTTTAAAGTCTCTGGTAAGTCCAAAGGCTGGTCTTCTTTGTTTATGTTTTCTGTATTTTATTTTGTTCTTTTGGATGGATCATCATTTCCTGTTTCTTTATTTGTCTTGTAATCTTTTGTTTTATATTGTACTTTTGAATATTTTAAAGTGTTAACTCTGAGTTTTACTCCCTGAGTAAATTTGTATCTAGCTAGCGAAATAACAGAGATTTTCTCAATTGTCAGGAGTCAATCAAAACAAACAAACCAAAGCAAAAAGCACTATTCACTTTCTTTGCAAATTGGATGTTTTACTGGTAGTCTCCTTCAGGCTTAGCCCTCCTATTAAGCAGATAAGCCCTAGGAAAATGGGAAGTGCAGCGTCCTCTTTTATCTGAGCCTGCATGGAACCAAAGCCAGGGAGCCTTCTTTGGGTTTGTGCTTGCTAGAGGCCTTAGGAATTCCCCATTTACAGTTTACAAGAGTTTGAGTGAAACCCCCTTTTAATTTCTTAGAAATAGACTTCCTCACCCTGCTGGGTGTTCTTTTTTTTTTTAGATTTATTTTTTATTTATTTCTCTCCCCTCCCCCCCCATTGTCTGCTCTCTGTGTCCATTCGCTATGTATTCTTCTGTGTCCGCTTGCATTCTTGTCAGCAGCACCAGGAATCTATGTCTCTTTTTGTTGAATCATCTTGCTGTGCCAGCTCTCTGTGTGTGCAGCACCGCTTCTGGGCAGACTGTGCTTTTTTCGTGCAGGGCAGCTCTCCTTAAGGGGCGCACTCCTTGTGCATGGGGCTCCCCTATGTAGGGGTCACTCCTGCATGGCACGGTACTCCTTGTGTGCATCAGCGCTGCGCGTGGGCCAGCTCACCACACAGGTCAGGAGGTCCTGGGTTTGAACCCTGGACCTCCCATGTGGTAGGTGGATGCTCTATCAGTTGAGCCAAATCCACTTCCCAACATTGTCAGTTTTTGTCCAGGAGCCCAGCAGAGAGATGAACCATTTGCCTGATGGTTTACAGCTGACCTTGTGAAGGGACCAGGGCAGCTGAGAAGCCTTGAGAGACTAGTCCTATGCCATCCTACAGCTGAGATCAGAAGAAGCTGGGCCCACGGAGCCTTCAGCGGAAGAAGGAAGAGACCAGGAACGTTCTCTTGCCATCCTGCTTCAACATGTGGCAACAGATGTGGGCGAGGAATTGACCTTGAGTTGGATTCCTTAGGGCCTTGTAACTGTAAGCTTTTACCCCAGATAAATACCCTTCATAAACACCAACAGATTCCTGGTACTTTGAATAAGCACCCCTTTTAGCTGACTAATA
This sequence comes from Dasypus novemcinctus, assembly GCF_030445035.2. NCBI lineage: Eukaryota > Metazoa > Chordata > Mammalia > Cingulata > Dasypodidae > Dasypus > Dasypus novemcinctus. The sequence goes on along the minus strand of NC_080686.1, from coordinate 66,402,060 downwards.
CAGGAATTAGATGAGATAAAAATCTTATCTTGTTCATGTTAAAACTGCTGCTGGAGAGTGCAGTTTATTGTGAGAACCAAATGGGTGTACTCATGCTCTCTGCCTCCTAACCCTTCCATGTTTGGAACATGCTTAGAACAACTCACTCAAGGGAAAATACGAGTCTGAAATACAGACCTATTTACCTGTGTATACATGATGGAGGGTTGATGTGAGGTGTTCTGCATAGTTCCTAAGTTGTATTTCAAAAGTTTATTCTCCTCGCCCCCGCCCCCCCGCCGCCACAGGCTTGCTATTTATCAGCTGTAAAGCCCAGGTACACCCTTCAGTTTTCCTTAGTTAGTAGTCCTTTATAATCAGGAAGGTGACCTGATTCCAAATCCAAAGCAATGTGCAATAGATATCTTAGTAAAATATCAAAAAACAAGGTTGTATTGTTGCCATAGACTCTGTGTTCTTTGTATGATTGACCTTGTTTTAACTCCTTGGTACAGCTCAACTTCCATCCCATGAGAACCTCACCTGCAGCCTGAAGCACAGGCACTAGCTGATTTACCCTCCTCTCCTCGCCACTCCTCAGAACCTGGAAGATAAAGAGTTATAGCAGCACCTGCCTTGCTGGTAAGAGGAACAGACTCCCGTTTGGGCATCAGCCTCTAGTTCTGCAGAAGCTATAAAACCAAGCAAAAAGAAACGAATGAAATAGCTATTGGGAGTCACTGAATTCCAGGTCTAGAGTTTGCCTGTTACTTTGCCAAAAGACAACATACAGATTTTCCTTCTTGGCCGTGTTCATGAGGTTGAACGGTAGGTCTAGCAGTGACAGAAGAATTGCTCCTGGAGGCCCTGATAGTCTTCCAGGTCAATTCTAGGTCATTTTGTCTTCTTAGTTAAAAATAAGGAATTTTTGGTTTAAGTGTCAGGTAGTCAGAAATAATTTTTCTCTTAATAAGAGGGAAAAATGGAGCTCAAGGGAAAGGAATAGGTCAAATTCTAAAATCAAGAGCTAATCTCTTAGCTGCTTAGTAGTAGACAGACACAGACAAGAAACTTACTCCCTTCAGAGTTCAGCCTAAGTTTGGAACTACCCAGCAAGTTGAGAATGCTGACCAAACACCTTGCTGTGGCTATGAGGACAGAGACAACTGCCAACAGCCAACTTTCTTCTCAGTTCCATGCGCTCCTGGGCTTCAGCCCAAACTCCAGGGCCCAGGCCAGCCTGCAGTGCTCTGAGGAGCATGGGTGAATGCACTGGTGGGGGTTTAGAGACCTGGGGTCTGCCTTCTACAGAAAGCCATGAATGCCGTAGACTCACCCTGACCTTCACACAGACCCTTGACTCACTTTGGCCTGATGTTGAGGAACATAGAAGCAAATTGTAGTGATGCACCACCTCTGGGGGCACTTGAAATGGTATGTGTGTGGGTACAGGGAAGGGGAGGGAGGGAGAGAGAATCAGAACACCAGAATGCTTTACTGAATTTAGCCCACTACAGCCTCATTCCCCTTGTGTCCCCCATATCACACCCTAGGAGCCTGGCCTTCTGAACTGGGATTGGGTCAGAAGTTCTAGGTTTTACTGGTGAAGATGGCAGTGGGGTCTGCGGAAGGAACTTAAGAGAAAGAAGTAGGCAAGGACGTGCTTAGTGAACATGTGGTGATTTCTGTCAAATGAGAATGTGGTTGTAGGGATAGAAGAGAGGGAGGGGTGAGGAACCAGAGACGGTTGGAACTGGATGAAATGGTGGCCTTTCCTGTTTCGTGGCCTTTGCTTTCATAAAGAAAACATTTGAAACTCTCAGGGTCTGTGAGTAAGGTTGGAAAGCTCTGCCAGGAGCCTAAGGACCAGTGACAAAGAGGCAGTGATAACTGTCAGTCGAGGAAACATAGACCTCCTGTTTTGTTTTACTGTACTTTTTATTTTCCCACTGCCTGCCAACAAGGTCAGCTCTAGAAACATAGCATGCCATTTTTTTTTTCACACGGAGACTGAGCAATGGAGGTGGCGATTGTTAAAAAGCTGAAAATGCCAGCAAGGGGTTTATCAGTCAATTTTGTCCACAGGCTCTGCAGGTTTCTGTTTTATGAAAGTTTTTGTAGGGGTGGGGGCAGTCACTTGACTGACTGTTAAGAAGGACCAAAAAACAGTAGAGCAGCTCTTGCTTGGCTGGTGAATTTTTTCTGGTTAAAGTCTGGAGTCTGAATATTCAGATTTGTACAGTTCTTGACAGTGGAATTAATTAAATCCTGGCATAGGCAATCAGGAAATAAGCCCACAAGGTAGACAGTCCTACTTTATTTAGCACTTTGGAAAATAAGATGGAGAAGATATTAAGATATTTTATTTTCTTTTAATTTCACAAAAACTCTTTTTCTTTGTTCCTCCCTTCTCAACATATTTTAAATGTAATGTATATTTCTAAGCATAGGTAACTAGGGTTTACTAGTCTCTTTGCACTCGTTATATTAAAACAGTTTAAGTAAAACCAAATAAGTAGGAGATATTTAGAGTGTTCAGTGTACGTGAAGATGAACTACTGTATGTGCTTGGAAAATAATTGCTTCAAAACACTTTCTCTAAGATGTTTCTTTCCAGACTTAAATAGGTTCACCTGGGGAAACGGACTTGGCCCAGTGGTTAGGGCATCCATCTACCACATGGGAGGTCCGCGGTTCAAACCCCGGGCCTCCTTGCTCCGTGTGGAGCTGGCCCATGCCCAGTGCTGATGCGCGCAAGGAGTGCCCTGCCACGCAGGGGTGTCCCCCGCGTAGGGGAGCCCCACGCGCAAGGAGTGCACCCATAAGGAGAGCCGCCCAGCACGAAAGAAAGTGCAGCCTGCCCAGGAATGGCGCCGCCCACACTTCCCCTGCCGCTGACGACAACAGAAGCGGGCAAAGAAACAAGACGCAGCAAAAAGACACAGAGAACAGACAACCGAGGGTGGGAGGGGGGGGTGCGGGGGGTGGGGGGGATTAAATAAAATAAATAAATCTTTAAAAATAAATAAATAAATAGGTTCACCTTCCATCCTTCCTCCTTTTGTGAGGGAAAGTTAGAAAATTTATTCTTCAAAATCTTCTTGGTTTCTCTTCTTTTTTCTAGGGATGAAAAATAAAAACCTAGACTTGACCTTTGGCTACTAAAATTTTTTTCATATTAGCAATCGTTTTTCCATTTATTTTCATTCCTATTTGATATTTACTGCTTTCATTTTAGCATAGTTCTTTTCCCATCGCTCCCTTTTGGGCCCCCCTCTCCAGCAGTGTTCCCAATGAACTTCACCAGGCCACTTTTCTGTTACCCTCTAGCTTTGGGTCTATATGACTTTTGATCATTTTGGATTAACCTTTTATACTTTCCTTCCCTGCTCTTGTTGAAACTTTGCCATTGTGAGTTAATGGGAGTTTGATTCTGCACATGACAGGTCCCAGTGGCCACTGCTGAAGCCTTTAGCATCTGGAATATATGTCTTTGGCTTGTGCTATGGGCAGTGAGGTATTAAGGATTATGCTTTCCAGGCAAAAAAGCAATGGCAGGATTTCTTGTGGTTATTTAAAATAGTATCTTTCATTTCCTGAGAGTACAAGTGCCTGCCTTGGCAATGTTAAAACTTTCCAACAGTAATAACTGGCAACGCCCGCCAGTGGTACATTTCTGAGAAGATCAGAGTACGGAAGTACTAAAACTGTGATTTTGATGATGGGTGGGAATTACAAGCTGTTTTAGGTCTGGTTTTTCCAGGAAAATCTACAGAAGACTCCTTCAAAACCATGAATAGCCCTAGCAGTGATGTATCCCAATGAATAACTGGGTCTTTCTGAAAGTTCTGTTGGGGTCTGTAGAAGACTTTCAAAGTGAAGTACTGCTTTACCTTGTTTTTATTCACTGCTGCAGGGTTTAGCTGCACATTGCTTGTGTCAACCTTGTCATTGTAAGTGTAAATATTTTATGTAATTATAACTGTCTAACTCTTATAAAAAAAATTAAATCACCTCCTCTGAAATAGTGGGCTCTTTTTAATGAGTCTGGTCCCATGAAAAAGAAAAACTGCTATTTTTCCTTTTGAACTAGATAATAATTTGAAGTTTGCGCCACCCAGCATGAAAGAAAATGCAGCCTACCCAGGAATGGTGCCGCACACACAAAGAACTGATGCAGCAAGGTAACGCAACTGAAAGAGACACAGATTCCTGTGCCGCTGACAACAACAGAAGCAGACAAAAAAGAACACACAGCAAATGGACACAGGGAACAGACAACGGGGGGGGGGGGGGAGGGAAGGGGAGAGAAATAAATAAAAATAAATCTTTAAAAAAAAATGAATACCTTCAGAAAACAAAAATAAATAGCAAAGAAAAAAACAAAAACAAATGAATACTTTTTGCAAGTGAGTGTAGCTCAGTGGTTGAGCACCTGCTTTACATGTACAAGGTCCTGGGTTCAATCCCTGGTAACTACTTAAAAAAAAAAAATACATTTTGAATTCAAGCTTACTGATGACAAATATGCTGATGCTTGATAAAGTCTTTAGAATATAGATGATATAAGTACAAATTTATATACTAAATAAGTCACTAATAAATAAAACCAAGCAGGAAATTAAATGATACACCATGATCAAGTAGTGTTATTCATAGAATTCAAAGATGACATACAAGGAAATTTACTTCATACATGATATCAGTAGATCAAAATGTTGAGGGCCAATTGCTCATTAAACCTGCTTCTTCTCTCTTTTAGGCACACACCTACACTACATTTATCAGTCTTCCTTGCAATTAGGTGTGGATTTGTAACTGAGTTCTGGTAAATGGAAGATAGCTTGAAGTGCTTGTGCCTCTTCCAGACCTGGCCCATAAAATTTTTTCCTGTGCAGTCATTGACTCTCTCTCTTCCTCCATCTGCCGACTGGGTACACAGAATTCTACAGAACAATCTGAGGCCCTAAGTGGTGGCAGAGCCACAAGACAGCAGTGGTGGTTCCTTGAGTCATGACTTGGAAGACTGCCCCAAGAACATATGCCCTGAATTGTTAAATGAATGTTAACAGATTCTTCAGTGGCTAAGATTTGGGGGATTGTGTGTTACAGCAGTTAGCCTACTTTGACTAATATGGAGCAAAAAGATTTTTGATAAAATGCAAAACATATTGCTAATCTTATAAATTGTAAAATGCAACAAGATTCTTTAACTCCTTAAAAAGATCTATCATCTCAAATACCAACATTGTTCTTAATAATGACATAAGCATTTCCATCAAAATAAACAATTGACAAGACTGTTGCTACCGCTATTAATAATTATTGACTAGAAGTTCTGGCTAATAGACGAAATGGGAAATTACCATTATTTGAGATGAAAAGATCGTCTACCGAGAAAATACAGGAAAAATCAACTGCAAAATTATTAGAGCAAGTAAGAGACTTGAATAAAGTCATCTGTTACAAAAAAGTATTTTAAAATTAATGTTTCTTATATGATCTTTAAAAAGTAAATTATACATCTTCGAATATATGAAAGAATTATAAAACAGGAAGATACAATGAAAAATAACAAAGATAAGAAAAACCTCTGTGAAATTAAAGATAATGTAGTCGAATAAAAATTTAATAGAAAATACGCTTGAGAAATTTTCCTAGAAAGAAGGGAAAAAAAGAAATAGACATGAACAAAAGGAGAAGAAAGAAGAAAAAATTAGATAATCCACCCAGAAGTCCAATATCTGACTAAAAGGAGTTCCAGGGAAAAAGAGCAAGCAGAGGGGAGGAAATTATTTCACACCTAATTAAAGAATGTTTTCTGAATTGAAGGACTTGAGGCTCCAGACTGGAAGGCTCAACAAGTGATCTGCAGAATAACTGAAAAAAGACCTACATCAAGTCACAGCATCATAAAATTTCAGAATATCTGAAATAAAGAGAAGGTCCTAATCTATCTTGATATGGGAGGGGGAGGTGGCGGGGACACATAACCATCCCCGGGTCCACAGGCTGGAGGAATAGAGAATGGATTAGAGTGGACTTACTGATATTCTTCTATGGAACTATTGTGATTAGTTATGGAAGAAATTGTAGAGTGGATGTGGAGAAAATGGCCATGGTAGCTGCTGAGGGTAGGGAGAGGGAAGAAGAGATATGATATGGGGGCATTTTCAGGACTCGAAGTTGTCCTGGGTGGTACTGTAGGGACAGATGCTAGACATTGTATGTCCTGCCATGGCCCACTGGAGGGACTGGGGGAGAGTGTAAACTACAATGTAAACTATGATCCATGTGGTACAGCAGTGCTCCAAAATGTATTCACCAAGTGCAATGAATGTCCCACAATGATGAAAGAGGTTGCTGATGTGGGAGGAGTAGGGTGAGAGGGGTGGGGGGTTTATGGGGATCTCATATTTTTTGAAAGTAACATTTAAAAAAAAAAAAAAAGAAGAAAAAATCCAAACCAAAACAAAACAAAACAAAAAAAAGAGAAGGTCCTAAAAGCTTATAGAGAAAGAAAAAGACCAGAGACAAAGAAGGAAGAATCAGAATGACACTGGACTCTGAAACATTACTTGTGAGGTAGTACAGTGTAATAGCGTTTCAAAATTCTGACAAAAAAAAAAAAAATTGTACCCAACTAAACCATTGGCCCAATGTAAGGGTAAAATAAAGATATTTTCAGACATATGGAAATTAAAAATAATTGTTTCCTGTGTATTTATAAAGGAAGCTGCTGGAGGTTATGTTCCAGAAAACAGAGATAGAAAACTAGAAAGAAGACAATATGGGATCCAGGAAACTGGTGAGCAAACACAGGAAAATGGAGAGACAATGAAGGGAAGTCCTAGGATAAGAGAGATACAGTAAACCTAGAAAGCTAGTAGTCCAAATTGGAGCAGGACACAACAAGGACTCTAAGAGAGTTCTTCAGGAGAAGAACAAAATTAATAGATTATCATATATTTATGATTGGGAAAATAATCATACTGAGTGTACACATAAAATGTTAATAGTGGTTATATCTGGGCAGCAGGATTATGAGAAATTTTAACTTTTCTGTTTTATTTTCTTAAGTTTCTGCATGTGTTATTTTGGCTAGATTATTAGATCTGATGGAATGATAGGTAAGAATTAGTACATCAAAAAATAAGCAAATGACACAATTATTAACTAGAAAAACAAAAAAGAAAGAAAGGAAATATCATTTAAAAATAAATGACTCAGTAGTGAATATATTAATAATAACAAAAAAAAAAAAAACCATTGACTAATGTTTTAAACATAGAAAAATAACTATACTGTGTAGGTGGGTGCAGGGAGCATATAAGCAGAGAATGTGGGGAATATTTATGCCTTTACCATAGTAGGAACTCAAATAATAAGTCAAGAATTTTGTGTATAGGCATGTTAATTAAAAATACAGGACTATGTATCAGAAAAAGAAAGAAAAACTGTGCAAATCTGAAAATAGTTGCTCCTGAGGAGTAGTCCTGGGAGTAAGTGAGGATGGGTTGAGGAACTACTATATTTTATGTGCATTTAGGATTATTTTCTAACAACTGGGTAAAGGATGGAATTAGTAAATCTAAAAATCAATAACCTTCCTGTATATTAGTACATTTAAAATATAATTCAAGCTAATTTTTAATGTATAGGCTTAATGCTATTACAATTTTAAAAATCTCTCTACATTTTTTGGTGAGTTGGGAAGCATGATAAAGATGTTGAAGTTTAGATGAAATAATAAATAGGATAGATGTTTTCGTTTACTAGACTGTAAAAGTACAATATACCAGAAATAGGAATTTATTGTGTTGCAGGCTTAAAGTTTTGAGGCTGAGAAAAATGTCCAGATCAAGGCATCATCAGGTGATGCATTTTCCCCAAAGACCGGCTGTCAGCCATCCTGGACTCCTCTGTCACATGGCAAGGCACATGGTGGCATCTGTTGGTCTCTCTCTTCTCTTCCAGGTTTTGTTGCCATAAGCTTCTGCCCTCTTCTGGCTTTTTCTGTGTTTTTCTGTGCTTTTTCTGTGGCTTTTTTTCTGTTTCTCTGTATTCATCCCTTTTATAAAGGTCTCTAATAAGAGCATTAAGACCCACCCTGGGCCATCCCTTACTGAAGCAACTTAATCAAAAAGTCCTACCCACAATAGTTTCATAACCATAGGAATGGGTTAGCTCTAAGGGCATGATTTTTCTGTGGTCAATAAAAACCTCGAACTACCACAGTAGATAATAGGAAATAAATTAAAATACAAGCAATGAATGAGAGCTTAACCTATCACTTTATTAAAATATACAGTAAAGCTGAAATAATGAAAACAGGTTATTGATAATGCAAGAATCATCAAAGCTTGTAAAACTTGATCCAGAAACTGAACCTAGTATAGATGCAGGCTTAGTATATAATAAAGAAGGCATCACAAGTCAGTGAGTAAAGGATGTACGTTGAAAGTATAACACAAAAGATTTTTAAAAAATGATTTTGTTTTGTGTTTCCTATTTAACTCTTTAAACCACTTGTAAAATTATCGAAGGAAGTGAGAGTCTAAATTTGTTCCCCTTCCTATACTAAAAGGCAAACAAAAGGGGGCAACAGAAACCATTTGCAAGTCAATATGAAAGATAATTATTCCAAGTAATATTTTTCTTTACGCTTTTTCACATTTTTCTCAATGAAAATGTATTGCATTTTTAAGGAGAATAAGCAATAAAATTTTATTAAATTCAAAAATACTATTAGAAAAATCTTATAGCTAGCACTTCTCTGAACAACAGACATGTATATCCAGCTGACAACATGTTATTCTATCTCATGCCTAATAATCTCCCAAACTTAATATGTTTAAAACTGGGTTTCTAATATTTCCCTTACCTGCTCATCTCATAGTCTTCCCCTCCTTGGTTAATGGAACCATTATTCTTCCACTTACTCAGTCAAACATCTTGTAATCATCTCTCACTGTTTTCCATCCAGTGCACCAGCAAATCTAATTGGTGGTACCTTCAAAATAAACACCTCTGCTGCTGCCCTCCTGTACCCACCACTATCATCTGGCCTAGGTTATCACAATGGCTTCCCTACTGTCATCCTTGACTCTTTTTGGTTTCTTATCAACCCAACCACCAAAGTGATCCCTTAAAGCAAAGTCACTCTTCAGCTCCCATCTCACTCAAAGTAAAGGCTAAAGCTTGTACAAAGGCTTACAAAATCCTGTGTGACTTGGACACTCCTGCCCCTCTTGCCTCTCTGATCTCATCTCCCTCTGTTCTCCACCTTATTAATCCCTCAAACATTCCTGGAATACTCCCAACTCAAGGCTTTTGCCCATGCTTCTGCCTGGAATCCTTTCTCCCCGATGTTTGTTTCGCATGGCTTGGTCCTTCGCTGTTATCAAAATATTTAGTGTGTCTTCCTCCTTCTCAGTGAGGCCTTCTCTGGTTACCTCTTTAAAACTGCTATGCCATTTCTCTGCCTTGTTTTTTTCCATTGTGTCAAGAACTGTGAAGGGTTTGAAATGTTATCCTAATTCAAGCTAACAAGTTAGCCTGCCGTCATTTCATGGATGCTGGCAGAAGATACGAGTCTCCTGGGGCAGAGACAAAGCCTTTATTGCTGCAGCGATAGCAGTAACCCCAGTATCAGCATTTGCACTAGTTCCCACATTTCCCACAGGGTGATGTGAAGAGCACCTGCACACACAGAGGGCTGCGGTGCTTGAGAGGAACTCCCAGCTGAGGGAACTGGGGTCTTTAATAGTGGGCAGGAGGCCACAGCTGACTTCTTCCCTGGCGGGAGATGTTATTTTTACTATATTGGAGAGTAAACAAACCTGCCCTTTCCTCCAGGGGAAGACAGTATCTTGCAAGGCTGTCCTTTGTCTGCTCCAGTCTGGAACAGGCAGTCTGTATCTCTGTCTCCAAGAGGTAGAGAAAAGCAAGACTCATGGAGAACTGTTATCACAGAACAGTTACCACTGTCTGATAGATTATATCTTTTACTAGATCACTTCATTTTCTGTTTCTTGCCTCTGTGCCAACTAGCAGGCATAGATTTTTGTGTTTTTTGTCCATTAATATTTTGCCAGAGCTTAGAACAGTACCCGATATACAGTAGGTGATCACTTAAAATTTGAATGATGACTTCTCCCTACCTAAGAATATGGGTATATGATCCTCAGGTGGTTTTGAGGAATTGCAAGGGAAGGTTGAATTGGTGAATGAGATACTCTTTGACCTTTGTGATATTATTCGGCATAATATATGCCTCAACAATCAACTTTTAGTCTCTACCTTTCAAATGGCTACAAGGATTGTGTTGCCCGTGACTTGCACAAAAAGAGGACCTGAACGGTTTCTGTACGCACTAACCTTAAGATGAGCATGTCACATTTGGCACATGATCATTAGTTTCAGGACCAGAAAGGAGAGACTGTCTCACAACAGAGAAGCAGCGCAACGTAAGGGTTGAGATCCTGGATTCTGGAGCCAGCCTGATTGGGCTTGAATCCCTGGTCAACCCACTACCTGTTATGGTACCTTGAGATTTTATTTTATCTCTTTGTGTCTCTGTTTACTCATCTACAAAATGGGGATAATAATAGTTACAGCATAGCATTGCTGTGAGGATTAAACGTGCACTTAGAATTGTGCATGGCATGTACTGACTTTGCAGTAAATCTTAGTTATCATTGATGTTGTTCCTACTCTAAAATGAACCAAAAATTCTGACATTGCTCTTACTTCTTCCAAGGACTTTTTTTAGAAAGATTTATTTTTTATTTATTTATTTCCCCTTCCTCCCCCACCCCCAGTTGTCTGCTCTCTGTGTCCATTCACTGTGTGTTCTTCTGTGACTGCTTCTATCCTTATCAGTGGCACCGGGAATCTGTGTTTCTTTTTGTTGTGTCATCTTGTTGTGTCTGCTCTCCGTGTGTGTGTGTACGGTGCCATTCCTGGGCAGGCTGTACTTTCTTTCACGCTGGGCGGCTCTCCTTATGGGGAGCACTCCTTACACATGGGGTTCCCCTATGCAGGGGACACCCCTGCGTGGCAGGGCACTCCTTGCTTGCATCAGCACTGCGCATGGCCAGCTCCACACGGGTCAAGGAGGTCCAGGGGTTGAACCGCAGACCTCCCATGTGGTAGGCGGATGCCCTAACCACTGGGCCAAGTCCGCTTCCCCCAAGGACTTTTAATAAACGTTGCAGAGAGGACTAGGAGCCATAGCCTGACAACATGAGAAGTGGGAAATGGAACATTAGTTCAATTTAAATGGACTCAATTCTGGTCTAATTTTTTTTTTTAAGATTTTAAAACTTTTCTCCCCTTCCCCCCCTACCCCTGGGTGTCTGCTCTCTGTGTCCATTCTGTGTTCTTCTGTGTCTTGTCAGTGGCACCCAGAATCTGTCCCTTTTTGTTGCATCATCTTGTTGTGTCAGCTGTCCGTGTGTGCAGCACCATTCCTGGGCAGGCTGCACTTTTTTCATGCTGGGCAGCTCTCCTTATGGGGTGCACTTCTTCTGCGTGGGGCTCCCTACATGGGGAAAACCCCTATGTGGCACAGCACTCCTTGCACGCATCAGCACTGCACGTGGGCCAGCTCATCACATGGGTCAGGAGGCCCTGGGTTTGAACCTTGGACCTCCCATGTGGTAGGCGGGCACCCTATTCATTGAGCCAAATCCCCTTCCCTAGTCTAATATTAACAGTTGAAATGTGCAGGTGATCACATATCTTGATATCAAGGGCTTAGAAATGAGGAGGCTGGAAACACAGAAGTTAGAGGGCATACTCTGGAACTAAATGACTGGGTTCTAATCCTGGATCCACCATTTATTAGCTATGAGATTTTAGGCAAGTTACTTAACTTCTCTGTGCTCTGTCTTCAAGAGTAAAATAAGAATAATTGTCCCTATCCTCATAGGATTTTTGAGCAGCTAATTGACATATATAAAGTTCTTAGAACTGTACCTGGAGCTGCTCAATTCTGTTAGCTATAGATTGTCTAATGCAAGAACCTTTCAGGAGCAGAAGAGATTTTTCAGAAGACATACAAAAAAATGCATCATTGCTTTGTTTTAAATTGTGCAATGGAGCATTTTGTAATGAGCAATTACAAATATAAATAAATAGACACCACCACTTTGGAGCCAACATATCTCACAGAGCTTAGCATATCTAGAGAAGAGTCTAAGGCTTACAACAATGTTTTAGAACCAGAGGCAGAAGGGTTCAGGTACTAGTTTATCCACTAACCCTATGTAATCTTGGTTAGGTTAACCAACTTGATCCTCCAATTTTCCCTATCAAATGGGGGACAATGTTACCTAGTTTCTTAGTTCACAAACTGGTCAATGACCTTGTTCACGTTGAAATCTTGCTCAAAATCTGATTCTAAAATGCCTTACTCAGGAAACTCCTGATCCAGTAACTCTAAACCAGAGCTGCAAAACTGTTCTGTAAAGTCTTAAAGGCTAAATAAATGTTAGTTATTATTTAGTAACTAGTCCTCTATTGGATTGATGGCTGTGGTAGTTGGAGACTGTATGTACACCAGAAAAATATGTTCTTAAAACTGGTCCATTCCTGTGGGTGTGAACCAATTGTAGGGTTAACCTTACACTGTAAGGTGTAATTGTAGGGTGGACCTTTTGATTAGGTCACTTCAGTTAAGGGCCTTTTGATTAGATTACTTCATCTAGGGCATGGCCCAGAGTAGGTCTTAATCCTCTTACCAGAGTCCCTTATAAACGGAATGAATAAGGAGAGAAATAGAAGCTGAGAGAGGAAGCAAGAGGAAGCCAAAACTGAAACAATGAAACCCTGAAGAGAAGGGAGAACCCAGCAGTCATCACCATATGCCTTGCCATGTGACAGGGAAATCAAGATCACTAGCAGCCAGTTTTCAGAAAGAAAGCATCTCCTGATGATGCCTCAATTTGGACATTTTCACAGACTCAGAACCATAAGGTTGCAAACAAGTAAATAACTATTGTAAAAGCCAATCCATTTCATATATATTGCATCTTGGTAGACGAGCAAACTAAAACAATGGCTCACTGTAAATATAGCACCACACATCAAGAAAAGGTTACTTCAAAAATGAGGTGGTAGTACTTCCAGAATTGGTAGTACTTCCAGTTCTTCCTTAAATGCAATACAACAGACTCTTTTCTAAGTTGGCCACATAGGATATTTTTTCAGGACTAACCATGTCCCCTTTCCACTCATTGTATTTTGCCCCTGAACTTCCCACACTAACAATAAGGCAAAAGCTACCTTTGCTTTCTTTTTTATTTTATTTTATTTTATTTTATTTTACTCCCCCCCCCCCTCCCCTGGTTGTCTGTTCTCTGTGTCTATTTGCTGCATCTTGTTTCTTTGTCCGCTTCTGTTGTCGTCAACGGCATGGGAAGTGTGGGCGGCACCATTCCTAGGCAGGCTGCACTTTCTTTCGCGCTGGGCGGCTCTCCTTATGGGGCGCACTCCTTGCGCGTGGGGCTCCCCTACGCAAGGGACACCCCTGCATGGGGCGGCACTCCTTGCGCGCATCAGCACTGCGCATGGGCCAGCTCCACATGGGTCAAGGAGGCCCGGGGTTTGAACCACGGACCTCCCATGTGGTAGACGGATGCCCTAACCACTGGGCCAAGTCCGCTTCCCTGCTTTCTTTTTTTAAACTTGTTCATTATAAAGTATAACAGATAAAAATGCTTGGGATATTAATATATAGCTTAACAAATTAAAATGAAATGAAGCATGCCACCGGGTCAAGGAATAGAACATTGCCATCTCCCAAACCTTTCTCATGTCTTTTCCCAAAGCTCCACCTCTCTCCCGCCCTTAGAGTAACCCCTATCCTTTTATGGTAATAATTTCTTTGCTTTTCTCTAGTTTTATCACTGAAGCACATTAAAAAAACACACAGTTTACTCTTTGCCAATTTTAAAATTTTGTGGAAATGGAATTATAAAGTATGTATTTTTGGTTTAGCTTCTTTCTTGTGACATTGTTTGTGGGGTTCATCCTTGTGGGTTGTATGTAGTTCATGCATTTTCATGCTAAATAGCATTCTATCGGAAGAATATCACAATTTATCTGCCCATTCTGTTATTGATGAAACAACCATTTGGGTTATTTCCAGTTTTTCATCTCTTAGGAATAATGCTGTTTTGAATATTCTTGTACAAATCTTTTGGTGCACATGTGCATGCACTCCTTTTGGATAGAATTGTTGGGATGAATGTCTTCACTTTTAATAAAGTCAAGAAGCCTATAAAGAAGTCTTGCACATCTTTGTTATTCCTCCATGTCTAATTTTTGTTGTGGGTGCTATAGTAAATTTATTTTTTAATGTTTAATGTTTTATTGCTGATATCTAGAAATACAGCTGTTTTTTTCAAAGAGATTGATTTAATTTACACTATCACCAGGGTATGAAGTTTCTAACTTTTCAACATCCTTACCAATAGTTGGTCTCTTCAGTTTTTTTTCATATTTTTCTGGCTATTTGGATTTCCTCTTCGGAAGTGTCTTTAAGTTTTGGCCATTTTTTTTTTCCTACTAGGTCTGTCATTATCTTATTGAATTTTATAGGTTTAGAGTTCCTTATTCTAGAAAAGAGCTCTTTGTAGGTTATCATGCATTACACATATCTCCTACCACTCTAAGGCCTTTCATTCTCTTTTTTTTTTTGTCTTTATTTAATGTTACATTAAAAAAATATGAGGTCCCCATAAACTCCCCATGCCCCTCACCCCACTCCTCCTCCCATAACAACAACCTCCTCCATCATCATGAGACATTCATTGCACTTGGTGAATACATCTCTGAGCACCACTGCACCTCATGGTCTATGGTCCACACCATAGCCCACAGTCTCCCACAGTCCACCTAGTGGGCCATGGGAGGACATACAATGCCCGGTAACTGTCCCTGCAGCACCATGCAGGACAACTCCAACCCCCGAAAATGCCCCCACATTACATCTCTTCCTCCTACTTCCTACCCCCAGCAGCCACCATGGCCACTTTCTTTTTTTTTTTTTTTAAAGATTTATTTTTATTTGTTTAAATCCCCTCCCCTCCCCTGGTTGTCTGTTTTCTGTGTCTTTTTGCTGCGTCTTGTTTCTTTGTCCGCTTCTGTTGTCGTCAGCAGCACGTCAGCTGCACGGGAAGTGTGGGCGGCGCCATTCCTCAGCAGGCTGCTCCCTTCTTCGCGCTGGGCGGCTCTCCTTATGGGTGCACTCCTTGCGCGTGGGGCTCCCCTATGCGGGGGACACCGCTGCATGGCAGGGCACTCCTTGTGCGCATCAGCACTGCGCATGGGCCAGCTCCACACGGGTCAAGGAGGCCCGGGGCTTGAACCGCGGACCTCCCATGTGGTAGACGGATGCCCTAACCACTGGGCCAAAGTCTGTTTCCCATGGCCACTTTCTCCACACCAATGCCACATTTTCTTCGATTACTAATCACAATAGTTCATGAATAGAATATCAGTAAGTCCACTCTAATCCATACTCTATTCCTCTCTGTGGACCTTAGAATGGTTGTGTCCACTCCACATCTATTTCAAGAATTGCTGGGTGCAATTTTCTTGCTTTCAGTTGTAGGCACTCTTGGCTCCCTGGTATAGTGGTTGACCTTCTTCACCTCCATGTTAGCTGAGTGGGGTAAGTCCAATAAACCATAGTGTAGGAGCTGCAAGTCTATTGAGGCTCAGGGCCTAGCTATCACATGGTCAGTCCAGAGATTCAGGTCCCCTGGGTATACATTAAACCCCAGCACCAACTACAGTTCTGGTAAAAGTAACAGGAGAGACTTGTGGACAAAGATCACATCTGAGTTCAGCTCCATCAA
Organism: Dasypus novemcinctus; assembly: GCF_030445035.2. Lineage (NCBI taxonomy): Eukaryota > Metazoa > Chordata > Mammalia > Cingulata > Dasypodidae > Dasypus > Dasypus novemcinctus. The sequence continues at coordinate 66,386,212 of NC_080686.1, read as the reverse complement.
ACAGAAACACAAACTCCAAAGTAGGGCCAACTGACATGGCACTGAACTCCATCTGTCATGACCATAGAACCTGTGGGTCTCTGTAGCCCTCAGAACCAATACCTGGGGTTGTATCTACTTTATCTGTCTCTGGGACTCTGCTCAGGTGTGCATAAGGGCAAGCCCTCTGATAACCTCCAGGCTCTTTTTGGAGACTTGTAGCCATATAAACTCTTAATGATATATTTTTATAGTTATTAAATTTAATATAGTAAAACTTACTTTTCTAGTTTTCTTTTCTAGATTCTAGTTTTTTTGTCCTTTTTAAGAAGCCAGACCTAATCTAAGGTCATGAACATATTTTCCTATGTTCTACACATTATATTAGAAATCTTTATTATATTCTAAATCTTTACATCTCCACTATCTTGATTTTTTTAATATGATGTGAGGTAGGGGGTCACAAAATTTATTTTTTCTATAGAAATGTCAGTTTTCACAGTGCATGTATTGAAATGATCATCCTTTCCACATTGCTTGAAGTGCCACCTTTTTCATATATCAAGTGTTCATATATCCATGGGATGTTTTTGTGCTTTTAATTCAGTTCCATGATTTATCTATTTTATCACCAATATCACACTGCTTTAATTACTATAGCATCATAGAAAGTTTCAATATCACATAGAACAAAGGTTATTAAACACTTTTTGGAATCAGGACCTCTTCACATTCTGAAAAATTATCAAGGATCCCAAAGAACTTTTGTGTATGTTTGGTATAGCTCTTATTAAAATATTTATTAATCTATTTAAAATAATAACAAACTCACTACATATTAATATAACACATTAAGAAAAACAAAAAAAATAAAATGGCATTACTTTACATTTTTATAAATTCCTTTCATATGTAGGTTAATAGAAGACAGTTGGATGTGTGTATCTGCTTCTGTATTCAATCTGATGCAATTTATTGTTCTGGTTGATATGCAGGACGAAAATCAAACCTCACTCAGGAATGCAATTGGGAAAGGGAAGAGTATTTTAATAGCCTGTTCAATAATTGTTGATACCAAAATCAACGAGTGGTGTTCTCTCAAGTTAGTCACAATGTGGAAACTGAAATAATATTCAAGTTACGGTATTTTTCAGTTTTAAACTAATTGGTTCTTCTTTTTCAGCTCCTTGCTGAAATATATTAAAAGTAAACTTTTTTAGAAGTTTTAGATTTACGTCAAAATTGTGACAATAGTAGAGTTCCCATAAACTCTGCTCTCCTTCCCCTATTAACATCTTGCATTAGTTTGGTATATTCGTTACAATTAAGGAACCAATGTTGATACATTATTATTAACTAAAGCACATACTTTCTTCAGATTTCCTTAGTTTTTACCTAATGTCCTTTTTCTATTCCAGGATCTCATGACATTTAGTCATCATGTCTTCAGGCTTCTCTTGCTTGTGACATTTTCTCACTTTCCTTGTTTTTGATAACCTTGACAGTTTTGAGGTATTTTAATGTCCCTCTATGGAGATTTGTCTGGTGTTTTTCTCATGACTAGATTGGATATTGGGGAGAATAAGATCACATTTTCATCATATCCTCTTGAGGGTAGATGCTGTCAATACAACTTACCACTGTTGGTGCTGACCTTGATAACCTCGCTGATGTGGTGATTCTCCACTGTAAAGTTAACTCATCCTGCCCCCCCTCCCTACTGTACTCTTCGGAAAGAAATCATTGCAATGCCAGCACTTAGGTACTGGGGACTTATGCTCCAGGGTGAAGTATCTACACAAATTATTTTCAACTCTATCCTTAATTTTTAATCAGCACAGACTCATGAATATTTATCATACGTTATAATCCAATAGTATTTTACCTATTTTTGTTGCTCAAATTGTTCTAACTTTGGCCATTGGGAGCTCTTTAAGTTGGTTTCTATGCCTCTTTGACATATTGCCCTTAATGTAGTTTTTCATTTTTGTCTATATTAAGCTAAACTTGAGTCCATACTGAGGTCTCCAACTCTAATCCATTATTACATGGATTATTCTAGTCTCCTCCCCTTGCTCATCCGTAAATTCCTACTTCAAAAGTAAGGAAACTGGCTCCCACCACCTGGTATTTATTTATGTAATTGTTCAATTACAGTTCACATGTATGAAAGTATCAGAATTCTTAACCCATATCCCATGGGATAAAATTTTACTAACCATAGTACAATGCTTATGTAGTCTCGTTTGTCTTTAGGTTTACACTCATTTCCAAGCTACTTAGGTCAGCAACCTTTCCCACCTCCTTTGGTGAGATTTTTTCATACATTTGTAACATTCTTTATTCCATCCTGGGATTCTTCCTACTACCTAAATAATTTTTAAAATTTGTGTACACTAAGGGTCATTCTTTGTGCTGTATATATTCAAAGGGTTCTGACAAACGCATAATGTCATGTATGTATTCACCATTACAACTTCACAGAAAATAGTTTCACTGCCCTAAAAGATCCCCTGTGCATCAAGTACTCAACTCTCCCACCCTTCCCCCCAAAATTCTAGCAACCACTGATACCTATACCTTGCTGTTTCCAGAATGTCATATAATTGGGATCATACAACAGGTAGCCTTTTCAGACTGGCTTTCCTTAAGTTCACACTTACTCCTAGGATACATAAGTTGAGGTCCCAATTCTAAGTGTAGGGTGGATTTTCTGGATCACTCCCTCTGTCCTTCAGACCGTTCAGGCTACTGAAAGCAATACGCAGCGTGTCAGCCTTTTCTAAATCAGCAAGTGCTCCCTGGATAAAAGTATCTCCAAATGCTGGGCTTACCTTTGTGAATTTCTATCTTTTCCCAGATCTTTGGCTGGCAATTCATTACTATTTTGTTTTTAATGTGTTGGGGAAGATAGTGTTTTATTTTATGCATATTTTTTGCTTTCTTTTTTGTATATGTTTGGTGAAATTACCTAATTCACTATCAGCAGCAAAAGCAGAGTTGTGAGTTCCCACTGCTTTTTCCCTCTCATGTCTTCTATTGACTTTTAAAAGTTATGTTAACTATCACTGTAAAATTAACACGTTTGGGAAGAGATTGTGACCCCTCCCCAAAAAGTCCTAACAGTTTGCTCTCCAGCTTAAAAGAAGTTCTGGTTTATTAGTCCTGGAGACACTGGTCTGAGAATCATACCACTCCTCAGGCCAGGACTACTACAAGATCTCTTACACAAATGAAATTTTATTTTTGAAAAGATCACACGAGACAAAGTTTTTACATAAAAAGTTATGTTTAAAAATGTGAAAAACTTAATATTTACATTTTCCATACAGTATATAATTTTCTTTTTATGCTTTCACAGAATGCTAAATAGAGAAAAAAAATAAAAGCATCAGAAAACCTTATTACTGGGAAAACATTTTAAGATTTAAAATATCAAAATATTTTGTATAAAATACATAATTTTGCTCATCAGAACTACATTTTCCCCCCATTTGACTGGCACTATAACACACTCTTGAATGTTCAGCAAAATCATATACTTAGCTGAAGAAATGAATTCTATGTGGAGTCTGAGAAGATATTATACAAATACAAAAGGTTTATATTATTCTTAATGTTAAACAAAAGTAACAGTATAAGCAACGGTAAATGACCATAATACAATCTTGAGTGGTCATGAAAATAAAAAATAAAAAAAGAGTAACATTTCGTCTACAAATCCTTTAGGACATTTTATTTTAAAAATGCAGAAGGATCAGTGAGCAGCACGATACCTTTTAAGTAAGCACCTTATTTCAGTTCCATAATAGATCTGTGAAGTTTCTAAAATAATGAGAAATTGTAAAATTCACATATTTAAGACTTTAGGGTTCCTTAAGTGCTTTTAAGTTGAATTCCTATTACAACACCTTTTGTTGTGTCAACTATTTTCCATATTATAAAATAAAACTATTTTCCAGTTTCCTTGGAAGGTCTAATGTAAGCTACACAAGGAGTGTTAAAATAAGATATCTGAATGATATTATATTTTAGATAGGTTTTCCAGGATATGTTTAAAAAAGTTCAAACACATATAAACTTTTTTTCAAATACATAAAAAAGATAATGGATAAGTTTTAAATATTTCAAAGAAAAATATTTTTACATCATGAAAGTGAAAATAGCATAGCACATCTTAAAATACTTTTAACAACAGTAGAATCTTCAGAAATAGTAAAGGAAGATTCCTTCTAACTCCTTCTCCCTACAAATTTTTAAAAATATTATTAACCTGCATATTTGTTTTCTAGGTAAAATGAATTTGATTATTCTTGAAACTATTTTTTTTTCAGTGTAACTGTAGGCAATGAGCTTTAAGTGCAAAATAAGAATATAGTGGTGACTCTTATATTTTTAAGTAGTTTTTAAAAAATATATTTTTTATTTTTAGAAGATTCTTAGGTTACATAAAACGTTACATAAAAAATATAAGGGATTCCCAGTAGTGATTCTTGTAAGACAGTGCATTGGTTACCTCCAGTGAAATATGAACCCCTTTTAAGTAATGGAATAAACGGTTTTTCAAGTAGGTGAATGGTTGCTGGCACCCTGTTCTTTTCTGACTCCAGAAACTGAGTGAACAAGCAATGTGGAATCCTTGAGGCTGCTTGGCTGTGAAGAACTGGGGATCTGCAAATCATTACTCTGCACTGGGCCTGTTTCTGTTAAATCACTTTTTGGACTTATCCTAGATAAAAGAAAAAAGGTGAAATACATATATATACAATGTCAGATGTCCTTATAATTGCTATCCATTTTAAATAAGTTTCTACCTCTAACCGGTGTCCACCACTGTCAAAAGATAACTAAAACTCTTTACGTATATTAAAAAGCTTCAAAATACAAATAATTATCAAATACAATTTTCACTGACTTCAGAGACTTTCATCAAGCATCAACCATTCATGGACTGAGCATGGTGTCTCATGGGGAATATAATTAAAAAGAAAGGATTCCGCTCTAATTTAGGAAGTATTTTATTGATTTCCTACCATGGATCAGACACTGTGTAAGAAGTTGGGAGTACAAAGATGACTCAAATAAAACCTCAACTCTCCCTTTGAAGAATTAAAAAATCTAGACGACGATTAAATATATCTAATTAAAATCCAGGTTGTGTAACACTGAGATAGCGCATTTACTCCAGTCTGGGAGGAAGGGAGTTAGGTAAAAGAACCTTGAGACCTTAAAGTAGTTAGCTGTTGGCATTCTGGCTTATTATATGTTTACCTGTGTTTTGAGCCATATAGACATTTGAGCAAATTCATTAAAGATAATGTCAATATCCTTTCATGTTTAGGAAAAAAGTAAAGACATTTTGTAATTATCTTTTTTTAAAAATGACAAATACCTTTTTAGACAGTGTGATAATGTAGACCTAATTAAAGCTTAACAGCCTGTATTTTAGAAGAATCTTAAACATTTACCTAAATGTTTACAAGCAACTCAATAATTACCATATAAATGGACATTACTTTCCTACTTGAGCATTGTATATCAACACTCTTCTCAAAGCTAAGAATTCAAGTACTTAACAGCATATTATAAGCTGAACTCAAACTTCCTGGAAAATTTAGATCAAGTGTATATTTACATGGTATCTTTTACTCATAAAAAGTTTCTTTTCATATATTTCAGTCTTTAATAAAATGTGTAATGTAATGTTCAAAGCAGTGACAATCTTGAGAACTTAAAGCAGGTAGCGGACAGCATTCTGGCTTATCAGATGTTTAACAGGATTTAGAAAATTAACTCTTACCTTCCTTCACTCCGCACACTTTCAGATACACTGCTTTTATCGTTCACGTTGCCTCCCTTGCTCTTTCTATCAGTCTGTTCCCCAGAGAGTTTGGAGCTGGACGCTGCTGGTGAGGAAGGTTCACCACAGTCCTGTTCTCTTAATTTAGGGGCGTTTGCTCCATTTGCCCCCACCTCTCTCACTGATGTTTCTGGTGAGGTTTGGATTTCTGTCAAAGTTTCTTGTCCTAAGTAATCATGGTTAGTGATTGCTACTGCCGAAGTGCCATGATTTACTGCAGCTCCTGTGCTGGTTCCCATGGATTTGGAAATGACCTTCAGCTTATGTGAACTTGGTTTGTAGTGCTTCTTTTTGTGTTTAACTTTAGTATTGTGCTTTAAGAAAAACTCACATGACTCTTGTAATACTCTTCGACTTTCACTGATTGGACTGTAAAAAAATTAAAGGATTTACTTGATAAATTTTAAGTGTTTCAGTAGAAGCTATAAAATATACCATATATCTTCTGTTAAAGATTCTTGTGCATTAAATTTAGAAATTCTGTATTATCAACACCAAGAGATATAAGTAGACTGCCATAAAGTGAAATCTTTTGTGTATGCACTATTTGTTGCTTTTATCAGCTTAAAGAGTAGACTGGTAAGAAATTAAATAGGTAAAATCAAATGATGAGGACAAGGAAACACAAGGCAGCAGGAAGTGAGGAACTATCTGTATGTGTATCTTTTAAAAAATATAAAAGTAAATTACTGGCAATCACACTCCTTAGAGAGGCAAGCGTATAAGAGAAAGGATTTAGACTATAGCTAATGGATAGATTTAAATGATTACATTATTTAATGTAGTAAAGTTAGAAAGTTATATTGAGGTTAATTATGGGCAGACATAAAGTATGTGCCAAAAAAAATTAAAGTCCAATTAAAAGCAATTCTTAAGACCTCAAAAACTTATTTGTGAAAAGGTCTACAATTCTGAAATTTGAACCACAAAAAAAGTTCATTAATGAAAGCAATAGAAACAGTTTAAGTCTATGGTACACTGTTGATAGTACAGCTATATAATATATAGAAAAGAACTGAAACGAACTATTTATTTTATAAATTTAAATATATCATATGGTTCCAGAAAATTTCATAAGTTTGAATTTTTACCACCTTAGGCTAGGAAGTGATATTTTAGGCCAGAACTGTGTGTAATAGAATTTAACTGTAGTAGAGAAGAATGATCGTAATACATAACTTACATTTGCGACATACTTTATAGATATGTTTATATATAATCTGATAAAGATAAAACTATTAAAAGTGTTGAACCCAAATAATAAATACAATGATAGCAGTAATAATACTGGATACAAGTAATGGAAAGAAAATGCACATTTTATAAATCTTGCATTCTAATTTCAAATAGAATAGTATTCATCAAATACTGTTAAAACAAATGCCAAAATAAAACATATCTCTCCATGAAAAAGATTTCTAAACTTCAGGGGGCTCATCATATTCAAGGAAATGGCTGATACAGTGAAACTCCCACACAATGATGATTTGACTAGTTCCTTGGTGTTTGATGTATTATTTTAAAACAATATCAGAAAAATCAATAGGGTCTTACTCTCTCTTGCGATTTCTTTTAAAAAACCCAGCCCATTCTGTACATGTCTTTTTGCTTCCAACCCAGAAGACAGCAGAGATGCCAACAATTAATGTCATCAGATATTTTATCATAAATAAAGCCAAATCTGGTCGGGCTTCTGTTTTTGCCTACCAAAAAATGGAGAGAAAAAACAATTTTCAATGACACATTTAAAGTACAGAGATAAGCCTACAGAGTTGATGTAAAACTTGAACAAAAAGTATAAATCTTCAAAGTCTGTCTTATTATAAAAGATTTGAAATAAGATAATATTATGAATAGTATTTTAAATGCAATATATTCTTTATTGATGTTTTAAACAACAAAGAACCACTATCTGTGTATCATTATACAGAGCTATCAAGGGAAAAATATTAGGAAGAATGTTCTAAATCCTGCTTTTTTTTTTTTTTTTTAAACCAGTATAGTAGACTCTTGTAATTGCTAAAATATCTACCTCTAAATCATTACCTATTTTTCCTCATTATAATCTACCACAAAAGACATACATTTAAACTCATTATAACAACATACTATTTTAATTTAAATATCATTGTTATAAAAATGACTAGAATAATACTATCTCAAAAGTGTGAAAATGTGAAAATATCATAAAAACCAAGTAATTTTCCTCCAAGCATAAATGTTCATATATTTTAAAAAATGTTGCACAAATGTCAAAATACTTTATGTTCTGTATTCTATCTTGCTTACTGCACTTAATAATTCTTGGAGACCATGCTAGAGTGGTACAAATAGAGCTCAATTTTTTTAAAGGCTGCCTAGTGTTCCATTGTGTGGATGGACCATAACTTTACCCCTACGAATGGATATTTAGGTTATTTCCAATCTATTGCCATTGCAAATAATGTTGCAGTGACTATCTTTCTATGTATGTCATTTTTTTGTGAATAGATCTGTTGATAAATTCCCAGAAGTGGCAGGATCAAAGGGTATGCATGTTTAAAATCCAATGTATATTGTCAAATTTATCTCCACAGCAGAAACTCTCTATGAAACTCTCAATAGCAAAGTTTGAGAATACTTACTTTTCCATACTTTCACCAACAGAGTGGTTATTAAAATATCTGTTTGCCATGTCCTAAGTAGGAATTCAATTTTATTATAATCTTAATATATACATTTCTCAACTTTTTTTCCACACATTTAAGGAAAGCTTTTCATTCTCCTTTTCTGGAAACCCTCTTCATATTCTTTTCCCATTTTTATATCAAATTATTGAATTATTAATATTTCTTATTGATCTTCAGGAACTCTTTATAAATTAATTAGCTCCACAGTTATGACATGAATTGAAAATTTTCCTAGTTGATGTTTGGCTTTGATTATGGCTTTTTTCTACTCAAGCAGAATCTTATTTTTTTTTTTAGTGAAATTCAGCCATCTTTTCTTTCATAGTTTATGAATTTTATATCATACTTCTAAAGTCCTTCTCTACTTGGGATTATAATTTTCTCATTTTATTTCCTTATACTTTATAGTTTATTTTTTTTCAAGAAACATAATTTTTAAAAAACCAAGATATAAAAGTTTACCCAAAAGACTGAGGAATCTGGGAGACAGTTAATATAGAAGGATCACCTTAAGACACAGCTCCCTTATTAAATATATAGTAAAAACAAACTATGGATAGCTTGTAAGTAAAGTAAAACTATTATCTCACATTGGTATAAAAAGAAGGTTCCACTATGTTTCTAAAATTTATATTACTTCATAAAACAATTCAGTTCACATGCTACTTGATTTGATATATTGTGATGACAGAATTATTGTTCAATATAATTAGTTACTACTATACATAAATATTTAAGAATAAACTACAAAAGCTATTGGAAATAAAATATTTCAATGGCAAAAAAATCCTCAACTAAAACACTTTAAGAATTTTTATATTTTCAGAAATGTATACTTTTATACTTTCAGAAAATTACTTTTTTCAATCTTAAACATCACTCACTCTAATCACAGCATCAGAAGCACAGAATATTTTGCTTCAATTGTTTTTTTTTTCAGTTAAAAATTACAAAGAATAAACTATCCCAAAATTTGTAAGATATGATTAAATTAAACTTACTGAAATAAGGTTTTTCCCTGCAAATTAAAGAATTAAGCAGAAGTTACTTTTCTTCTTCTCCCTATGACAAGGCCTGTTCTTACAACTCTGCTCTTCTCTACTGTTAGTCATCTGCCTTTATAACCCCATTTACTTTCTAAAAGAACAGCTAAATGGGATACTTCAAAGTAACTGAAGCTAAAGCTTGAGCGAATTCTCAAGACACTTAACGCAGTTTCAAATGATGCATTTAGGAATGATTATCTATGTCTGCTGCATTTTCTTACTGAAATCTAATTTTATGTCTATGACTAATACAAGTATATTTCCAGGGAACATTTTCTATATTAAAATGAAATAATGCAATAATCCAGATGATAGCTTTTACCTGATAAGGGCATGGGATATGGTACTGTTGACAATGGTCAGAGACCCACGTTATCTCCCAGGTAATCCTGCTCATTAGCTCATATATGTAACATCCAAGAAGTGTCACTAATGGTACAAGATATAGGCCACTGAAGACTCCTATTCGAATCATAAACTTCTTTAGTTTCTCCTGGTTCCGGCCATCATGTTGTATAACTTGTCGGACATGATTTAAGGAAATAATGCCAGCTAAAAGAAGAGACAGCCCGACAAACACACAAAGGCACAGTGGCAAGAGTACAAAGTAACGAGAAGCATCCAAGTCATAAAGGCCAACAAAGCAAACTCCACTGATATTATCTCCTTCAACTTTGTTCATAGCAAGAAGCATAACAGTCAGAAAACCTGGTGATCCCCATGCAACAGCATGAAACCACACCGCTTTTTGTTCAATAGCTTCACAACTCCATTTTCTTCCTGCAGCTAAGAACCAAGTAATGGTAAGAATCACCCACCACACAGTGCCTGCCATTGTGAAAAAATATAAAAACATAAACGAAACAGTGCAAGCCTTATTTTGAGAGCCTAGAACAACTGTGTCACCAACTTCTAGTTTCTCATCTGCCTTATTACAGGCTGTGCTATTGCCTAGCAAAAACCCAATGAAGTACATGAGAGATACAATGCTATAACAGACAGAGTAATAAATAATTGGCCTCTCTGGGTATCTAAATCTTTTAACATCAATTAAAAAAGTCAGAAATGTGAACAGAGTTGCACAAAGACAAAATATTGAAACTATCCCAATAAAACTTTTTGCAAACTCTAGCTCATCACTTTTGAAATACATGTTGGGGCATGGAGGTGCACACTGGTCAATTCCCAGAAACTTATAGCCTTGCCCACCAGGCATCTTGAGATGTCTTGGACACCAAAGCCCAAAGTCTCTTTGGACTTGTTCTGTTTTCTTCTGAGGGCCAAGAAACTTTGTGGGTGGATCATAAGTTACAGGAACAGTCTCATCACAGTATTGTAATCTGTAAAGATTATAAAAATTAAATATAGGATGTCAAGATTTTAAAATTGATTCACTATTTTAATGCTGTTTTCAAACTATAAAAAATTACTTTATGCATCAATTTAAGAAAAAGTTTACCTTGATTGGCAGTCTCCAGACAAAAAAGTGCTGGCTTGTCTCTTTTATATTAATATAATGTGAAATACAAGTCTTGGGAAAATTCATATTTATTTTCTAATGCTAATGAGCAAGGTAGATCATATTGGATAAGAATGGAGATTAATAAAATGTATACACATCGAGGGAGCATTTTATGTACCCCACCGGCTTTATCAAGTATTGATATTATGACAGTTTTACTTTATATCTTTTTCAGTGAAGCAACATAACATTACAGATATAACTGGGGCCTCCTTTTTGGTCTTAGTCCTTTCTCTACCTCCTCAGAAATATTCATTATCACATATTCCATTTTTTATGATACTCATGCATGTTTTAATATTTTTACATTCTTTTCTTTTCTTTTTTTTTTTAAAGATTTATTTATTTAATTTCCCCCCCCTCCCCTGGTTGTCTGTTCTTGGTGTCTATTTGTTGCGTCTTGTTTCTTTGTCTGCTTTTGTTTCTTTGTCCGCTTCTGTTATCGTCAGCGGCACAGGAAGTGTGGGCGGCGCCATTCCTGGGCAGGCTGCACTTTCTTTTCACGCTGGGCGGCTTTCCTCACGGGCGCACTCCTTGCGCGTGGGGCTCCCCCACGCGGGGGACACCCTTGCGTGGCACGGCACTCCTTGCGCGCATCAGCACTGCGCATGGCCTGCTCCACACTGGTCGAGGAGGCCCAGGGTTTGAACCGCGGACCTCCCATATGGTAGACGGACGCCCTAACCACTGGGCCAAAGTCCGTTTCCCTTTACATTATTTTCTAACCACAACCTTGACAGTACTGGTTTATAGGTTTTGCATTTTATATGAATAACTCAAATAAATATGAATTCATATAAATAATTATAATAAAATATAATTCATATATTCACATAAACATATTTATATCATTCTTTAACTTATGTTTACTCACACTATGTTTTTTAGATTTACTCATGGTGACAGATGTGGGGCAGCTGTATTCATTTCATCAACTGTATGATAATATTCCAGTGTAGATCATCACATTATAGTAACCATACTTCTACAATGTATTTAGACATTTTCTCCTTTTTAAAAAATTAGGCATATTCTTAGACATGACTCCTTGTTTATATAAAAGTTTCTATAGAAAGGGATTTCCTAAGGTATAGACTATAAGCACCTTCAACTTTTCCATGTATTACTAAACTGTTCTTGAAAATGCTTACAACTCTATCAGACATGAGTCTACAAAGCTTCTATAGTTTTTTTTTCAGTCTACAGATAAAAACAAAGTTAGCTAGTTTCCTGCCCAGATTTATTAAATGAGGTCTCATTGCATCAGTAGAATATTTCAAATTGTAAGCCCTCAATGGTCAGAAAATAGGAAGCAAAAAGTAAGTAATCAAGAACAATGTGCAAAAGGCCAGTGAATTGATAATAAGGTACATTCCTGAGTTAACCATGCTTAAAATTCCATAAAAAAAAGACAAAAAATAAATAAAAATGAAAAATAAGAAAAGACAAAAAATAAAAAAGAGAAAACTAAAAAATTCTATTTTCTCTCTATGAACTCTAACTGTAAACGATCAAGCCAACCAGTATTTATCATTTACTTTCACTGACTCAGATTGAATATTTAAAGATAAAATGAGTATATGACTGAGATTTTTATATCCAATAAAGATATTTTACTTCACCAAAATTTTATAATAATATTGGACAGATGGTAACAAGTATAATTAGCATTTTGATCTTAACATCACAGAATATTTCATATTCTAAAAATATGTTAACTACTTTTGCATTGTTTTCATTTTGATATGCACTTGCTAATTTTAAAATCTGTCACCATATAGTGGGTGAGGGGTAAAAATGCTGCTGATAAATCATGTTAGGAGGGTATATTTTCATGAAAGCACAGCAGGCACACTTTTTGGGGGAAAAGTTTTATTATCATAATAAAGACATGAAAAAGAGCAAAAGATAAAGAATATAACAGAAAATAATTCTTATGGTAGATATGCACTGCTGTGAGGAAAAAAAATGAGAAAAGAGCAGGGAAGAAATATGAAAGGTCACAATAAAGAGGCTTACTCTACTGGCAAGCTATCAAAGAACAGCTTAAGCCAGAGCTGAAAAGAAAAGTCCGATTTGCCACAAAACTCCTCACGTACAAAGTGTGCTCTGATAAGAGGAGGAACCTAGAGGCCTCCAAAAATTAACATACCTTTTTCAGTTATGTATGGCAGGGAAGGATAGAGAGATTGAGAGGTGACTACTAAGAGGTAGAGTTTTGTTGTCTGTTTTTGTTTTTTTTATAATTACTTTTGGAGTAATGAAAACACTCTCATATTGATTAAAGTGATGAATGAACAACTCGATAAACCAAAAGCACATTGATTGTACACTTTGGATGCATTGTGTGGCTTATGAATATGTTTCAATAAAATTGCTTTCAAAAAAAGAATTAATGTACCTTTTTACCTTACTTCCAAAGCGAAGGCATTGGAGTGCCTTTGGGGAGTCAAGAGTCCAATGGTGTGCCATGTTTCTCAAATAATAGGAACTGTTAATGTTTTTATCAGATAGCTAAATTCAATAGGGGCCAAAATTAGAATTTCAATCAGAAACTCCTTTCTGTGTTTTTGGTTTTTTGTTTGTTTCCAAAATAAATAAGATGCTCTAAAAGCTTACAAGTCTTATTCACGGAAATAAAAACAATAAAGTGCTCTCTATAGGAAACAATGTGATCACCTTACCTACCCCCACTCTCTTATCTTAAAATACTTCAGGAGTTTCACACTGTTCTTAGAATAAAAACATTCAATTCAGGGCCCTTACTGGTCTGGCTGCTGCTTCTCTCCCCTTCCTTCTCTTGTACCACACTCTTTCTTACTTACATCACTCCAGCCACAATGACCTTTTAATTCTCTAAACAAGTTACTCCCTCTGCCTAAAATTTTGCGGTTACCACGGTTTTATCCTTTATCCTTTAAAGCTCTCAGGGAAACCTTACTTGCCTTCCCAGTTTAGGTCAAATGCACCATAACATGTTTTCACAGAATTACATACTTCTACATGTATCCATCACAGTTGTTGTTTTTCATTTAGCTCTATAATATTTTGATTACTATCTGTCCCTGACAGAAAGAACCATGTGTTTGTGCTCACCACGTGTTTGTGCCCCAACAGTGTCTGGCAAATACCTAGTATGCAATAAACATCTGTTGAATTAATCAAAGCCTGTCACTAACATTCTGGAGAGCCAACACAAATATTAAAATACCATCAATAGCTTTCAGTCAAAAACATAATTTACCTGTCACATTCAAGTTCCTCAGGCCATCGGATACCAAAAGTGTCAATTAATGTTTTGCAGTCAGAATATACTTTCTCACAAAATTTACGACAGGGTGGAATCACATTACTTTGCTCTGTGCAGGTTGGTACAAAAGCTTTGCAAAGGAAAGTTGCAACATTTGGTGAACATTCCAGATTTGCAAGAGGAAGAAAAAGCTATTAATAAAAACAACAAAAGAAGGTCAAAAAACGTAACAAATAAATGACATTAATTCATTTACTATTTAAAGTGTACTTTTCCACCACATACACTCCCAAGAATCTTTAAATTTCCTTCTCTATATACCCAAATTTTGAGGAGATAATTTTTTAGACTTATGAACGCTTCATATATAATAGAATAAGAATATTATTTTACCCAGTTATACATTTTTCAAGAAGATATGCTAAATCAAAACAAAAACATGGTTTCATTACTAGGTGAAATAGATTATATAAATATTCAATTTACATGAGCATTATGGAGGATGAAGGAGTATTTGGGGCAGAGGAAACAGCATAAAAAAGGCACAATACTGCAAAACCATGGTACATTCAGGGGAAGAAGTTCAGCAGGATTACAATATAAGGTCAAGGAGGTAGAGTCAAGGACAGAGTAGAGAGAGATGAGACTGGACAGCTAACCTAGACCTGATCATGAAGAGTCCAAATGATAGGCTTTGTTGCTTGGAATTTTAAATAAAGGAACGAGATACTATTGGAAAATTTTAAGCAGAAAGTGACTTTACAGTCTTGTAGTCTAAATTTGAACCCTGGCTCCAAACTTACTACCTGTGTAACTTTGGACAAGTTGCTTAACTTCTCTGTGTCTTAATTTCTATATTTGTAAAATGGGGATAATAATAGTACCTGCCGCATAAGCTTGTTGTGAAGACTGAGTTAATAAACATAAAGCACTTACAACAGTGTCTGGCATACATTAAGCACTCAATAAACGTTAATTATTGTGATAACTACATTTCGGAGAGTTCTGATAGGTTCTGGATAAACATGGTACCACATACGTTAATCTTACCCTTTTCCTTACCTTCTCACTAAAATGACAACAATAGTAATAAAGGTACTAATGAAGCAGGCTAGTAAGAGAAGGAATCAATAGATGGATCCGGAACCTGGCGAGAAATCCACATGGACATCAATAACCCCAAAATGGCTGTTGGAAGACCCTCCCCAAGATTCTGCCACTCAGAAGAAGACTTTCTCTGGAAGCCAGGAGAAGCCCTGGATATTCCCTAAGGACTTTATCATTGGGCCCTCCTAGGAGATTGATTGGAGAAATAAGCAATCAAAACAGTGAACAGCTGGAACTCCTCCCCTGCCACTAGAAAAGGGGTGGGATAATTAACAGTTCAAAAAGCGGCACCAGGCTGAAGTTCTCTCTTGCCTCTGGACCCCAACTCTGGTTGCCTTCTCCCCCGCTTGGATCACCATGCAAGTAAACCTGGGGATTTATAACCTGTAATGGGAAACTAGCCTGTAAATCAGTCCTCTTTATCACTTTTCAGCCCCTTCCTCTCTACCTGGGACCCCTGATCTGCTATTTTCTCCCATTTCTCTTCCCTCCCTACCTGAATGAATTACTGGCCTCACTCACCTGACGTGCTCATGAAATTCATTTCCGCAGCATGGTCAAAGAACCTAGACAAAATCCAGTAACACTAACGCATTAGGATAAAGTGAGCATGAGAGACCACAATAGCATATCAGAGTTTTCCAAAGAACAAATATAAAACAAAGGGACAAAAAAGAAAACCCCCAAAATTTGAAAGACGGAAAGCAACTGGAGTTGTGATAAGTGACTTAAAAGGAGTGTGTGTGTGTGCTGGGGGGGTGGTATGGGTTACAAAGCAGGAATGGAGGGATTCAGATGAGAACGAGATAATTTGCCCTGACAAATCTAAGAGTCTCAGTGCTTTGAGGTACCAAATAGCATGAGAGGCTGAAGTGGGAGGAAAGTTTATCAATCAAATCCCCCATATGTCTCTCACACATGCACACCTCCTGGGCAGCCAGGTGATCAATGCAGTCCACCAGGGTTGTTTCCAGGAGAAACAAGCTCGAGATACTGGGCACTCGGGTTATCAAGCACAGGACAGGGATGCAATGCAGAATGAAGAAGGGCCTGAATAATGGCCTATCTACTGAAATGTGGAGCCCTCAGCTTCCATTTCTTGCTCTTTTCCCAAAGGCTGGCAGACAGGTTTACCATACCCACCATCCTGAATCTTTGAAAAAACTCAAAAACTGGAGGAAAAAAGACCTCTACATAATAACAATGAAAAAGATGGTCTACCTTAAGCTCATCATACTATGAATCCCACCAGTAACATGCCCGATTTGTGCAGAGCTTCTTGGCAATCCACATCATATAAATGGACAGCCAAGGATCATAATGCACTTGAAGAAAGCCTCCAACATGAAAGAGTCCAAAACAAGTACACTGATAAGAGGAAATGTGAAGGAAAGAGAGTTCATGCAGGATGCAGAACAAAGCAAATACCTTAATATCTGAAATCTGAGAAGCGATTGCATCTAGTAAAAAAGAATAGGATGCTACGAAAAATTAAATGATAGCGGAAATAAAACACTCAATAGAAGGGGATTAGAAGATAAAAAGAGGGAAGAGATAGACAATGATAGAGACAATCCTCCCAATCAGAGGATCAGCCTCCAAGTGTCTTAACACTTGACTAAAGGAGTTCTAGAAGGAAAGAACAGAGAAAACGGGGATGGAAGGGTGATAGTCAAATAAAGAACATAAGAATATTTCTCAGAACTGAAGAATACGAGTCTTCAAATTGAGAGGGCTGGCATCACACTTTGCAATCATACTACTAAACCACTTCTGTCCTAATACTTCTAGTCAATTAACTGTCTCTTACTGTGATCCCTCTCACATTCTCTCTTTTCAACACCCAGTTCTACACCCCATCCTCCCAGCTGAAGACCTCTTTTCAGTTCACTGAGAAAACAAACAATCAGAAGATAATTTCCTTATTCTCTCACCAAATGTACCAATCTACCTGCAGCTTACCCACATTCTCTGCCTACCCTATCGCAATGTATAAATGGTTTCAACTCTCAACGAAAATTTCTATTTATATACTGGATTTCTCCCCATGTAATGAGTCAGGGACTCTGCTCCTGCAATTGTCTCCTATTATTGTGAACCCCACCCCACCCCCCCTCCTCACCCCCCATGCTGCAGTGGTTCTCCCATCCTAAGAAACAACAGTATCTGTACGTGACTCCACATTCCCATCCAGTTATTGCTCTGGTTTTTGTTGTTTTGTTTTTGCTCCTTTTAATAGGAAAACCTTCAAAAATAGTTGTCTATACATTAAGTTTTCTAATTCCTCTCTTCCATTCCCTCTTGAACCCACTCTCCAATCAGGTTTTGGCCTTATACACCAATGAAACTGCTTGTCAGAGTCACCAATAAGCTCCACATTGTCAAAACCAGTGGTCAGTTCTGAGTTTTTATCCTACTCAACTCTTAATAACATGTGACATAGTTGATCCTGCCCTCGTTGAGACACTTTTTTCATGTGGTTTCTTGGATGCTAATTCTCCTGGGTTTCTAATTATTTCATTGGCTGCTCCTTTTCAGATCCTCATCCATTTCCCAATTTTAAACATTAAGGTACTCCAGAACTCAGTCCTCAGACCTCTCATGTATCTACACACACTCCTAAGCGGAAACTAATCCAGTCCCACGTCACTAAATACCAACTATATATATAAAGGACTCCTAAATTTATATCCCTGGCCTCCCTCTCTCCTCCAAACTCTAGTTTTGAATCCAGAGTAAGTTTCCCTGACTGCTTCACTTGGCTGTCAAGACAATTTTCCCAAAACACAACTCAATCCCACAGCATCCCTATGCCCCAAACACAACCCTGGTCATCCCCATCTCAGTAAATGGCACCAACCATTCACCAAACCGTTCAGGCCAAGAATCTTAAGAGTCATTCTTTACTCTTCTCTCACTCTGTATCCAATCCACCAGCAAATCCTGTTGGCTCTCCCTTCAAATTATTCAAAATTGGACCATTTCTCACCATTACCATCCAATCTCAACCCCTGTATCTCTCACCTAAACTATTGGACTAGGCTCCTGACAGGTCTCACTGTTTCCCACTTGTTCATTTTACAGTTAATTCTCTATATGAATCCATTTTCCCACCAATGTGATTCTTTAAAACTTAAGTTTGTCCATGTTCAAAAGCCTTGAATGTAATAAATTCCAAAGTCCTTACCAAGTCCTACAAAGACTTAAATATCCTGGTCCCTGGTTACCTCTCCAATTTCATTTACTACCAATCTTTCTCTTATTCATTCCACTGTAGCCAAACTGTCTTTTGTGCATCTCTTCAAATATTCCATGTAGTTTCTGCCTCAGAACATTTGTATTTGCTGTTCCCTTCCTTAGAGCATTCTTCCCCCAAGAGAGTCACATGGCTTGTATCTTCATTCGAGTCTCTGCTCAACTGTCATTTAAAAAATTACCCTGTTATTCCCTGTCCCATCACTCTGGTTTGAATTTCTATATAGCCCTTATCATTACCTGACATTTCATATATACTAGTTAATGGTTAATTTAATTTATGCCTTCACCACTAAAATGTATATTCCATGAGGGCAGGGTCTTTGTCTATTGTTCACTCCTATATTGCCAATACAGAGAACAGTGTGTGCTACATAGTGATTTCTCTATAAATCTTTATTGAAAAATGACTATCCAGAACAATGAATAAACAATGACGAAGCATGTCAATAAAAACTTGCAGAGCATCAAGGTAAAGAGATCATAAGTGTATCCAGAGAGGAGAACAAAAAAGAACAGGTCATATACAAAGGCACAAAATTCTGAATATTTGATAATCTCAGATGCTACAGGACTAATGAAGAAATGACTCTAAAATCCTAAAAGAAAATTATTTTCAAGCTAGAATTCTATATCCAGCCTAAAACTTAAGGGTAATCATGACATTAGGCCATGTAAGGACTCAAAAATTTCAGATTTCAACTATCCTCTTTTTAGGAAGCAACTATAAGATATAGCATTCCTGAAACAAATTGAAGGAATATATGATTAACCTGGGGGTGGGGGGAGGGAATATGAGACTCAGGAATTAGATGCTCTAACACTGGAGAATGGCAAGAGAAAGCCTCATCTAGGTACCTAGTACAGAAAGCAATCAGAGCATATTTGACAGGAGAATGGAGGGCTGAAGGAAAAAGGTGACTCAGGTGATGGGAATAAGGGACTGGAACTGAAAGATTATAGATTTTGAGAATATGTAAAAATTGCTGCTAGGTATCTATCTGACAAGTCTGTTGGAACATCTGAAGAAGTTATCCATTTGTACATAGAAAACGGGGGAAACACAATTACTGCATTAATTATGTGTGGGGGGGGAGATATTAAAGAAAGGAATGTAATTAAAATATACTACTTGGAAAGTGGATTTGGCTCAACTGGTAGAGTGTCCGCCTACCACACGGGAGGTCCAGGGTTCAAACCCAGGGCCTCCTGACCCGTGCGGTGAGCTGGCCCATGTGCAGTGATGATGCATGCAAGGAGTGCCATGCCACACAGGGGTGTCCCCCACATAGGGGAACCCCACGCACAAGGAGCGTGCCCTGTAAGGAGAGCCGCCCAGCACGAAAGTGCAGCCTGCCCAAGAATGGCGCCGCACACACGGAGAGTTGACGCAGCAAGATGACGCAACAGAAACAAACACAGATTCCCGGTGCCGCTGATAAGGATAGAAGTGGTCACAGAAGAACCATGCCCTAGGTGATTTATTCTCTAGCTTTCTTTCAATTGACGTTTACATCCACAAACTATCCATTTCAGCCACAATCATAATTATGAATCAGCAGTGTTAGTTCTACTCACTATAATGTGTTGCAGTCAATTCTATTCATTTCCAAACTTTTACGAAAAACCTTTTAAAAAGTTCTACATAGATTAAACATCAGACGCCTTTCTCACCCCACAGTCTATCTCCTAGTAACCTATATTCTAGAGTTTACCTCCAAGCAAAATGAAAGCAATACATGGCCTTTTGCTATATAAAGACGAATGTTTTTACAGGGCGAACATGAAAAATCACTTCCTTTGTTAATTTTAATATAATTTTATTGAAGTATATCATACATACATGCATATACAAAAACAGTAAGTGTATAGTAGTGTTGTGAATTACAAAACAAACATGTATATTGTCATAGAGGGCTCCCATACATCATCCCATCACCAACACCTTACATTGTTCTGAAATATTTGTTACAAACTATGAACTATCGCCCATCTTACATTTGGTGTATTTTCTCCCCAACACAGCCAGTTATTAACACCTTGATTTAGTATTATAGATTTGTTATGAGAGAACCTTCTCATATTTGTTCTCTTAACCAAATTACTTCTTCCACCACTGGATTCCCTGTGTTATACAATCCCATTCTTTGTATAATCTTTCCAAAGCGTACACTCAGTGGCTGTCATTTTCATCACAGAGTTATGTGTCATTTCCTTAATTTTAAAACGTTTTCATTACTCCAAAAGTAAAAATCCCATAACACCTGTATTAGTCAGCCAAAGGGGTGCTGATGCAAAATAGCAGAAATTGGTTGGTTTTTATAAAGGGTATTTATTTGGGGTAGGAGCTTACAGATACCAGGCCATAAAAGCATAAGTTCCTTCCCTCACCAAAGTCTATTTTCACGTGTTGGAGCAAGATGGCTGCTGACGTCTGTAAGGGTTTAGGCTTCCTGGGTTCCTCTGGGCTCAGCTCCTCTGTTTTCTCCATAAAGTCAGCTGTAGACTAGGAGGCTCTCTAGGTTTTGTCTCTCTCCACAAGGTCAGCGGTAGACTATCAGGTGAACAGCTCTGTCTCTCTCCCTGGGGCTCCAGTTTCAGCATCAAAGTCCAACATCAAAACTCCAACATTAAAAGCCCTTAACTTTGTCCTTTGCCATGCCCTACTGACACAAGAAGTTTACATAATTACTTAATCAAGTAAACCTATGAATCCAATATAATCTAATATGCCCAGAGGAAAAGACCAGTTTACAAACATAATCCAATATTTCTTTTTGGAATTCATCAATAATATCAAACTGCTATACCCCCTTTACCCCCCATTACTGTCCCTTAGAATTTATAAAGTATCTTCTTTGCCACTTCTGCAAAAATATTACAATATTACTGTTAACTATCATCCATAAGTTACATTAGTTTTAAATTTCCCATGTATCACCATATCCTTAACACTTTGTAAACAAACATTTTTGAATTTATACTACCAACCACAATCTTCATCCACCACCAAAATCACCATGCCCTAGGTGATTTATTCTCTAGCTTTCTTTCAATTGACGTTTACATCCACAAACTATCCATTTCAGCCACAATCATAATTATGAATCAGCAGTGTTAGTTCTTCTCACTATAATGTGTTGCAGTCAATTCTATTCATTTCCAAACTTTTACGAAAAACCTTTTAAAAAGTTCTACATAGATTAAACATCAGACGCCTTTCTCACCCCACAGTCTATCTCCTAGTAACCTATATTCTAGAGTTTACCTCCATGAGCTTACTCATCGTATTCAGTTCACATAGTGAGACCATACAATATTTGTCCTTTTGTGTCTGGCTTATTTCACTCAACATAATGTCCTCAAGGTTCATCCATGTTGTCATACACATCTGAATTCATTTCTTTTTACAGTTGAACAGTACTCCATTGTATGTATATTCCACATTTTGTTTATCCATTCAGAGGCTGATGGACACTTGCGCTGTTTCCACATTTTAGCAATTGTGAACACTGGTGTGCAAACATTAGTTCACATCCCTGCTTTCAGTTCTGAATATAATTCTTGTAAGGGGATTGCTGGATCATATGGCAGTTCTATATTAAGGTTCTTGAGGTACTACCAAACTGTCTTCCACAGACGTTGCACCAGTCTACAATCCCACCAATAGTGAAGGAGTGTTCCTATGTGTCCACATTCTCTCCAGAACTTTTTTTTTTTTTTTGGGGGGGTGGGTGGGTATCGGGCTGCAATTGAACCCAGAACCTTGTATGTGGGAAGCTGGCGCTCAACCTGTAAGTCACATGTACTTCCTCAATGTAATTTTGATCTGCACTTCCCTAATAGTTTAGTGATGTTGAACTTTTTTTTTTTAATGTGCTTTTTCTGGCCATTTGTATTTCCTTTTTGGAAAAATTCTATTCAAGTCTTTTGCCCATTTTTTTAGTTGGGTTGCTTGTCTTTTTATTGTTGAGTTGTATGACCTCAACATCTCTTTATATAACATGGATATCAAACCCTGATCAGATATATGGTTTCTAAATATTTTCTCTCATTGAGTAGGCTGCCTTTTTATTTTCTTGACAAAGTCTTTTGAAGAACAAAAGTGTTAACTTTTGAGGAGGTCCCATTTATTTTTTTTCTTTCATTGCTCATACTTTGGGTTTAAGGTTTAAGAAACTATTGCCTATCACAAGATCTTGAAGATGTTTCTCTACATTTTCTTCTAGAAGGTTTATGGTTATAGCTTTTCTACTTAGGTCCTTGGTACATTCTGAATTAATTTTTGTATAAGATGTGAAATAGGGGTCCTCTTTCTTTCTTTTGGATATGGCTACCCAGTTCTCCCAGCACCATTTTTTTTTTTTTTCCCCTAGCACCATTTATTGAACAGACTGTACTGGCCCAGCTGAGTGGCGTTGATAGCCTTGTCAAAAATCACTTGACTGTAGATGTGAGGGTCTATTTCTGAGTTCTTGATTCAGTTCCATTGGTCAATGTGTTTGTCTTTATGCCAGTACCAGGCTGGTTTTTACCACTGTAGCTAAGTAATATGCTTTAAAGTCAGGAAGTGAGAGTCCTCCAGTTTCATTCATTTTTTAAGACATTTTTGGCTATTCAGAACCTTTTAATCTTCCAAATAAATTTGGTTACTCTGGCTTTTCGATTTCTGCAAAAAAGGCTATTGGCATTTTTATTGGAATTGCATTGAATCTGTAAGTCAGTTTTGGGAGAATTGACATCTTAATGATATTTAGTCTTCCAATCCAAAAATATGAAATTGCCTTCTACTTATTTAAGTCTTCTTCATTTTAATTTTAGCAATGTTGTAGTTTTCAGAATACAGGCCCTTTATGTCTTTGGTTAAGTTTATTCCTAAATATTTTATTGTTTCAGTTGCTATCATGAATGGAATTTTTTACTTCCTCCTCAGATTGCATATCGGTATAGAAACACTATTGATTCTTGCATGTTAATCTTGTATCCCACCACTTTGCTGAAATCGTCTATTACTTCTAGTAGCTTTGTTGTAGATTTTTCAGGATTTTCTAGAGAGAGGATCATGTCATCAGCAAATAGTGAAAATTTTATTTCTTCCTTTACTATTTGGGTGCCTTTTATTTCTTTGTCTAGCCTAATTGCTTTAGCTAGAACTTCTACCATAATACTGACTAATAAGGGTGACAATGGGTATTATTGTCTTGTTCCTGATCTCAATGGGAAAGCTTTCAGTCTTTCACCATTGAGTACGATGCTAGTTGTAGGTTTTTCATATATGCACTTTACCATATTGAGAAAGTTTCCTTCTATTCTTATCTTTTGGAATGTTTTTTTATCAAGAAAGGGTGCTGTCTTTTCAAATGCCTTTTCTGTGTCAATCAAGAGGATCAGGTGATTTTTCTTCTTCAATCTATTTATGTGGTTTATTAGAGAAATTGGTCTGTAATTCCCCCCCCCCCATAGTATCCCTATATCTGGTTTTGGTATTAGGGTGATATTGGCTTCACAGAATGAGTGTTTTAGTGGTCCTTCTTGTTCAATTTTTTTGGAAGAACCTGAGCAGGACTGGTATTAGATCATCTTTGAATGACTTGTAGAATTCACCTGTGAAGCCATCTGGTCCTGGGCTTTTCATTTTTGGGAGGATTTGATGACTGTTTTAATCTCTTTACTCATGATTGGCTTGTTGAGGCTTTCTATTTATTCTAGATTCAGTGTAGCTTGTTTGTTTCTAGGAATTTGTCCATTTCATCAATGTTGTCTAATTTGTTGGCAAACAGTTGTTCATAGTGTCTTCTTAAGGTCTTTCTTCTTGCTGCAAGATCACTAGTAAAGCCCCGCCCCCTTTCTGATTTTATTTATTTGCATCTTCTCTTTTTTTCTTTGGTAAGTTTAGTTAAGGCTTTGTCAATTTTGTTGATCTTCTCAAAGAATCAACTTTTGGCTTTCTGGATTCTCTCTTTGTTGTTATTATCCATTTATTTCTGCTCTTATCTTTATTTCTTTCCTTTGGCTTGGTTTGGGATTAGTTTGCTGCTCTTTTTCTAGTTCTTCCAGGTGTGCAGTTAGGTCTTTGATTTTAGTTTGTTCTTCTTTTTTAATATAAGCCTTGAGGTTCTACTAATTTCCCTTTTAGCACTGCATTCCCTAGGTTTTGATATATTGTGTTCTCGTTTTCATTTGTCTCAAGATATCTACTGATTCCACTTGCAATTTCTTCTTTGACCCACTGATCATTTACGAATGTGTTGTTTAATTTCTGTATATTTGTGAATTCTGATTTCCAGCTTCATTTCATTATGATGAGAAGGTGCTTTGTATAATTTCAATCTTTTTAAATTTATTGAGACCTGAGTTGTGACCCAATTTACAATCTATCCTGGAGAAGGATCCATTAGTGTTTGAAAAGACTGTATATCCTGCTGTTTTGAGGTGTAATGGTCAATAAATGTCTGTTAGGCCTAGTTTATTTATCATTATTCATTAACAGTATTCAAACTGTTTCCTTACTTACCTTCTGTCCAGATGTTCTACTCAATGCTGAGAGTGATGCACTGAAGCCTCCAACTACTTTTGTAGGCTATTTCTACCTTCAGTTTTGTCAGTGTGGCTCATGTATCTTGGGGCACCCAAGTTACGCACATAAATATCTATTACAGCTATTTCTTCTTGGTGAAGTGCCAACTTTTATTAATATGTAATGACCTTTTTTTATCTCTTATAACAGTTTTGCCTTTAAAGTCTATTTTGTTGATATTAGTATCGCTACTCCAGATCTTTTTAGGTTACTTTGCGTGGAATATTTTTCCAACCTTTTACTTCAAACTGATTGTATCCTTACTTCTGAGGTGAGTCTCTTGTAGACAGCATATAGATGGCTCATATTTTAATCCATTCTGTCAGTCTATGTCTTCTGATTGGGGAATCCAATACATTAACATTCAAGGTAATTATTGTAAAGGTATTACTTACTTTGTCATTTTACCCTTTGGCTTTCCATTGTCATAGCTTTCTACTGTTTTTTACCCTTTAAGTTATCAGTAATCTTTATTTAAACTCTCTTCTCCAAGGATCTCACCACCCCCTTTTTTTTCTTTTCTGGCTAAAGCATTCCTTAGTATCTCTTGTAAATCTGGTCTTTTGGTAACATACTCTCTAAGTTTTTGTCTGTCTGTGAAGACTTTAAACTCATCCTCATTTCTGAAGGACAGTTGTGCTGGATACAGAATTCTTGGCTTACAGTTTTTGTCTTTCAGTACCTTAAATACATCATACCACTTTCTTCTTGCCTCCATGGTTCTGATGAGAGATTGGCATTTAGTCTTACTGAGGTTCCCTTGTATGTGATGCTTCCCTTTTATCTTGCTGCTTTCAGAATCCTCTCTTTATCTCTGGTATTTGTCTTCTGAAAAGTAAGTGTCTCAGAGTAGGTCTGTTTGGGTTTATTCCAGCTGGGATATGCTGTCCTTCTTACATATTGAAATTTATGTCTTTCATAAGAGTTGGAAAGTTTCTAGTCATTATATCCTCAAACACTCTTTCTGCCCCTTTTCCATCCTCTTCTCCTTCTGGGGCACTGATAACACATTATGTTTGTGTGTTTTACACTGTCACTCAATTCCTCGAGACCCTATTCCATTCATTCCATTCTTTTTCTGTTTCTCTTGTCTTTTCAAGTTCAGTTGCTTGCTCCTCCAATTCATTCTGTCCTCTACCAATTCAAATATGCTGTTATATGCCTCTAATGTATTTTTTAAAGATTTATTTATTTACCACCCACCTCCCATGCCCCAGAGGGTTCTCTCATCTGTCTGCTCATTGCTTGCTCACCTCCTACAGGAGGCACCGGGAACCAAATCTGGGACCTTCCACATGAGAGGGGAGTACCCAACAGCCTGAGTCACACCCACTCCTCATGGGCTGTGGTACCTCCTAGCTTGTGGCATTTAGCTAGTTGTAGTGAGGGCAAAGTCTGATTGTCTTCTTTTTAGGAGGTACCAG
Source organism: Dasypus novemcinctus (assembly GCF_030445035.2). Lineage (NCBI taxonomy): Eukaryota > Metazoa > Chordata > Mammalia > Cingulata > Dasypodidae > Dasypus > Dasypus novemcinctus. The sequence goes on along the minus strand of NC_080686.1, from coordinate 66,359,523 downwards.
GACCTGAATCCGGGACCTCTATGAGGTAGGTAAGTACCCAACTGATTGAGCCACATCTGCTTCACTCTAATGTATTTTTAAAATAAAATTTTAAAAAGATTTTTATTTATTCCTCTCCCCTTCCTCACACCCACCCCCGTTGTCTGCTCTCTTTTGTCCATTTGCTGTGTGTTCTTCTGTGTCCACTTGCGTTCTTGGCGGCACCAGGAATCTGTGTCTCTTTTTGTTGTGTCATCTCTGTGTGTGTGTGGTGCCACTCCTGGGAGGGCTGTGCTTTTTTCATGTGGGGCAGCTCTCTTTGCAGGGCACACTCCTTGTGCGTGGGAAGCCCTGGCGTGGCATGGCACTCCTTGCGTGCAGCAGCACTGCACATGGGCCAGGTCATTACACAGGTCAGGAGGCCCTGGGTTTGAACCCTGAACCTCCTACACGGTAGGTGGACGCTCTATCAGTTGAGCCACATCCACTTCCCTCTAACGTATTTTTAATCTACTCCATTGTGTCTTTCATTCCCATATGCTCTGTTACTTTACTTTGCAGTTTTTCAAATTGTTCTTTATGATCATACAGTAACTTCTTAATATCCTTTATCTCTCTCATATTTTCCTTCAAGTTCTTGAACCAATTTATATTTGTGTGATTATCACTGATTAGTTGTCTTAAATGCTGTGTCTCATTAGGATTTTTGGTTTGTTCCTATGGCCAGGACATCTCCTCCTGTTTCTTAGTATGGCTTGTAATTTTTTTAACTGATGTCTAGGCATCTGAATGTGTTGGGCAATTTACTCGATGGTCAGTTTCTCTCTCTTACCTACTGGTTTTGTTTCACAGCTCCTTTGACTTTTGGTTCAATTTATTAAATTTAAATAATAAAAACTGCCCAAGGGAAGCAGCCGTGGCTCAAGTGATAAGGCCTCTGCCTACCATATGGGAGGACCCAAGGTCAACCCCTGGGGCCTTCTGCTGAAAAAGAAGAGAAAACATGTCTGTGCAGTGAGCCAGTGCCTGTGTGGTAAGCTGAGTGTCCGAGCGGTGAGGCAAGTGCCCATGTGGGTGCCCGCACAGTGAGCTGAAGGTCCAAGTGAGTGCCCGTATGGCAAGCCGAGTGCCTGCATGGTGAGTCAAGTGCCTGTGTGGCAAGCCAAGTGCCCACATGAGTGCCTGCGTGGTGAGCTAGTGCCCATGTGGTGAGCTGAGTGCCCACGTGGCAAACCAAGTGCCTACGTGGCAAGCCGAGTGCCTACACAGCAAGACAAATGCCCGTGTAAGTGATTCACACAGCAAGATGATGACACAACAAAAAAGAGATGATGGGGAGAGTCAAGGTGAAGCATAGCAGGGACCAGGACCTGAGATGGTACAATTGACAGGGTACCTCTCTCCACAATAGAGGTCCCCAGGATCAAATCCTGCTGAATTCTAGAAAGAAAGATGAGGAAAAGACAAAAAAGGGAAAAACATACAGAAGAACACACAGAGAATGGACACAGACAGCAAAAACAGCAGGGACGGGGAGGGGAAATAAATAAAAATAAAAAAAAAAACTGCCAAGCTTAAGTTTCAAAATAAGACCAGGGACTCACTTATGGCGTGCAGATTTACCCCAAGCAGACTTCTAAAAGGGGTTGTTCTCCTTGCAGTTCCCTGGCCGGACAGCAGATGGTGCTAGTCAGCGAATCTTTCCACAGAGTTGTCTCTTTCATTCTCCCACTTACCCGTGATTTTGATTTTGGTCTGGCGGGTGCTGACACTCAAAGTAGGTTTTGCTGGCCAAATTCACTGCTGAGAAACCACTCTTTGCCAGACCCTCTGTCTTCCCAAGGTAGAAGACATCTGTTCCCCTCTCAGTTGGCTGTAGTAAACCATGGGTTTTATCCAGGCTTTTCACCTTAAGGATGGGGGATGAATACGCTTCCCAGCAGTGGGGATTAGTAATTCACCGTTTTCATTTCAGCTTCTTTGTCTCTCTGTACCTCACTCTCCTGTTGGATGTGCACCACTCATCTGTTGTGCAGATCCCTAAAGCAGCTCCTTCAGGCAGCTTTTTGCTCTTCCTTATTGTTGTGAGAGATTTGAGCCCTGCCTCCCTCCCCCGATGGTATCTTCTCAGAAGTTCCTGCTTCCTTTGTTTAATTCCTTTGGAGTATTAATACTGGCTAATACAATAATAATGCAATTTGCAAAGTATAAATTGTGTGAAAACTCAAATGCCTCCAGAAGCCAGACAGACAAATTCAAAGGGTATAAGACAATAAGGAATAGTTATATGTGGGAATGTGAGCACAGAATTCTCAGATCTTCTAATTTTTCAAAACAGAACAGAATCTAGATTTTTATGTGAAATCTCCCAATTTTGTCAATTTAATGTGAACATTTAAAATACTGTGCAGAACAAAGAAAATGCATGTCTTCAAGTCAGAACAGAGTAGATCACTAATTTTCAAATTCTATTATAGAATAATAGACTTAAAGAATGTTAGACTTGGAAAAAACCTGAGATGACTTTTAGGTCAATTATTTTCAAAGTGTGCATATGTGTGCATGTACACATCATTTTCTTTAAATAAAAGGTTACAAAGAAATCTAATACACGAAACAAATAAAAGCACAGCTGTTCTGGTTGAAAAGGAAGCTCTCCTTACAGAGATACCGCTCCTCTCCCATATCAAAGCACCTCCACAGATCACAGTTTGAAAATCCTTGACCTAATCCAAACCTGAGATTACAAATGAGAAACCTGAAGCCAAGACATTAATAATTTCATTGACATTTGAAAACCCAGTCTGAAATAGAATCTAGATGGTACTCATTCCTGATCTAACACTACAATTTACCAATACAATAACTACTGACCACTAAATCAAAACTTTGATTTATCTGTCACTTATTACAAACTAACACTGTACTTTTTCATATAGTACCTATCTTTACAAACTGTGAGATATATGTTCTTATCTCTACCTTACAGACAAGGTAATGGAGGCTCTGAGAGGCTGAGCATCTTGTCAAGGGTCACAAAGTGGCAGAACCAGGATATGAACCTGGTTTGGTGGTATGTCCCTACAGTATGACCTCTTTAACCCTTACACTATGTTACACCCAGCTCTCCCTGAAAACTATTCTTCCCCAAAGTGCCATGACAGGCAAAAAATGCTAGTAAGGATGAAAGGAAGGAAAGATAGCAAAAGATGATTGGGAATCTTCTACGTGAAATAATTCAGTTTGCAGGACACATAATCAAAGCCTATAAAATCACTCAAGCCATATATCTCTAGAAACAGTTTGGAACAAATAATTCTGAACAAGTAATAGCACTTAAAATAGTGGTATTTGGGATGCTACAGAAACTTGAGGAGGGATGAAGGGATTCAACTTGGTAGCAAAACATAGGCATATAATCTAAGCTTGACCATTTGAATGTTTCAGGGATTGTGATCCTTGGGGGGTGGGGGTGGGGGGGGTGGGCTGTGCCAAACAACAGATATAGTAAATTTGAGGCAGCTGAAATGGGATCTCCAATCCTGCAGTGCCCAAAATAAGCATCCTGTGGCATTGTTGCAGGGAGAGTCCACTGGCATTGGCATCAGTGGCAGACAAATCTTGTGGCATGATTTTAGTTAGGCCCTGGTTCCTTTCGCTCCTTCTTATATTCTGAACCTGGTTCTCCAGCCTCCCTATTGATTCTATAAGCTATTCAATAGCCATATATTTTCTGCTTAAATTAGTCAGAGTTGGTTTCTGTTGTTTCCAACCAAAGACTTGTTTTGGTGGAGGGAATGATTCCTGGAGCTTTCTATTCCACCATCTTTCCACATTCGTCCCTCCCAAATTTGATTTTGACTTGACCTTCCAGGGCATGCTGGGATTGAACTCTAATTAAAGGTTGAGGGAAGCGGACTTGGCCCAGTGGTTAGGGCATCCGTCTACCACATGGGAGGTCCACAGTTCAAACCCCAGGCCTCCCTGACCTGTGTGGAGCTGGCCCAAGTGCAGTGCTGATGCGTGCAAGGAGTACCCTGCCACACAGGGGTGTCCCCCGTGTAGGGGAGCCCCATGCTCAAGGAGTGCACCCCATAAGGAGAGCTGCCCAGTGTGAAAGAAAGTTCAGCCTGCCTAGGAATGGTGCCACACACACGGAGAGCTGACACCACAAGATGACGCAACAAAAAGAAACACAGATTCCTGTGCCACTGACAACAACAGAAGCGGACAAAGAAAAATATGCAGCAAACAGGCACAGAGAATAGACAACCGGGGGCGAGGCCGGGTGGGGGGTGGGGGAAGGGGAGAGAAATAAATAAATAAATCTTTTTTAAAAAAGGTTGAAATGTTCAAGAGTTGTGCATATAGGGCAAGCAGATATTTGTTTTCTTTTCACAAGGTAATTCTTTTAGGTTAGGGACATGTGCCTCAATAGTCAAGGGATTAGGGTCGGCTTTGGCTGGCAAAGGAGGTTCACTGAGAGCTGGGGGTTCAGGGCACTATGGGAGTACTCTGAATGTTGTTATATATCCCAATTTCTAGTATTTGGATCTCAGTGCTTTTCTTTTCTTTTTCTTTTTAACTTTCACTTTGGTAACATATATACAATGTAAAAATTCCCATTTTAACTTTTATCAAGTACACATTTCAATGGTATTTATTACATTCACAATGTTATGCAACAGCACCACCATCTATCACTAAAACCTTGCATCACCCCAAACAGAACATCACCCCAAACAGAAAGTCTGTATCCACTAAGCATTAATTCCCCATTCTCCCACTTTCCCTTTTGGAAACCTGTAATCTCCTTACCGTCTCTATGAATTTGATGAATTTGCATGTCCTAGGTATTTCCTATAAGTAAAGTCATATGATATTTGTCCTTTTGCACCTGGCTTATTTTATTCAATACGATGTCTTCAAGGTTCATCCATATTGTAGCATTTATCAGAAATTTATTCTTTTTTACAGTTAAATAATATTTCATTGTATGTATATACAACAATTATTTTTTATCCATACATCTGTTGATGGACTGTTGGGGTTGCTTCTAACTTTTGTCTATTGTGGATGATGCTAATTTGAATATTGGTATCCACATATCTGTGTCCATACTTTCAATTCTTTTGGGTATAAACCTAGATGTGGAATTGCCAGGTCATTACGCAGTTATTTACTTAATTTCCTAATAAATCATTTTCCTCAGCAGCTGCACAATTTTTCATTCTTACCAACAACGTACAAGGGTTCCTATTTCTCCACATAATCGTGAACATTCATTTTCCTCTTTTTTAATAATAGTCATTCTCATGGGTGTGAAGTGTTATCTAATTTTGGCTTTGAGCTACATTTCCCTAATGGCTAATGATGTTGAACTTCCTTTCATGTCCTTATTGGACATTCGTATATTTTCTTTAGAGAAATATCTATCCCAGTCCCTTGCCCATGTTTAAATTAGATTGTTTGTCTTTTTGTTGTTGTGCCACTGCTTCTTAATCATAATATCACTAGATTTTTTATGTGAAAGAGAAGCAAATCAAACCATTATAATTTGGCAACCTGCAGGATCAAATTGTGTATTTGGTTTTCAACTTCAGCCTTAAGGTTGCCAATGAGAAGAGATCTTTTAGTCCTTATAATTCAGTCTAAACTGTGAACCAAGAATTTAGGGATGCCAGTTCGTTATTCTCTTCCTAAGTCAACTAAGGCCAGTAGAAGCAATCACCCCATCTCACAGTCCTTGAATAATTCATACTTCTCATGTTTTCCTGGTTCGCAGCCATTTATTTGATCCCCCAAAGCCTTGCTTTCACTGGGCACATCATTCCAAGACTTACTTAAAATCTAAATGATTACAAGCATGAATTATTTTGCTACTATATGCCATGGGTTGCCAGATTTCCATTTCTAAATACTAACAGAATGTTCACTGCTTTTGGCCTAAGTTAGGCCAGAAAACCAGTCCTAGAATTCGTCCCATTTTGCTGAGGTCACTTGCAACCCATTCTTTGTGTAATTTCTGTATTAGTCATTTTGTTTGCAAACCTAAAAGAATTACCTTGTAAGAAGAAAATAATTATCTGCATGCCCTATGCCCACAACTCTTCAACATGTCAACCTTTATTTAGAGTTTGATCCCAGCATGCCCTGGAAGGTCAAGTTAAAAGCAAATCTGGGAGGAAAGACTGTGGGAAGATGGTGGAATAGAAAGCTCCAGGGATCAGCCCTCCACCAAAACAACTATTGAACTGGGAGGAAACTGTCTGATTTAACCACTTTAAACTCCAGAGTCTAGGGGAACACTGTGCAGCATCCAGGGAGGAGCAGAAGGAAGAGGCCAGTAAATTGGGATAAAGACCTGTGAGTCTCACTCTTCCTGTAGCAGCTACCATCCCACTTCCCCCAGCCTCATGGCCAGCAGCAGTGGGGACTGGACCTCAGGTTCTGAAATAGCTTGCTGGGGCCAGGGTGGGAAATAAAAGAATCAGTCCTCCAAACTGGGGGGTAGAGAGGGACTGTGGTCTGACCCCAGTCTCTACCTTTGATCAGCTACTTCAGATCACTGGGGGCCAGCTCTAAGGGTGACCATTGTTCCAATCCCCCTCAGACAAAGGCAGCAGAGGAATCTTAGGACAGTAACCCTCCTCAAAACTATGGACAAGAGTTAAAAGGCTGCATTAACCAGGCAAATGCTGAATTAAGATGCAGCTTCAGGGAAGCGGACTTGGCCCAATGGATAGGGCGTCTGCCTACCACATGGGAGGTCCGTGGTTCAAACCCCCGGCCTCCTTGACCCATGTGGAGCTGGCCCATGTGCAGTACTGATGCACGCAAGGAGTCCACGCAGGGGGGTCCCCCGCACAGGGGAGCCCCATGCGCAAGGAGTGCGCCCCCGTAAGGAGAGCTGCCCAGTGCGAAAGAAAGTACAGCCAGCCCAAGAATGGCACCACGCACACAGAGAGCTGACACAACAAGATGATGCAACAAAAAGAAACAGATTCTTGTGCCGCTGCTAAGGACAGAAGCGGTCACAGAAGAACACACAGCAAATGGACACAGAGAGCAGACAACTAGGGAAGGGGAAGGGGAAAGAAATAAATAAAAAATAAGTCTTAAAAAAAAATAAGGGAAACGGACTTGGCCCAGTGGTTAGGGCATCCGTCTACCACATGGGAGGTCCGCGGTTCAAACCCCAGGCCTCCTTGACCCGTGTGGAGCTGGCCCATGCGCAGTGCTGATGCGTGCAAGGAGTGCCGTGCCACGCAGGGGTGTCCCCCGCGTAGGGGAGCCCCACGCGCAAGGAGTGCACCTCGTAAGGAGAGCCGCCCAGCGTGAAAGAAAGTGCAGCCTGCCCGGGAATGGCACCGCCCACACTTCCCGTGCCGCTGACGACAACAGAAGTGGACAAAGAAACAAGATGCAGCAAATGGACACAGAGAACAGACAACCAGGGGAGGGGGGGAATTAAATAAATAAATAAATCTTAAAGAAAAAAAAAAGATGCAGCTTCAAATGACATAAAAGCAGCTCCTGTTTTCCTTGCTGGCCCCTCCCCCACCTCATCAATAAAACAGAGTGGAGACAGCTTATGCTCCCATTGTGGGTCCTTGGCCCTGTTCCAGAGGGAGCAGAGTAGCCCCTGTGCCCATTCTAGGGTGCATGCAGGTCAGTGCCAATCTACTGGATAGAAATCTGAGAGACTCTGCTAGGGATTTGTCCTGAGGGCAGAGAAGCCACTTGCAGATTGCTGGGACAGTATGAGAAACAATTAGGTTGAAGTAGCCTGGGGCAAAGGACTACCTGCAAGAAGTCACTAAAAACAGCACCAGGGCAGATGCGGAGGTCTATTTCAAAAAGAGTGGAGGACAACAAGGAGACATTCATTCAAATTCCTATAAAGTGTAAATAAGGAATTCCTAACGCTTCTAGCAAGCACAAATGCAGGAAAAGATGCAGGCTTCCTGGTGGTGGTTCCATGTAGGCTCAGAGAAGAAAGAGAGGACCTTGAACTTCCCATTTCCCTGGCGCTGATGTGCTTGTTAGGAGGATTAAGCTCTGAAGGAGACTACCAGTCAAAACAGAGCCGATCTGCAATGAAAGTGAAAGGTGCTTTTTGCTTTGGTTTGTTCTGATTGACTCCCAACAATCAAGAAAATCTCTGTCATATCACTAGCTGCTGTTTGCTTTGGTTTGTTTTGATTAGCTTCTGGCATTCAGGAAAATCTTGGTCATTGTATCAGTTGGATACAAACTTAAGGGACAGCCCAAGGACTAAACCCCAGAGTTAACAATTTAAAACAGTAAAATGTACAGTGTGAAACATAAGATTGGAAGATAAAGAAACAGGAAATGAGGCCTATCCAAAATGACAAAATAAAAATCCAGAAACCATCAATGAAGAGCTCCAGACTTGGGACTTACCGGACAGAGACTTTAAAATAATAATCCTCAATATGCTCAAGGAGATAAAAGAAAACACACAAAAAGAACTAAAGTATATGAGGAAAAGAATGAACAATATAGAAGTCTCTCCAGAGAAGTAATGGAGATGAAGAACACAATAACTGAAACGAAAAGTTCCCTAGATGGTTTCTATAGTAGATAGGAGAAGAAAGACTCAGTGAACTCGATGATAAGAAAACTGAGGAGCAGAAAGAAAGAATAAAAAAGAATGAAATGAACAGTGTCTAAAAGACACCACCAAGCATACCAATATATGCATACATCATAGAGGTCCCAGAAGAAGAGACAGAAAGAATATTAATGAAATAATAGCATAAAACTTGCCAAATTTAACAACAACAAAAAAGAATATGTACATTCAAGAAGCCCAATGAGCTCAAAACAGGATAAACTCCTATATGTATAGTAATCAAATTGTTCAATGCCAAGGACAAGGATAATTTCTGAAAGCTACAAGGCAATCCCAATAAGTTTAAGTATCAATTTCTAATCAAAAACCATGGAGGCAAAAGGCTATAGTACAAAATATTTAAAATGCTTAAAGAAACAATTGCCAACCAAGAATTTTATACTGGGAAAGACTTCCTTTAAAAAATGGGTGAGATTTTAAGACATTCCCAGATTTAAGAAAAGCTGAAGGAGTCTGTCACCAATAGACCTGCCCTATAACCAATGCTAAAAGGATGTCTTCAGACTGAAAGGAATGGACACTACAGACAGGAGATCAAAGCAGCATAGAGAAATAAAGATCTCTGGTAAAGGCAACCATATGGGTAATTATAAAACCTAGTACTATTGTAATGTTACATAACTTCACTTCTTAATCACTACAGGTACTAAAAGGCAAATGTATAGAAAGTATGATAAATTGATGGTTTTGGACGCACAAAGACATAATTTGTAACAAGTACAAAAAAAGGTGAAGGGACAAAGAAGTAGAGGAATAGTATATGGACATGCTATTGAAGATAGGTTGGTATGAAATCAAATCTGATTGTTACAGATATAGGGTGTTAAATATTAACCTCATGGTAACCACAATGAAAATACATGAAAAATATATTCAAGGAGAAATTAGAAGTGTCTCAAAATGGTACAATACAAAAAGTCAAATAATTATGGAACCAGGGATTAACAGAAAAATTGAGGGTTAAAGAAAGTATAAGATTTACAAACACAAAATAGCAAAATGGTAAAATAAAGTCCTGCATTATCAGTAGTTATTTTAAATGTAAATGGATTAAACTCCCCAGTCAAAAGGCAGGAAGTATACAATCTGATCTATTGGACTTACCACACTCAGCTAAGATGGAGTTGAAGAAGGACAACCACCACACCATGGAGCCTAGAGTGATTACAACTGAAAATGGGAGGATTGCATCCAGCATCCATGTGGAATCTGAGCCTCCTCTTGACACAGAGGTGCAATGGACACAACCAATCCAATGTCCACATAGAAGAGGTGGCATTGGATTGGGAAAAGTGGACATGGTGGACGATGGGTATGGGGAAAGGCAGGAAGAGATGAGAGGTGGAGGCGTCTTTGGGACATGGAGCTGCCCTGGATGGTGCTTCAGAGGTAATCACCAGACATTGTAAATCCTCACAGGGCCCACTGGATGGAATGGAGGAGAGTATGGGCTATGATGTGGACCATTGACTATGAGGTGCAGAGGTACCCAAAGATGTACTTACCAAATCCAATGGATGTGTCATGATGATGGGAACGAGTGTTGTTGGGGGGGGGAGAGGGGGGTGGGGGATGGGGCTGAATGGGACCTCACATATATATTTTTAATGTAATATTATTACAAAGTCAATAAAAAAACAAACAAACAAACAAACAAAAAAAACCCAAAAGGCAGGAAGTAGAAGAATGGATAAAAAGGAATGACCCAAGAGCAGATGTAGCTCAGTGGCTGAGCACCTGCTTCCCATGTATGAGATCCTGGGTTCAATCCTCAGTACCTCAAAAAAAAGAATCACCCAACTATATGCTGTTTAAAAGAGGATCACTTTAAATTAAATTCAAAGACATAAGTAGGTTGGAAGTGAAAGGGTGAAAGATGATATACCATGCAAGTCATAACCAAAAGAAAGCTGGGGTAGGTGTAATAATATCAGATAAAATAGACTTTATGTCAAAAACTGTTATAAGGGACAGAGTATCATTACATACTGTTAATGGAGTCAATTCAGTAAGAAGACAATTCTAAATATATATGCAGCTAACAGGAAAGCCCCAACATATATGAAGCAAATAGTGACAGATTTGAAGGAAGAAATAGATAGTTCTACATTATTAGTAGAAGATTGCACTATACTACTTTCAATAATAGAATATCTAAGACAGAAGATCAATAAAGAAATAAAAGACTTGAAAGATACTCCAAACCAGCTAGAGCTAACAGACATATAAGTGTGTGTGTGTATATATATATAAACACTTCACCCAACAGCAGCAGAATACACATTCTTCTCGTGTACAGATGTATCATTCTCCAGGATAGACCATTTGTTAGGTCACAAAACAAGACTCAGTAAATTTAAAACTATTGAAATTATATAATGTGTCTCTTGGAATTAATCTAGAAATCAATAACAGAGGGAGAAATGGAAAAACCCACAAATATGTGGAATTTAAACATTGTACTCTTAAACAACCAATGGGTTATAGAAGAAATCATAAGGGAAGTTAGGAAATATCTTGCGGCAAATGTAAATGAGAACACAACCATACCATAGAGTGCAGCAAAGTCAGTGCTGAGAGGGAAACTTATAAGTAAGCTCTAAATGCTTACCAAAAAAGGAGAAATTATCCTCTTCTCCTCAAAAGAGAAAAAGGAGAAGGAGAAGAAGGAGAAGAAGGAGGAGACAAATAATTGAAACCAGAAATGAAAAGGGGGACATTATTATGGACTCTGCTGAAATAAAAGGAACTATAGAGGATACTAAGAACAACTTTATACAAAGACATTGGATAACCTAAATGAAATGGACAACTTCAAGCAATTGAATGAGTCATCAAAAACCTCTCAAAAAAGAAAAGCTCAGGAACAGATGAATTCTGTCAAACATTCCAAGAAGAATTAACACTTATCATACTCAAGTCGTCCAAAACACACCCTCATACCAAAGCCAGATAAATATACCACAAAAAAAGAAAACTAAGGCCAATATCCCTTATGAAGACAGATGCAAAACTCAACAAAATAGTAGCAAACTGAATACAACAGAATTATACATCATGATTGTATTAGTCAGCCAAAGGCGTGCTGATGCAAAATACCAGAAATTGGTTGGTTTTCGTAAAGGGTATTTATTTGGGGTAGGAGCTTACAGATACCAGGCCATAAAGCATAAGTTACTTCCCTCACCAAAGTTTATTTTCACATGTTGGAGCAAGATGGCTGCCAACGTCTACAAGGGTTCAGGCTTCCTGGGTTCCTCCCTTCCTGGGGCTGGCCTCTCTTTCTTCTGTGAGCTTACTTCCCAGGGCTCCAGCTTAAGGCTTCAGCATCAAACTCCAACATCAAAACACCAACATCAAAAACCCCAACTCTGTCTTTTGCCATGCCTTTTATCTGCGAGTCCCCATCCACCAAGGGGCAGGTACTCAATGCCCTACTGACATAAGAGGTTTACTTGGTTAAGTAATGAAGTAAATCTCTGAATCCAATATAATCTCATATGCCCAGAGGAAAAGACCAGTTTACAAACATAATCCAATATCTCTTTTTGGAATTCATCAATAATATCAAACTGCTACAGGGAGCAAGTCACTTTATTAGTAAAAAAGGCTAAATGATAGCTAAGAATCTAATTCTAGATCAAAATTTTTATATTCTACTCAGGGTGACAAACAGAGTAACTCCCAAGGAGTAATAAAACACTTTATTTCTTGCTTTAAAATGGCACGATAAAAGAAAGTCAACTTCTAGTAATGGTAATGAAAATTGAGAGGAAATGAAGTCTAAAGAGTGACTGAAAAATAAAAGTGACCTTAGGTAGACAACTTATTAAGGATCTAAGGTAGGGGTTCTTAACTTTTTTTCCCCCATGGATCCCTTTGCCAGTCAGGCGAAAACCACAGACTCCTTACTAAGTCTACACTATACTGTATGTTATTTACTAAATATATCACACCTGCACCAATACATACCCACAAGAATAATATATTTTTTAATTTAAACTCAAGCTCACTGACCCCTTGTTAAGAACCCCCGATCTAAAGGAACACTTCAGAGAGTAAACAGTTTTAAAATGGTTCATAAGGGTCTTGAGTAAATTCATTGAGAATGTCAAAAGCCTGGATGTGGCTTAACTGATAGAGTGTCTGCCTACCATATAGGAGGTCTAGGGTTCAGTATCCAGGGCCTCTGGGCTCAAGTGGTGAGCTGGCCCACGGGCAGTGCTGCTGTAAGAAAGGAGTGCCCTGCCACGCAGGGGTGTCCTCCATGTAGGGGTGCCCCACGTGCAAGGAGTGCGCCCTGCAAGGAGAGCCGCCCCATGCGAAAAAAATAGTGCAGCCTGCTCAGGACTGTTACCGCACACACAGAGAGCTGACGCAGCAAGATGATGCAACAAAAAGAGGCACAGATTCCCAGTGCCACCTGACAAGAATGCAAGCGGACACAGAAAACAACACAGTGAATGGACAGAGAGCAGACAATGGGGGGAGAAGGGAGAAAAATAAATATTTTCAACTTATTTTCACGAATGTGACCAATCTCAGGCTACTGAGCTTCTTTTAAAAATGAAAAGCACTTAATGGATGCAAACTTTCTGTTTGAGGTAATGAAAAAGTTTGGGTAATAAAGGATGGTGATAGCACAATATTGTAAATGTAATTAATTTCACTGAATTGTATACCGAAAAGTGGTTAAATTGGGAAATTTTGCATATATGGTAAACAAAATAAGTTTTTAAAAAAGCAGAGTGGAATACAAGCAAAGACAAAAAAGTAGGAATTTGCTTATTTCTGTAGTAGAAAACTTGTTTCTAAAATATTTCTTGGCAGAAGCATAGAAATTTAAAATTATTTCTCCAAAAGAAATTTCCTTTGGAAATTAGACAAATATACATATGAACTGGTTGGTACTACAAAAGAATCTGTCCAGTGAAGAATCAATGAATTTTAAAAATTTAAAACTTGTAACTTGAAAAACTAATTAAGGGAAAATCCCACATTCAGGTACATATTCAACAAACATTAATGAATGGGCACATGATAAACTGTACAAACTAGGGTGATAAAACTTCACTATCGGGAAGTGGACTTGGCCCAGTGGATAGGGTGTTCGTCTACCACATGGGAGGTCGGCGGTTCAAACCCTGGGCCTCCTTGACCCGTGTGGAGCTGGCCCATGCGCAGTGCTGATGTGCACAAGGAATGCCGCGCCATGCAGGGGTGCCCCCTGTGTAGGGTAGCCCTACACGTAAGGAGTGAGCCCCGTAAGGAGAGCCACCCAGTGTGAAAAAAGTGCAGCCTGCCCAGGAATGGCGCCGCACGCACGGAGAGCTGACACAGCAAGATGACGTAACAAAAAGAAACACAGATTCCTGCGCCGCTGACAACAGAAGTGGACAAAGAACACGCAGCAAATGGACACAGAGAACAGATAACGGTGGGGGGGAGGAGAGAAATAAATAAAATAAATCTTAAAAAAACACAAAACTTCACTATCTCCATGCTCATTCTCAAATAAAGGAAATTAATCACAATCGAGCAGTCTTCTCATGGTCTGAAAGAACCATGTTCCTTCATTGACAGACACTCCTGAAGGCATAACTGATAATACCCTACACCAAGAAATACCAAGAAATGGCCCTGCAGGAAATCAGCAGAGTCTACCAGAGAAACACTGTCCCCTCTATTCACATACATGTCTACCTTTATTCTGTAGACCCAGAAAAGCAGTCAAGGTACTTTCCCTGCTACTACAACACATCACAAAGGATGATTAGTTTGTAGTTTCTACTTTTAAAATACAACAGTTGCCACTACACACACAACTAATCTGGTTTACTTTTCAGGGTCTATTTCATTTTATATGACTCAAAATCTTCCTTGAAGAATAGCTACAGCTATTTTCAGTTATTTTTCCCTAAAAAAAATAAAGTTCATCACATTTAACATTCCCTTCCTTGAGTATGGGAGTAAAAGGGTAAAGAGGAAAGGTGGTCCACTAGACGCTTCAAACAGCAGAAAAATGAAAACATGTGAAAACCATTACATAATGGAGATAGAATTTTTTTCTTAAAAGTTTGTTTATATAGTTTTTCTCATCCCTTTATTTTCAATTGAACAGAGACATTTTAGTAGTACATATTAACAGGTGGAAAGGAAAGAGGTGTTTTGGCAAGCTTCCTTTTAGACTATTTAAAAGTGGAAAAACCACATGCTGTTCCAAACACAATACATGACTTTGCTTTTGCCTAGATCTCAATGAAGGCAATTCAAAAAGAAAAATACCATATTCCTGTTTCCATTTTCCCTAGATCAGTCTCAGCTTTTTTCTGGATGAAATCAGAGTCTCGAGGGACATCAACCTCACAGTTTGAGAAACAATGCTCTAGATATGAAACAAAAAAGGAACATAATGGAAAACCTGCAGCCCTTTGTTTTCCACTTGTGAGAGTTAGACCGTACAACATCCTTCTTATGACAAGCCAAGTTGCTATTGAGAATTGTAAATTAACTCTTTGTAAAACAAATGACTTCAGGTAGAGATAATAAAACAGGGCAAAAATCTAAAGTCCCTTGTTTCTGGCAATCTCTGAAACAAAATTTCAGTTCAACTAAAGAAGCAGTATATCCCAGTCAGATCTTTTTGGTTTGTGAAAAAGAAATCTCACTTCAAAAGAAACCTTATGTAGAAAAATAAATGACATACTCAGGTGAAATAGAGAATCCACAATAATATTTATTATTTATTTGGTGCAATCCCATCTTTAATAGTACTTTCAAGTACTTTCAATTAGCAGCTGGCAAACTACAAACCAAAGGCCAAAATTTGGCCCACCACCTGTTTTTGTAAAAAAAAGTTTTATTGAAACAGCCACACTCATTCATTTACCTATTGTCTATGGCTGCTTTGAGCTACAACTGTGGAGCTGAATAGCTGCAACAGAGACTCTATGATCTACGAACCTGAGGATATTTACTATTTGGCTCTTTACAGAGAAAGTAAGCCAACTTTCGCTCTAAATCACTGGGTCGCAAACTTTAATGCTCATAAGAAACACCTGTACAGCTTATTAAAAACAGTTTTCTGGACCCCAGTCCATAGAACATATTCAGTAGGTTGAGGTGGGCTCCATGAACTTGCATTTCTAACAAGCTCACAAGTCCACGAACTGAACTTTGAGGACCACTGCTTGAAAGCATCTCATATCACGGATAAACAATGACTACAAATGTCTGAATTCCAACAAAATGAAACCTGAGGCATAAGAGAGGAGTGAGATAGATCTCTTGACTTATACTGAACTCTCGGTGTCTAAAAAGAATACAACGTTGTCACAACAATCAGTTAATTCTTCAGTCCCTCATTCTAACACTAATTCAGAAAGAACACTGGAAATTCAAGAGGGACCAGTAGGAACCAAAGGCAATTGGGTTGGAGGTTTGTAAAATCCAACCTGTTTTTCAGAGAAGCTATTAAATACAGTTTTAGCAATAGCCAAGGCAGATGCACCTATAATTTAGTGCTTGTTGACTGGACTATAAACTTAAGTACTAGAGTACATCTTAAAAAAAAAAATCTGACAAAGGAAATCTGCCATGCATTTTATAATCCCACATGGGCTAATCAAAACTCCATATAAAAATATTTAAAAAATAAAATTCTTTAAATTCTGACAAAATATGTGTAAGGAAGAGAAAAAAGGATGTCAACTGACATTATTTTACTAGAACTAGGCTCAAGCAGAACAAAAGAGGATGATATGTAAATCACTTAAAAATATCAGAATGCCACACTTGCATTTGGACACTCTAGAAAAGAGAAAGTGAAGATTTGGGGGAGAAATTCTCTCTCTGCTCATATGTTGGGACAGGAACCACCACCTTTCACTTTATTCAGCCTTTATTGTGCATCTACCATATTCAAATACGCTATATTTGGCATTAGGAATAGTGATGAGTAAACACCATTCTTGTCCTCCATCAGCTCACAATTTAGTGAAAGAGATATGTAAGTAACTGCAATACAGCCTCATAAACATTAGAAGAGTCATATATATTAATTACTGTAAGAGTGGAGAGGAGTGAGCTAATTAAATATCCTTGGAAGAAAGGTGAAAGAAGGCTTCTCGAAGCACAAAATTATTGCTTTAACGGAGACTTGAAAGATCTGAATAGGTAAAGAAGAGTAGGCACATCAGGTAGAATGTGCAAAGGTACAGCAGAGGTGAGAGAGAAAGACAGAGGTTTGAGTTCTGCAAATAGTTAGTATAGCTAAAGCAAAGTGTGCAATGTGGGAAGGGGTAAGATGGGCGTCTAGACAGGAAGGCAGAGTCCCACACAAGGAGCTCTGGCATGTCATGCTAGAGTCAAGTCTTCATTTTTCAAGTTTTAGTGAACAGGTAAAGAATTTTAACCCCAAAGTGGACTGTGAAGATTTGCATTTTAATAAAATCACTTTGGAACCAAAGAGAGGAGAGACTGAAGGCATGGAGATTGGTAAGGATTTTATTTTCAATCTAAAAATTCTGACAAGACTTTCAATAGATTGGTAATATTTACAGTCAAATAAAGGAGGTAAGAACAAAATGCCATATTGATAGTGTCCAGACCCAAAATAACCAGGGAAAAAAGCTAGGTAAATAAAAATATTTTTTAAAAAAAGTCAGAACCAACTGGTGTCTTCCCTATCTTTAAATGGTATTCTATCATAAAAAATTCAAGTCTAAATGATCTGAATTTTTAAGGTCAATGATAACACTAAACAGCAAAATATATGTAGCTACTACACAGAAAGAAAATAAAAATTAAAAAACCCACCTTTTTAAGAACACTATAAGACATGAGCTATAACAAATGATCATGAAAGAGATGCTAATGAAAGATATAAGTATTCCTTGAAGGTAATTCCACTACATACTTTATTTTAATCAGATTAAAACATGAAAATGTTTCTGATTAATCAATGAAAATCTCCCATTACCATTTGTTCAGTGTTTAAAATGACATTTTTTTTTAGAAAATACTGTGATATTTTATTAAAAATGCTGCTGAAAAGTTTATACATATGTGTCTAACCATATATATCTTCTATCATTACTTAAGGCAAAATTAAAAACAAAATTGTAAAATAATAACCCAAGAAACCATTAAACTCTGCGCGCCTCTGAAGGTCAAGAATAAAAGCCTAGGAAAGTAATTTTTTCCTATTGTTTTTCTTTTTTCTCTTTTTATAGATATCAAGTATACTTTATGCTCATAGAACTCTATGAAGATTCTATATCTTCTTTCCATGTAGAAATAAGATAGCATTTAAGATGTATTTAATTGCTTTTGATCATAGTCCTCTGTAAAAGCTAAAGTTATTCACTTAACAGGAACTCTTTTTCCAAATGTCACAAGCCCGATGCCTTACTGTACATATTGCTAGCAGAAGACAATTGGAAATACTGACATCTTGAACTGATGTGAAAAACCACTATAAGAACACAATGATATAATTTGTAATATCCTTTAAACGTACATCTATTTAGTTTTTAAAAGCTCTCCTTTCCTGGGCATAAGTATTCATTGAGGTAGTCAACTATTCAGATGAACAATGGTGGAAGACTTTCAAACAGGCAAAACCAAATCTAGTCAGGTTTTAAAGTACTATCTATATGAAATTTGCAGGCGTTTCATTTCATCTCAGCAACCATCTAAGAGCAAAATAGCTTCTATCATCCTTGGATGGTTTTTTTTAGGGAAAACTACAAAAACAATGCATTTGTCTTTCCTTCACAGGACTTATCAACTTTACAAATCTGTATGGGAGGTCAGGTTCCTGTTTCTACAGGTAGCTTTTCCTTCCCACACCTCCCTAGCATGTACATAATTCTAAACCACTGGCAGGTAAATGAAGCACCTAAGGCAATTCTGGTATCACTCTGACTTCCCCTGACATATAGTTTATTTTAACAGTATCTTATAAAGAATACTTAGCCATACTTAAAAAACAAAGTCACTTTTTTGTAAAATACTATCTAAAGCCCCAAAGTCTTCCAGTATTTTATTTGCTTCAGAAAAACTCTGCAAAGTGAACATTGTAACTACGCGTAAGAAAAAGAATGTAAATTTCTTCAGATTTAACCAAGGCAATATAGATAAAGTGTTCAAAGAATCAGGAAAAATTCAGAATCCATACTTCTACAGGAACTACCAGATTTGACTCACGAAAGCAATATATTTGTCAAGTGCAAAATAATTAGAAATCATTCATAGCTATACTTCATTATAAACAAGTCCACTAAAAAGGGCCACAAATGTACACAAGACAAAAATTAGCAGGGGATTTCACTTCCAAGAGAATTTATTCTAAATACAACACACACAATTTAAAGAAATCTCTCAATGTGCTTAAAAAAAAAAAAAATTAATTCCAGAACAAAGTATAAACTATTTTTTCTGTAAGGGTATAAAGAACTACTTACCTTCATTTCCACAGCAGCAGTATCCTGGTCGTGATGACCCATCAGATTAGGAAAAAATGTCATATTGTATGCCATGTTCATACATCTGGGAATAGCAATTGGTTCACAAGTGAAGAGACTGTGCCCTCTTACCAGGGGTAGAAAAATACATGTCAACAAAAATATAAATACTGCCATTTTCTTCAAATTCTCGATTTTACCACATGACTTGGATTAATAATCACTTTTAATGCTCAGAAGATTCCCATCCAAATATAAAACGTCCAAAATTCTCATTTCATTATTTTATCATTTTGAAGGAAGCTGTTTTCCTGAAAATGAGTTCTGGGTCAATTACTGTAAAAATAACCAAAAGGGTGTATCAATAACATTTGTCATAAACTCAGATACAGACGTAAAAGTGCAGAGCTAAAATTTTTATACTAGGTAACACTGGAAAGACCGTGGAAAATTCCATCCTCCCACGATGCTCTTCCACTAGCCTTGGCAAAGAATTACTCATTTGCGAGGAAATCTCACCTCTAGGGACCCAATTATAGGTTTGTGCTATGCTATAAGAAACATTGGGCAAAAGGGGGCATAAAATAAGAGAGATGGAGAAAAAGAAATTCTGGGGGTAGAGAATAAGTTAAAAAGAATGAACAGAATGTACAAAATCTAAGGGCCCCTGTTGGAAATCATACTTAGGCACAAGAAAACTGAGGCCCAGAGAAATTCCTTAAGCCCTAGGTAGTTCTGAGACTCTTTAAAAGACTCTAAAAGTCAATTTTTGTGGCTGTCTTCTGGAAATATACTTTTCCTGTTTTTCAAAAAGTCAACCAAAGGGCGACTTTTAGGATTCCTTCCGCGAAGGAGCGGACGGTAGTTTCTACGGGCGCGGAAGGTGCGGATCCTGTCTAAAGGGGAAACGAGCAAATCTGCCCCGCGAGGGCGACAGGGTCGTCCGGAGGAGGAGGGCCGTGGGCCCCGAAGAACCAACAACCGCCACCTTCCCCCAACACAAACCCACGCGTGCCGCGTCTTCCAGCGCGGGGCAGGGCACCTCCTCCTCCCCCGGGCACCGGCCCGGGCCTAAAGGCGGGCAGAGCGCCCCGACCCCCGCCCGTGCAGCGCCCGGGGACCCTGCAGCGCCTGCGCGGGGCTGGCTCCAACTCCCGAGGAAACTTGGGCGGGGGCGGGCCGTCCCGCCGCCGCCTCCCCTGCACCTGCAGCTCCGAGCGCTCGGCCCCGCCGCCCCACTCCCGGCGCAGCCCCGCCCGCCCCGCGGCCCCCCGCGCGCCCGCGCTCCGCCGGGCCCGGCCGCCCCACGCCCGCCTCGCCGCGGCCGCCCGCCCAGGCGGGGGCGAGGAGCCTCACCTCGGGCGGCAGTCGGGGGCCGCTCTCCCTCCCCGCCCTCGTCCCGGCGCGGTCTCCGAGCGGCTGTCGACGGCTCCCGGGAGCGTTCGGAACCCGAGCCTCCCCCCGAGCCCCGCGGGGCGCGAGAGCTGAGCGATCCCGCGAGACTGCGCTGCGGGGCGGGCGGGCAGGTCGCGGCTCGCCGCGGCCGGGCCTGGCTGAGGCGCCGCGCGGGCGGGGCTGGGGCGCGGCGCCGCAGGTGCCTGCCTCGGGCCGTGGAACCGGCACGTCCGCGCCGCCTTGCTCTGTTACGGTGTCTGAGGCGCAGGGCCGTGCCCTGTATCGCTGTCGGGGTCCGGAGAGGTTCAGCCTAGCTGGGACTTGGGACGCTCTGGGAGATCCTCAGAATAAAACACTCTAGCTGTAAAGTCTCACGGCCCAGCCGCACTTGGGTTTTAAGGAGCCGAGAGCTCTTTCACAGGGCCGCTTTGCTCTGTGAAGTCAATTGGACAGGTGACCTGAGTTGGGAAGTGGAGGCATACTTACATGTTCCAGGATAACGTCCTAAAAGGCCCCTTTCATTTGGGGAGCCTGGTAGCTAACTTGAAGCACGGGCGGCAGTGGGATTCCAGCCCTGGCAGGCCCTGCAGGGGTATTTACGCTTGAAAATCCTGTCCAACTCTGCCACTCATCATCTCAGGTAAATTGCCTGATCTTTCAGGGCCTTAGTTTCTTCGTAGTAATGGAAATGATGAGAGTTATAATGACAGTTAGCCCTTACTAGTATTGTCTATAAATCATGCATCTACATCTATCTAATCTGCAAGACACTTCAAGAGGTAGACAGAATTGCATGAGAAGCAAATGAACTTTGAAAAACGCAAAGTCGTGTTTAATTGGAGGCTATTGTCACTATCAGATAAAACATCCTGCTTCAGAAAACAAAGATCAGATTTCATGAAGTACCTGGGATGAAGGGCACTGCTGAATAACCAGAGTAAGTGTTTTGAAACCTGCAAAACAGCAAAATGGGAAAAGGCTTGAAATTGGAGGGGCGAATTCCTCCCCAGTTTTACCAAAAGCCTAGGACTGATATTGGGGGATAGCAAGTCGTGAAGAAATCATACCATTAAGACCTGGACAATTTACTTATATATTGCAGAACCTAAGTTTCTATGTAGGGAGAATATTTCTCCCCAATTTTCACAAACTTGATGAACCCTTCTGTGGACAGGCTTGAAGCAGAACCAGGCAGTGACATTTTTAAATGATGCCTTTGACATTCAGATGAACAAATGTAATGTGATTTGAAGGAAAAGATGGTATAAATTGAATTACACTGAAACAAAAACTGTTTAACTTGAGTGGTATTTGATTACATAATGAGCGGTGATGAGCCACAATGATTTTTGTCAGGGTGAATTTGGAGAGTTTAGGTGATTTCCTATATATAATCATGTTTCCCCCTGTTATTTTCATCCATTTAAAATAGACTTTACCTTTTAGAGCAGTTTTATGCTTAGAGAAAAATTGAGCAAGAATATTGACTTCCCATATGGGCCACTTCCTTCTCCCCTTTCTCCTATTGTTATTATCTTGCACTAATGTGGTACATTTGTTACAATTGATAAACCAATATTAATACATTATTATTAACAGAAGTCCAGAGTTTACATTACCATTCACTGTTTGTGTTGTACAATTCTATGGGTTTTGATAAATGCATAATGTCATGTATCCACCTCTGCAGTATCACTGCCCTAAATAAATCCCCTCTGCAGGACCCTGAAGCCCTAGCATCCTTTGATTTTTTTTACTGTCTCTCTTTTTAAAAATTTATTTTTTGTTTCTTTGTCCACCTCTGTTGTTGTCAGCGGCATGGGAATCTCTCTTTCTTTTGGTTGCATCATCTTGTTGTGTCAGCTCTCCAGGTGTGTGGCATCATTCCTGGGCAGGCTGCACTTTCTTTCGCTCTGGGCGGCTCTCCTTATAGGGTGCACTCCTTGCGCATGGGGCTCCCCTACGTGGGGGACACCCCTGCGTGGCAGGGCACTCCTTGCGCACATCAGCACTGCGCCTGGGCCAGCTCCACACTGTGCCAGCTCCACACAGGTCCAGGAGACCCAGGGTTTGAACTGTGGACCTCCCATGTGGTAGACGGATGCCCTAACCACTGGGCCAAGTCTGGTTCCCTTTACTGTCTCTCTAGTCTTACCTTTTCCAGAATGTCATGTAGTTGGAATCATATATTGTATAGCCTTTTCAAACTTGCTTCTTTCACTTAGCTATGTTCATGTAAGTTTCCTCCATGTCTTTTTATTTCTTTTAATCACTGATAATGATTTATTTTTTGATATAAAAAGTTCATCTCAATGGCATTAAGAACATAGACTTTGGTGTTCAAAATCCCTGGTTTCAAAGCTTAACTCTGACATTTTCGAGCTGTGTGACCTTAAGCAAGTTACTTGACCTCTCTGGGCCTTACTTTTCTCATCTGCAAAATATGGATAACAATCTGACAGTGGTGGTTTTATTCATTCTCTTACTCTTCTTTTTACTCTTCTGCACTGATGCTGGGGGATAGTGGTGAGTAAAATGAGAAATAGCAGACTCTTACTTGAATAGTTCTGTTTTAGTTAGCTAGCAGATACCAGGAAATGGGTTGGCTTAACAATAGGAATTTAGTATCTTACAGTTTTGAGACTGAGAAAAATGTCCAAATCAAGGCATCATGAAGACTATGCTTTCTTCCCAAAGACCAGCTGTCAGTGATCCTGGACTCCTCCATCACATAGCAAGTCACATGGTGACATCTGCTGGCCTCTCCCTTCTCTTCCAGGTTCCATTTCAGCTTCTTGCTTTCAAGACTTTTCTCTTTCTTAGTCTGAATTTCATTCTCTTTTAAAGGTCTCCAGTTAGAGGATTAAGACCCACACTGGACCATGCCTTAACTGAAGTAACCTCATCAAAAGGTCATACTTACAACAAGTTTACACCCATACGAATGGATTAGCTTTAAGAATATGATTTCCTGGAGTAATACAGTTCCACACAGGTCAAGGAGGCCCGGGGTTTGAACCATGGACCTCCCACGTGGTAGGTGGATGCCCTATCCATTGGGCAAAGACTGCTTCCCTTATTGTAGTTTTGATTTGCCTTGTCAAAAATCACTTGACTGTAGAACAGAGGGTTGATTTCTGAGTTCTTGATTCAGTTCCATTGGTCAATTATGCCAGTACCATGTTGTCTTTACCAAAGTCAGGACATGAGAGTCCTCCAATTTCATTCATTTTAAGACATTTTTGGCTATTCAGAGCCACTCTTCCAAATAAATTTGGTTACTGACTTTTTGATTTCTGCAAAAAAGGCTGTTGGCATTTTTATTGGAATTGCACTGAATCTGTAAATCAGTTTGGGTAGAACTGACATCTTAATGATATTTAGTCTTCCAGTTCATGAATATGGAACATCCTTCCATTTATTTAAGTCTTCTTCATTTTTTTTTTTTTTAAAGCAATGTTTTGTAATTTTCAGAATACAGGTCCTTTATGTCTTTGGTTAAGTTTATTCCTAAATATTGGATTATTTTAGTTGCTATCATAAATGGAATTTTTAAAAAATTTCCTTCTCAGCTTGCATTTTAATAGTGTATAGAGACACTATTGATTTTTTGCATGTTAATCTTGTATCCCACCACTTTTCTGAACTTGTCTATTCATTCTAGTAGCTTTGTTGTAGATTTTTCAGGATTTTCTAGATATAGGCTCATGTCATGAGTAAATAGAGTTTTGTTTCTTCCTTTCCTATTTGGGTGCCTTTTATTTAGTTGTCTAGCCTAACTGAACTTCTACTGCAATCATTGAATAATAAAGATGACAGTGGGCATTGGTGTCTTGTTCCTGATCTCAGCAGGAAAGCTTCCAGTCTTTCACCATTGAGTACCACACTGGCTGTAGGTTTTTCATATATGCACTTTACCATTGAAAGAGTTTCCTTATATTCCTCTCTATTGGAGTGTTTTTTAATCAAGAAAAAGTGCTGTATTTTGTCAAATTCCTTTTCTGCATCAATAGAGAGGATCAGGGAAGCGAATGTGGCTCAACTGATGGAGTTCTGCCTGCCATATGGGACGGCCAGGGTTCAGACCCAGGGCCTCCTAACCCATGTGGTGAGCTGGCTCAGGTGCAGTGCTGATGCGTGCAGGGAGTGCCCTGCCACTCAAGGGTGTCCCCCGTGTGGGGGAGCCCCACGTGCAAGGAGAGTGCCTCACGTGGACAGCTGCCCTGCACGAAGGGAGTGCAGCATGCCCAGTAGTGGTGCTGCACACATGGAGAGCTGATACAGCAAGGCGATGCAACAAAAAGAGACACAGATTCCTGGTGTCACTGACAAGAATGCAAGGAGACACAGAAGAACACACAGCAAGTGGACACAGAGAGCAGGCAATGGGTGTGGGGGGAGTGGGGGGAAGTGAAGAGAAATAAGTAAAAAATAAATCTTTAAAATAAATAGGATCATACGATTTTTCTTCTACAATTTATCAAGGTGGTTTATGACATTAATTGATTTTCTTGTGTTGAACTACCCTTGTATACCTGGGATAAAACCCACTTGATCGTGGTGTATAATTCTTTCAATTTGCTTTTGGATTCTGTTTGCAAGTGTTTTGTTTAAGATTTTTGCATCTATATTCATTAGAGATATTGGTCTGTAATTTTTTTTGTAGTATGTTTCTCTGGTTTTGGTATTAGGGGACGTTGGCTTCATAGAATGAGTTTGGTAGCATTCACCCCTGTTCAATTTTTTTTTGGAAGAGCTTGAGCAAGATTGATATTAGGTCATCTTTGAATGATTGGTAGAATTCACCTGTGAAACCATCTGGTGCTGGGCTTTTCATCTTTGGGAGGTTTTTGATAACCGTTTCAATCTCTTCACTTGTGATTGCTTTGTTGAGGTCTTCTATTTCTTCTAGGGTCAGTATAGGTGGTTCATGCGTTTCTAGGAATTTGTCCATTTCCTCTACACTGTAAAGTATTTTTGGGCATACAGTTCTTCATAGTATCCTCTTATGATCTCTGTTATTTCTGTGGGATCAGTGGTAGTGTCCCCACTCTCATTTCTGATTTTATTTGAGTCTTTTCTCTTTTTTTCTTTGTCAGTCTAGCTAAGGGTTTGTCAATTTTGTTGGTACTCTCAAAGAACTAACTTTTGGTTTTGTTGATTCTGTTTTTTTCCTCTCCATTCATTTTTCTCTGATCTTTCCTATTTCTTTCCTTCAGTTTGGTTTGGGATTCGTTTGCTGTTCTTTTCCTAGTTTCTCCTGGTGTGAAGTTAAATCTTCAATTTTAGATCTCTCTGTTTTTTCATACCATTTGTTACACAATATATTTCATTCGTAGTAACAAAATCATACAGTTTTTGTCCATTTGTGTCTGGATTGCTTCACTCAACATAATGTCCTCCAGGTTCATCCATACTGTCATGTTTTAAAACTTCATTTCTTCTTACAGCTGCATTATATTCCATCACGTGATAGACACCTGGGTTGTTTAAAACTTTTGGTAATTGTGAATAATACTGCTGTGAACATCTGTGCGCAGATGTCTGTTCATGTCACTTCTCTCAGTTCTTCTCCATATATACCCAGTAGTGGTATTGCAGGGCCATGTGGCAAGTCTATATTCAACTTCTTTAAGAACTACCAAACAATCCTGCACAGTGGCTGTACCACATCCACTGACAGTGAATAGTGTTCTATCTCTCCATATCCTCTCCAACACTAGTAGTTCTCTGTCTTTTTATTAGTGGACATTCTGATAGGTGTTGAAATGATATCTCATTGTAGTTTTGATTTGCCTTTCCCTAATCATTAGTGATGTTGAACATTTCTTCTTTTTTTTCTTGTCTTTTGTATTTCTTTTTTGGACAAATTTCTATTCAAGTCTTTTGCCCATTTTTTAATTGGGTTGTTTGTTTTTTTATTGTTGAGTTGTAACATCTCTTTACATATACTGGATATTAAACCTCACTGGATATATGATTTCCAGGTATTTTCTCCCATTGACTTGACTGCCTTTTCACTCTTTTGACAAAGTCCTTTGAGGTGCAAAAGTGTTTAATTTTGAGGAGGTCCCACTTATCTATTTTTTCTTTTGTTGCTTGTGCTTTGGGTGTAAGGTCCAAGAAACCACTGCCTACTACAAGGTCTTGAAGATGTTTCCCTACATTTCCTTCTAGTAGGTTTATGGTCTTGGCTTTTATATTTAGGCCTTTGATCTATTCTGAGTCGATTCTTGTATAGGGAGTGAGATAGGGGTCCTCTTTCATTCTTTTGGTTAGAGATACCCCAGCACCATTTGTTTACAAGACTGTTTTGTCCCATTAACATTAACTTAGTAGGTTTGTCAAAAATCAGTTGGCCATATAGGTGAGGGTTTATTTCTGGATTCTCAAAATTCTATTCCTCTGATAAATGTGTCTATCTTTATGTCAGTACTATGCTGTTTTGACCACTGAAGCTTTGTAATATGTTTCAAGGTCAGGCAGTGAAATTCCTCCCATGCTGCTCTTCTCTTTTAGAATGCTTTTGGCTATTCAGGCGCACTTTCCCTCCCAAATGAATTTGGTAATTGCCTTTTCTAATTCTGTAAAGTAGGCTGTTGGAATTTTTATTGGTATTGCATTGAATCTATAAATCAGTTTGGGTAAGATTGACATTTTTGTGATATTTATTCTTCCAATCCATGAACATGGAATGTCTTTCCATTTGTTTAGGTCTCTTTTTATTTCTTTTAGCATTGTTTTATAATTTTCTGCATATCCTGTACTTCTTGGTTAAATTAATTCCTAGGTATTTGAGTCTTTTTGTTGCTATTGAAAATGGATTTTTCCCCCTGATTTCCCCCTCAGATTGTTCAGTCCTAGTATACAAAACCATTACTGATTTTTGCATGTTGATCTTGTATCCTGTCACTTTGCTGAATGCATTTATTAGCTCAAGTAGCTTTGTCGTGGATACTTCAGAATTTATAAGTACAGGATCATGTCATCCACAAATAGTGGGAGTTTTACTTCCTCTTTTCCTATTTGGGTGCCTTTAATTTTTTTATTCTTGCCTAGTTGCCCCAGCTAGAACTTCTAGTACAATATTGACTAACAATGGTGACAGTAGGCATCCTTGTCTTGTTCCCAATCTTAGAGGGAAAACGTTCAACTTTTTCCCATTGAGTATGATGTTGACTGTGGGTTTTTCATATATGCCTTTTATCTTACTGAAGAATTTTCCTTCTATTCCTGTCTTTTGAACTGTTTTTGTCAAAAAACGATGCTGGATTTTGTCGAATGCCTTTTCTGCATCAATAGAGATTATCAGGTGTTCTTTTTCCTTCAATTTGTTAATGTGGTGTATTACATTGATTGATTTTCTTATGTTGAACCAACCTTGCATACCAGGAATAAATCCAACTTTGTCATTATGTGTAAGTCTTTTGATATGCTGTTGGATTCTATTTGAAAGTATTTTGGCGAGAATTTTTGTGTCTATGTTCATTAGAGAGAGTAGTCTGTAATTTTCTTTTCTTGTTGTTTCTTTATCTGGCTTTGGTATTAGGGTGATGTTGGCTTCCTAAAATGTGTTGGGTAATATTCCTCCTCTTCACTCTTTTGGAAGAGTTTAAACAAGATTGTTGTTAATTCTTTTTTTGCTTGGTAGAAACCACCTGTGAAGCCATCTGGTCCTGGACTTTTCTTTGCTTGGATATTTTTGATGACAAATTCAATCTCTTTCATTGTGATTGGTTTGTTAATTGATTGTATTTCTTTTAGCATCAGTGTATGTTGTTTGTGCATTTGTTGGAATGTGTCCATTTCATCTAGGTTGTCTAGTTTGCTTGCATATAGTTTCGCATAGTATCCTCTGTTGATTCTTTTTATTCTGTGGGGTCATTTGTAACTTCTCCCCTTTCATTTCGGATTGTATTTATTTGCATCTCCTCTCTCTTTTTCTTTGTCAGTCTAGCTAGGGGTTTGTCAATATTATTGATCTTCTCAAAGAACCAGCTTTTGGTTTTGTTGATTTTCTCTATTCTTTTTTGTTGTTGTTCTCAATTTCACTCATTTCTGTTCTAATTTTTATTCTTTCTTTTCTTCTCCTTGCTTTGTGATTGGTTTGCTCTTCTTTTTTTCTAGTTTTTCTAGTTGTTCAGTTAAATCTCTGTGTGTAACTCTTTCTTCTTTTTAAATATAGATATTTAGGGCTACACATTTCCCTCTCAAGACTGCCTTTGCTGTATCCCATAAGTTTTGATAAGTTGTGTTCTTGCTTTCATTTGTCTCAATAATTTACTGATTCACTCTCAATTTCTTCTTTGAGCCAATGATTATTTAGGAGTGTGTTGTTCAGTCTCATACATTTGCAAATTTACTTTTTTCCTGTCTATTATTGATTTCCAGTTTCATTCCATTATGATTTGAGAAGGTGCTTTGTATAATTTCAGTCTTTTTATATTTATTGAGAGCTACATTGTGCCCTAACATGGTTTATCCTGGAGAAAGATTTCAAGGGCACTTGAGAAGAATGTATAACCTGCTGAGTTTGGAAGCAGTGTTCTGTATATGTCTGTTAGGTCTAACTTGTTTATCATATTGTTCAAGTTCTCTGTTTCCTTACTGATCTTCTTTCTAGTTTTATCTAATGATGTGAGTGGGGTGTTTAAGTCTCCAATGATTATTGTAGAGATGTCTATTTCTCCCTTCAGTTTTCCCAGAGTTTGTCTCAGGTTTTGGGGCACCCTGGTTAGGTGCATAGATATTTTTGACTGTTATATCTTCTTGATGGATTGTCCCTTTTTTAATATATAATGACCTTCTATATCTCTTATAACTTTTTTTGCATTTAAAGTCTGTTTTCTCTGATATTAGTATAGCTACCCTGCTCTTATTTGCATGGAGTATCTTTTTCCAACCTTCCACTTTCAGCTGTTTTGTATCCCTGGGTCTAAGCTGAGTTTCTTGTAGGCAACATATGGAGGGCTTATGTTTTTTTGTTTTTTTAATCATTCTGTCAGCTTGTATCTTTTGATTGGGAATTTTAATCCATTCACATTCAATGATATTACTATAAAGGCATTATTTACCTCCACTATTTTATTCTTTGGTTTTCATATGTCATTTCATATTTGTCTTTTTACTCTTTTGGTTATCCTTTCTGCTATTCTTTCTTCTACACTTCCCTCCAAGCTTCTCTCTCCTGTCTTTTTCTTTCAGGTTCTAAGTCTTCCTTTAATATTCCCTGCAAAGGTGGATTTTTTTTTTGGAACGCACTTAGTTTCTGTTTGCTTTTGAATATTTTATAGTCATCTTCATATTTGAAGGACAATTTTGTTGGATAAAGAATACTCAGCTGACAGTTTTTCTTTCAGTCTCCCAATTGTATCATACCACTGTCTTCTTGCCTATATGGTTTCTGAATAGAAATGTACGTAAGTCTTAGTGGGCGTCCCTTGTATGTGATGGTTTGCTTCTCCCTTGCTGCTCTCAGAATTTTCTCTTTATCTTTGACATTTGACCTTCTGGGTAGTATGTGCCTTGGAATGTGTCTATTTGAATTTATTCTGATAGAGGTACAGTGTGCTTCTTGGAGATGTAAGTTCATTATTTTCATGAGTGTAGCAGTTTGATATTGTTTATGAATTCCAAAAATATATGTTGGATTATGTTTGTAAACTGGTCTGTTATTGTGGGCATATTAGATTATTTTGGATTCAGAGGTTTCAGTTTTACTTGATTAAATAGTGATTAAGGCTTTGATTGGGCTACAGCAGGAGGACATTGAGTCCTTGCCCCCTTGGTCAGCAAGGACACACAGAGAAACAGAAGGGAGGTTAGAGTTTTGATATTGGAGCTCCAGGAAGTAAACACAGAGATGCAGATAGGCGAGGAAGGAGAGAGGGCTCCATTAGACATGGCAGAGACCCCAGAGAAGAGAGACAAGCCATTAGCCTGATAGTCTACAGTTGGCCTTGTGTAGAGAGCAGAGCAGCTGAGCCTGGAGAGAAACAAGTTCAAGAGAGAGACTTATCCCAGCCTACAGCTGATATTGGAAGAAGCTGGGACCACAGAGCCTTAGGAGGAAGAGGAAGGCTGACCGCTTGCAGAGTTGACAGCCATCTTGCTCCAACATGTGGCAACAGACTTTGGTGAGGAAAATAACTTATGCTTTATGGCCTGATAACTGTAAGCTTCTACCCCCAAATAAATACCCTTTTAAAACCCAACAGATTTGTGGTATTTTACATCAGCCCTTTTGCTGATTAATACAGTGAGAGTTGGGAAATGTTCAGCTATTATTTCCTCATATACTCTTTCTGTCCCTTTTCCCTTCTTTCTCCTTCTGTAACTCCCATGACATATATGTTATTGTGTTTCATGTTGTCATTCAACTCTCTGAACCCCTGCTCAATTTTTTCTATTCTTTTCTCTCTCTATTCTTTTTTCTCTTCAATTTCAGCTGTTCTGTCTTCTGTATCACTTATTCTTTCTTCTGTCATTTCAAGTGTGCTGTTATAGGCCTCTAATGTATGTGTGTGTGTTTTTAAGATTTATTTATTTCTCTCCCCTTCTGCCCCTCTGTTGTCTGCTCTCTGTGTTCATTCATTGTGTGTTCTTCTGTGTCCACTTGCATTCTTGTCAGGCAGCACTGGGAATCTGTTTCTCTTTTTGTTGCATCATCTTGCTGTGTCAGCTCTGTGTGTGTGTGGTGCCACTCCTGGGTGGGCTGCGTTTTTCACACAGGGTGGCTCTTCTTGTGGGGTGCACTCCTTGCATGTGGGGCACCCATATGCATGGGGCATCCCTGCATGGCATGGCACTCCTTGCATGTGGCAGCCCTGCACATGGGCCAGCTTACTACATGGACCAGGAGGCCCTGGGTATTGAACCCTGGACCTTCTATATTGTAGGCCAATGCTCTATCAGTTGAGCCAAGTCTGCTTCCCTCTACTATGTTTTTTTTTTTAAGATTTATCTTTTATTTATTTCTCTCCCCTCCCCCCCTCCCCAGTTGTCTGTTCTCTGTGTCCCTGCACTGTGTTTTCTTCTGTGACTGCTTCTATTCTTGTCAGTGGCACCAGGAATCTGTGTCTCTTTTGGTTGCATCATCTTGCTGTCAGCTCTTCATGTGTGTGGTGCTACTCCTGGGCAGGCTGAACTTTCTTTCACTCTGGGTGGCTCTCCTTACAGGGTGCACTCCTTGCGTGTGGGGCTCCCCTATGCGGGGGACACCCCTGCGTGGCATGGCAGTCCTTGTGCGCATCAGCACTGTGTGTGGGCCAGCTCTACACAGGTCAAGGAGGCCCTGGGTTTGAACTGTGGACCTCCCATGTGGTAGGTGGACACTCTATCCATTGAGCCAAGTCTGCTTCCCTCTAATATGTTTTTTATCTCATCTATAGTGTCTTTCATTCCCATGAGCTCTGTTACTTTTCTGATCAGGATTTCAAATTCCTCTTTGCACTTGCTCAACATCTTCTTGATGTATTTATCTCTTTAGCCATATTGTCTTTCAACTTATTAATCTGATGTTGGAAATTTGTGCTCATCTCACTAGTTAGTTCTCTCAAATCCTGCATCTCTTCTGGGGCTTTGATATATTTCTTTTCTTGGGCCCTGTCTTCTATTTTCTTAATATGGCTTGTAATTTTTTCCTGATGTCTAGGCATCTGATTAGGATGTAATTTACTCAGACATTCAATTTCTTTCTCTTTTGTAGGGAATTAGTGGCAGGGGGCTGTGTTACCACTGCTCTTTGATTCTTGACTTGACCTGGATTGTTAGGAATGTCCCTGCTAATTGCTCAAAATTGGGCACTGGACCCAGTAATTGGGTGTAGACTCACTTCCTAGGGCCTTGGGGAGGAAGGTTATAGAGGCCAGGAAAGCCCTCCTACTTATTTTTAAATTTTCTCATGTGCACTTCCTTGGTCTGCCAGCAGATGGCGCTCTTTGGCAGCTCTGCATTCAACGCCTGCTTGGAATGTATTTGTTGCAACACAGACTGGATCAATGTGATAGAGCTTTCTGTCTGGAGGCTAGGAGCCTTGTAATTCAAACTTTCTCTGAGACTGTTCTCCAGCCTTCTCTGTCAGCCCCCTCCCTTTTCCTGGCTAGGAAATATTTCCATTCCCCTGTAAAATCTCAATAATCAGTCTCAGTTAGTATAGAAGGAGATTGAGAGGGTCAAACAATGGTGTGGCCCCACCTGGCCTGGAAGGGCTCCTGGGACATGGCAGACCAAATTTGTGAGTCAAAAGCTGGGTCAGCCTTAGGCTGTGTCCCTCTCTCTCCCCTTTCCTGGGGCATCCTCAATAATCAGTTCCAGCCCGAAGAGAGGGAGATTGTGAGGGTCGAATTTCTCCTTTCCTGTGTGGGTTCCTAGGACAAACCATGGTGTGGTCCCACTCAGCCTTGAAGGGCTAGTGGGACACAGCAGAACAAATTTGTGGGTCAGAAGCTGAGTTGGCTTTATGTCTGTAGCTACAGGCCCCGAAACCTGAGAATTCTAGTGTCTTTAGTGTGCGGGATGGTGCTGGCAGCAGCTGCTAGTGGTTTCAACTCACAGTTCTGTAGTTGCAATTTCCCTCCTTTTCCTCCTCTCCTCTAGGCAGTGTCTAGCCTTTACCTACTGTCCTAAACCCTAGAAGATCTTTGTCTAGGCTGTTTCAGCCTGTCCTCTAGCTATTTTTCTGGAGGAGAAGAGAGTACTGTGTCTTTCTAGTCCACCATCTTCCCAGAAGTCCTCTTTTCTTCTTTTGTAATGTAAACATTCAGGGCTATAAATTTCCCTCTCACCACTGCCTTTAGATTGTCCCATAGATTTTTTTAAAAAATTGATCCTCCTCCCTTGCAGCTTGCTTGCTGTCTGCTCTCTGTGTCCATTTGCTGTGCATGCTTCTACTTGTCTGCTTGTCTCCTTTTGTTGCATCATCTTGATGCACCAGTTCTCCATGGACATGGGCTGTCAGCTCTTCGCAGGCACCAGCCATCATCTCTCATAGGCACGGGCTGTTAGCGCTCGGTGGGCATGGGCCAGCATGCCTTCACAAGGAGGCCCTGGGATGCGAACCTAGGGCTTCCCATATGGTAGACGGGAGCCCAATTGATTGAGCCACAGCCGCTTCCCTTTCCCATAGATTTTGATATGTTGTGTTCTTATTTTCATTTGTCTCAACATATTTCCTGAATTCTCTTGCAATTTCTTCTTTGAGCCACTGATATTTAAGAGTGTGTTGTTAAATCTCCATATATTTTTGAATTTCCCTTTTTCCATCATTATTGATTTCCAGCTTTATTCTGTTATGATCAGAGAAAGTGTTTTGTATAATTTCAATCTTTTAAAATTTATTGAGACTTGTCTTGTGGCCCAACATATATTCTATCTTGGAGAAGGATCCATGAACACTTTAAAAGCTGTATACCATGCTGTTTTGGGGTGCAATGCGCTATAGATGTCTGTAGATCATGTATCATATTATCAAGCTGTTTCCTTATTTATCCTCTATCCAGATATTCTATCCAATATTGAGAGTGGTGTATTGAAGTTTCCAACCATTATTGTAGAAACATCTTTTTCTCCCTGACTCCCTGTTCCTTTTCTCTTGTAACAGCTGATGAAGAAGATGTCTGCTCCTCTCTCAGTCAGCTGCAATAAGCCAGGGGTTTTATGCCCACTTACTATTTGGAGATGAGCCCTTCCTGGCAGTGGAGGTTTAGTAACTCAGTTTTTTGTGTTGGGTTCTTTGTCTCTCTTTCCCTCTCTCTGCTGGGAGTTGTGAGGCACTGTCGTGGTCTGCTGACCCCCAAAGCAGATCCCTCAGGTAGCTTTTGATGCTTTCTCCATTGTTTTTGTGAGAGATCTGAGCCTTGCCTGCCTAATCCAATGCCATCTTCCCACAATCCTCTTTAAATATTATAATGCTATTATGAATGGAATTGTTTTCTTAATTTCATTTTGAGATTTTTCATTACTCATCTATGGAAATACAACTGATTTTTTGTCTAGCTTATATACTGCAACTTTGCTGAATTCTTTTATTGGCTCTTAATTTTTATGTAAGGATTCCTTAGGATTTTCTAGATACAAGATAATGTCATTGGCAAATAGAGTAATTTTACTTCTTCCTTTTCAATCTGGATGCCTTTTATGTGGGTTCATCTTTTATTCAATCAATACATTCTATTAGATTGATTGATTTTCAGATATTGAACCAAACTTGCATTCCTAGGCTAAATCCCATTTGGTCTTGGTGCATAATCCTTTTCATATGCTGCTGGATTCAATTTCTTAGTATTTTGTTGAGGACTTTTCCATCTATCTTTATAAAGGATACTGGTCTGTAATTTCTTTTCTTGTGATGTCTTTGTCTAGTTTTGGTCTTAGGGAAATACTGGCTTCATAGAATGAGTTAGAAGTGTTCCCTCCTCTTTAATATTTTTGGAAGAGTTTGAGAGGGATTGGTGTTAATTATTCTTTAAACATTTCATAGAATTTAACAGTAAAGCCATCTGGTCCTTGGCTTGTCTTTCTGTGAAGTTGTACTTTTTTTAAATTTTTAATTTTGAAATACTTCCAAACTTGAGGACTGTTACAAAAATGATAAAAACTCCACATAGAGAATTCCAATATATCCCTACCCCACTCCTCCCCCCCCACCCCCCCCAGATACCCAGATCCACAAATTTTAACATTTTGCCACATTGGTTGTATCATTCTAACTATCTGCCTGTCTGCCCATCTGTCTATCCAGCAATCTGCCTGTCTGCCTTTCTGTGTATTTATCAATTGATTTTATGAACAGTTGTATACATCGTGCTCCTTAACCACTTAATATCGTTATTTACATTTCCTAAGAACAAAGATGGGCGGCGGACTTGGCCCAGTGGTTAGGGCGTCCGTCTACCACATGGGAGGTCCACGGTTCAAACCCCGGGCCTCCTTGACCCGTGTGGAGCTGGCCCATGTGCAGTGCTGATGCGCGCAAGGGGTGCGGTGCCAGTCAGGGGTGTCCCCCGCGTAGGGGAGCCCCACACGCAAGGATTGCGCCCCGTAAGGAGAGACTCTCAGCGTGAAAGAAAGTGCAGCCTGTCCAGGAATGGTGCCGCACACACAGAGAACTGACATGACAAGATGACACAACAAAAAGAAACAGATTCCCGGGCCACTGACAACAGAAGCGGACAAAGACGACGCAGCAAATAGACACAGAGAACAGACAACCGGGGTGGGGGGGTGGTGGGGGAAAGGGGAGAGAAATAAATAAATAAATCTTAAAAAAAAAAAAGAACAAAGATGTTTACTTATACAACCACCTTAAGTACAGTTATCAAATTCAAGAAATTCAACATTGATATAAAGTTTATAGACTATATTAGAATATTTTTCATATATCCCAATAATGTCCCTTAAAGCCTTTTCTCTTCCCTTGCTAGATTTCATCCAGGTTAATATATTGCATTGCTTTATCACTATCTCTTTAGTTGCACTTTCTTTCTGTTTTTAATGGTAATAACATACATACAACAA
Organism: Dasypus novemcinctus; assembly: GCF_030445035.2. NCBI lineage: Eukaryota > Metazoa > Chordata > Mammalia > Cingulata > Dasypodidae > Dasypus > Dasypus novemcinctus. The sequence continues at coordinate 66,323,508 of NC_080686.1, read as the reverse complement.
AAACTTTCCTGCTAAGCTCTATTCTGCTTCTCCCAGCGGCTCCAGACTACCCTGGAATTTAGGTTGCTATTTTTCAAAGTTAGTACAGAACTGTAGAATAGAAGAATGGGACTAGGGCAAGTTAAAATGCCACAAAGTTTGCTGTTCTTACCAGGGTTTCAGCCCTTTTTCTTGAATAAATACTCCCTGGGTTGCTGCAAGCTTTAGGTTAATATTCTAAAGTTTTGAGGAAGTTAATTCTAACATTTTTGCCAGTTTCTTCTTTCTTTTTATAAAGAAGCAAATTTTCAGTGGTCCTTACTCTGCCATTTTTGCCGATAGCACTGATAAGTAGGTTCCTGTAGAAACTTTGTGCTTACTTGTATTGTGGCACTATTGTATTATGTTGAGTTATTTGTTCTAGATTAATCTGTCTATATTTTTATATTACTTTTATTCATTTAAATCTTTTTTTAACATTTAGTTTCTCATTTAACAAGGTCCAAATGACGTCCAGTAATGACCTGAGATGCAAGGGAGGGGGTCTGCTGCTTTGGACCCTTTGCTTTATTGAGTCTTGCATATCAAAATCACATTCATGGGGAAACGGACTTTGGCCCAGTGGTTAGGGTGTCCATCTACCACATGGGAGGTCTGCGGTTCAAGCCCCGGGCCTCCTTGACCCGTGTGGAGCTGGCCCATGCACAGTGCTGATGCGCACTGTTGGGGACGATTGGTGCGGGCGTGCGCTGAGATCAGCGATGCCAACGGCATGGCCGCCAGAGCAGAGCCCATTTGCTGGTTCTTCTCCCTCCCTGCTCCTTTGTTCTCTGTTCCCGCCACTGCCCAGGCTAACACAGTAAGGCAGGCGCAAGGCGCGAAATTGAAGTCTGCCCTCCACCCCAGCAACAGCAATAGCCAATCCCTAAACCCTGCCACTTCCCCTAGTAACAGCAATAGCCAATCCCTAACCGCCATCCCTCCCACTACCCCTCCCCTTCCCAAGAGTATAAATGCTTTGTTCTCACAATAAAACTTTGCAGCTTGATCCTCACCCTGTTTCGCTGTCATTCCTCGCGTCTCCTGTCTCACCATTCTCCTCCGCGCGACCACGAGCCCCTGTTCCCTGCCCCGCTGGCCGGGGCATTAACACGCGCAAGGAGTGCCGTGCTACACAGGGGTGTCCCCCGCGTAGGGGAGCCCCACGCGCAAGGAGTGCACCCATAAGGAGAGCCGCCCAGCGCGAAGGAGGGAGCAGCCTGCCGAGGAATGGTGCTGCCCACACGTCCCGTGCCGCTGACGACAACAGAAGCGGACAAAGAAACAAGATGCAGCAAAAAGACACAGAAAACAGACAACTGGGGGAGGGGAGGGGAATTAAATAAATAAAAATAAATCTTTAAAAAAAAAATCACATTCATGCAAATTCATTAAAGAACACACAACTGTCAATCACTAAGGATCTAGTGCCACCTGACACATAGTTTTGAATACATGTTCTCATGACAAATACTGTTAAGGCCCCAAGGAACCATTTGGCCTTTCTTGTTCTATGTCATTGGTTCTCAAACTTTAGTGTACACCAAAATCACCTGGAAAGCTTGTGAAATCAAATTGTTGGCCTCACCCTCACAATTTCTAACTCAGGAGGTTTGGGGTAAGGCCTATGTATTTATTTCTATTAAGTTTACAGGAGATGCTGATGATTCTAGCCCAGGGAACACACTTGGATTTGTTTCAAAGAACCACTGCTCTTTGAACAAATGAATGCTATTAATTCTATGAAGGTTTTTGTGTTACATCATTGCCAACATCAGAGGCAGGCAACCCTTTAGATTATGGGGAGGTGTTTAGGTAAGAAGTAAAACTACTTTGTCAAATTCTTCCTCTTATATAGCGTGAGTGAAAATGGGTTATTTCGTAAGAAAATATTATTTCCCAGTAGCACCAAGCATTCCTTTTTTTTGCTTCTCTTCGTGTTCCAGTCTATGACCATTAAGATATAGTCTTGATTGAAAAGAGATTAGAATAAACTGAGCACTGAAAATTTAGAAAAGAAGAATTTAAGGAATACTGTTGTTAATCTAGACCTTGCTCTAAGAGATGGTGAAAATCATGGTATGGTGACTTTTCCTATGTAACATTTCCTATGAAATAAAAGTTGCAAAAATTCACCATTTACAGTCCTATTAAAATATTCATTTTTGAAGATTAATATTGCTTTCATAATTTAAAGAATTTTATTGAAAATTTCGGAGCAAATTAGCAGAGCAAAGTTTTCCAAGTTACAATTAAGTTTCTTTTTTTTTTTTTAATTTCTCTCCCTTTCCCCTCCTCCTCAGTTGTCTGCTCTCTGTGTCCATTCGCTGTGCATTCTTCTGTGACCATGTCTATCCTTATCAGCAGCACTGGGAATCTGTATTTCTTTTTGTTGCATCATCTTGCTGTGTCAGCTCTCCATGTGTGTGGCGTCATTCTTGGGCAGGCTGCACTTTCTTTTGTGCTGGGTGGCTCTCCTTACGGGGTGCACTCCTTGCGCATGGGTCCCCCCTATGTGGGGGACACCCCTACATGGGGGACACCCCTGCATGGCACAGCACTCTTTGCACGCATCAGCACAACACATGCGCCAGCTCCACACAGGTCAAGGAGGCCCAGGGTTTGAACCGTGGACCTCCTATATGGTAGGCAGACACCCTATCCATTTGGCCAAGTCTGCTTCCCGCAATTAAGTTTCAAAAATCCAGGAGCTACAATAACTGAGAGAAGTTATATAATTTGGTGTTATTTTTAATAGAATACTGATTACATGAAAATTTTCATTGTAATAAAATTAAGTGGTTTTATTAGGAAGAAAGGAAGAAAAAGGTATTTTATAGAGTAAATAATTGACAAATTATGTAACTATTTTTACTTATCCACCATCTCGAGCCCATCACCAGACAATGCAGACACATATAAAAATTAAGTGTATTCATTTTTTATATTTTGTCTGTCATTAAAACATAGCTTTACACATTTAAAAAAATTTTGTCTTTGTAAAAGTATAATTTTCAAAGTGGGAGAATAGAACATATTGTATTTAACAGTTTGTTAGCTGGATTTGTGACTTTTTAACTATTTAGACATACATGGTGTCATCCTTTGTATTCTTGTCTGGGTCCTACACCCAAAACTGGGGGCAGGCTGCTTTCACAGCTGACCCGATGCTGAGGCATGAGGGGCTCAGGGGACAAACAGCAGGGGATCCTACTTGGAAGAGGCTGGCTGAGCTGAGACTAGAAGAGGAAAAAAGGAAGGGGAGAATTTGTGAGGAAGCAATTAGAGGACCTGCATTGTCTGCTTCCCTCCCAAATTCTTCTTTGCCTAGTCCTGGGAAGCCCTACTCAGGGCTCTAGACTCTCAAAATGACATTCATGACTTTGATCATGCAATGACTTAATTTTATCCATAATATAAAGGATAGCCTTGGTTTTAAAATTTAGCTTTCTCTTGAAATGCATTACCTGTTGCTCCCTGCTTTAAAAGCTGATTGAGGGAAGTGGATGTGGCTCAAGTGATAAGGCCTCTGCCTGCCATATGGGAGGACCCGGTTTCTATCCCTGGGGCATCCTGATGAAAAGGAAGAAGAGAAAGCATGCCTGCGTGATGAGCCAGTGCCTGTGCAAGTGAGTGACACAGCAAGATGATGACACAACAAAAGAGAGACAAACGAGAAAGTCAAGGGGAGGGAGGAGGGAGGAGGAAGGAAGGAGGGGGGGAAAAGGGAGAGGGGAGAGGGGAGAGGGGAGAGGGGAGGGGGGAGGGGGAGAGGGAGGAAAAGAAAAGCTAATCGCTGCCGTGTTTGTAGCATAGCAATTAACCTTTTAATATGTTGTGGTTGTTTCCATTATGGTTGACCAGAAATGATAAACTTTCTAATTACTACCTCCAGTATTATTAGAAAAGTAAATTTTTCAGCGCAGTAGTAATTTGACACTTAAAGAAAAAGCCACATTTTAAAATGACAGTTTGATATATAAGATTGCCTTTTTTGGAGCTCTGGTGTTGTCATTTGCAAATATAGAGATTCAGAATGCTAAATAAAAAAACAGCTTCAGCTCTGCCAATGCTTTGAGTTACAATTTATGCCTGTGAATCTACCCTGCTAGATTTTCTTTTTAGTGGCATCAATACCTCCCATCTGGTCATCTTAAATATTTAATATCTTGTTTCCCTAGCAAGGAAGCCATGTTAAGTCAAATATTAGAAATAGTGTTTTTCCCTAAAGCTTTTAGCAGCTAGAAAATACCTTCTTGCCTTGAACTTAGTGATTTAATTAATAACTAAATTAATTTCCCTTGGTGTACAAAACCAACTTCATACCTAATTGTGCTTCATGGGCTGCTAATGACTATATGTGCTTCTTTTTAAATTGCCTTAAAAACAAATGAGGTAATTGTGTAGTATTAGGAGGTAAGTGAAGGAAAATGTAGAATTAAATTTTTAGAGAAATTGGAATTAAAGAAATATAGCTACTGTTGCCATTTGATAGAAAAGATTTTATAGAAGAGGTGGGATTTGGGGGAGCTACTTGAATGAAAAATTATTGAGCGATTTTGCTGTTGCACACTTGGTGTGTGGGTTGGGAGAGAGTTCAGAGGTGGCAATGGAATATTTTGACACAAGGGACTGTGTGTGTTTTCAATTGAAGACAGAGGCAGATTTACCATGAAGCTAATAAAGCTTAAACTTCAGGGGTCTTTCCAAGGCTCTATCTAATTTTTGTATATGTAAACTCACAGTCTTTTTCTTAAAAAGAATTCCCCAAATTGTGTAAGCATCAAAACCATTACAATCAGAATTCATTCCTTTTGAAATGAAGAAAATCAAATAGTGAAGACCAGGGAAATGGAATAACTCAGGTGTGCTTTGAGTCAGTGAATTAACAGTTTAAAAAGTTCCTCTAGGAAAGAGAAAATGGCTGAGAGGGAGGCTGAAACCAATGTTTATATATATATAAACCTTGTAGAATTAGTTAACTCTTTTATATGTATAACTTTGACAAAACGTAAAACTTTATATGTATAATTTATTTTTATATTGTATATTAATGTTATTCATATTTATATAACAAAATTTATTATATATATGTATATACTGATTTATTCTATATACATGTATTTTTGTAAGAGCACTGGGAGGTAAGAAGGACATACAATTTCTTTAGTACTGAGATCTTCAAGCCAGGGTGAGCCCTACCAGTCTTTGACTCTCCACTTCTTCCTCCAATCTAGACACCCTGGATGTGAATGGTAGAGTTCATGGGAAGAGCAATCACTAGCCAGAAAACACTTATGGACTCTTTGAAGATCACCTTCTACTACAGGTTTGGCCTGGTCCTTCACTTCTCTATTAACTATAAGGAATTTCTTTCTACCAGGTAGTTTTCTTCATTATCCTCCACATAGGCTGGATTTCGCCTTCATTCTGAAAGTAGAATTGTGTTACTCTTAGGGCAGATTCAACCCTCAAATAAATCTAATGAATGATCAAAACCACAACAAAAACTTGAGAAAATTTTTTGTCTTTGTTTAAATATAATTTTGAGTGATCACTTTCGTTTTAATTTTTTAAAGTGTCTCTTACTTAAATGACCATACTTTGTCCAAGTGGGATTAACTATAATCTGAAGAATGGTGCTTTATTAAAAGAGAGAGATTCTTTAAGCAGAAATTTTATGGCTAAAATATTTCAATTTTAATATAAATTCTGGATATAATAATTGTTGTATTAACAAATCCATTGTAGCATAAATGATGATAAGAAAATTGCATGTACAGTTTAACAACTAGTGATATCTGAGATTGTAAAAGCCATTCTGAGTGCTTACTATAGTTATGAGACAAATATGAAAGTTACAGGATGTTTTCCTAAATAAGTTTTAATAGTTTATAAACAAAAATGTAATTGGCAGGTATAGGTTGAGTTAGGTGAGACCAGGATATGGTAAATGGCACTGAGATGGAGAGGAGAGACAAAGATATATTTGCAAGGAAACACAGGAAACTGTTTATGTTGGATCCCTTGAGGCTGACTGAAATCATTAGTGACCAAGGCTGAGATGTAAAGGGGACTCTTATCTTTCTTTTTTTCTCATTGAGCATATATCACTTTTATAAAAAAACAATTTGAAGGAAAATAGGAAAATTTCACAGTGTAGCATATATATAAGCATGAAGGATAAAAATGAAATAATAATATAACGGTAAGAAAATGAGTGGTACTCTCCTGCTCTAATGGGAAAATTAGATAAGGTAGAGGATGTTTCTGGAAAAATGTTTGTCTTGGTTGTGTTTCGTCTGGATTGGCAAAAGGAGTTCCCATTTAAAAGAGCACATTTCAGAGGGTTATACACTACAGACTGTGCAGAAAATGTTAGCATTGACACATTCCTTGGCTGTTTGCCTGCTGTGCTCATTTAACTATGATAGAAATGTTGGCAGTCCATTGGATTTAACAAAGAAAACAGTGATTTGAGGCATTTTTGTAACTCTCTTGAGCTGGAGAGTAACATCAGGGAGAAAGCCCACATATCTTGGACATTGGCCATGATTTTTAAATCTGCTTTTATCATTTTATTTAGCATTTATTCCCTGCTGACATCTTTTGCATAGGTTCATCTCATCTGCTTTTCTAAACGTAATTTACACAATGTCCAATTCTGGATAGGATGGAAACTTCCATCCTAGGGAATTGATTCTCTTCTGGAAAAAGAGTGTTTCTTCTTTTTGCTCCCATGCTTTGATTATGAATCATTTTAAACATTTTACCTGATCACGAGTTCTAAGCTTCAAGTATAATAGTGAGATTCCTTAGTAACAGATCGTAAGAAAAATGACTTTGATGTAGAAGTCTGGAAAATGTGAATGAGGTATTTGGTGACACGTCAGGCTCTATAAATAGAACCTGGTGAAAGGCAGCAGGGGAATGCTTATAAATACCAGGTTTGAGGAATATAAGTATAGCCCTTGCAGATTCTCCTACCCTTTAGGTCAGTAGCAAGAAGCAGTATAGTGTGGTTGACAGCCAAGGTCATAGGTTTAGACTTCCTGAGTTTGAATCCTGGACTGGACATTTACTAAATGTGCATCTTGAATAGGTTCTTTAAGCTCTCTGTGCCATGGTTGCATATCTGTAAAATTGGTTCAAAATAATAAATTTCTCCCTGGTTGTTGTGAGGCTGAAGGAATTAATTTATATAAAGCATAAGACCTTTGCCTGGCAAGTGGTGAGATGCGCAGCCAATGTTGGCTACTCTTAAGTACATCCAGAGAAGTCCCTGGAGGTCTTCTGGAGTTCCGGCATAATGGTGGCATGAACTAGTCTGACTGGGGCATCAGGCATTCCCTTCTTCCCTTAATCCCTTTTGAGACGCACACACAACAACCATTGATTATTGCCCATGAGTTTATGGGTCAATTGGGTGGTTCTTCTGGTCGCCCTCTTGCATGTATGGTCAAGTACAGGTCAGTTAAGTGGCCCTGCGTCTAGCAGGTGTCTGGTTATTGGTTGGAACACTTCTGTTCTCCACGCAGTCTCTCATCCCCTAGCAGGCTAGTTATATGGTTTATTTGCATGATAGATTCAGGGTTTCTACAAGGGCAGTGAAACTATGCAAGGGCCCCTTGAGGCCTAGACTTAGAAATGGCACACCATCACTTCTGCTGCATCTTTTGGGCAAAGCAAGTCACAAGGCCAGCCCAGAATCAAGAGATGGGGAAATAGATGTCACTTCTCAATGGGAGGCATTGCAGAGTCATATTGCAAAGAGGAATGGATAAAAGGAAGGCAATAACTTCAGCCATTCTTTTCAAACAATCTCTCACACTATCTCAACTGTAGGCTGGCACAGGGCTTGTCTCTCTTCCCAGGGCTCATGTCTTTCTGGGCTCAGCTGCTGTTGTCTCTTCACAAGGTCACCTGTAAACTATCAGGCTCATCTCTCCTCCCTGGCTGCAGGATCCTCTGTGTATCTTCTCTGCATATCTACCTTTCTGTGTGTCTATTTCCATGTGAGAGTCTGTTTTATCCCCACCAAGTGGGTGGGGACTCAACTATATACCCTAATGATATGGTCTAATCAAAGCCCTAATCATAACATAATTTAATCAAAGACATCTCAGCTGAATCTAATTCAGTCAAAGGGTATCATTGCCAGAGGAACAGACCAGCTTACAAACATAATCAAACGTCTTTTTTCAGAATTAATAAATAATATCAAACTGCCACACAGGATGATTGTGATAATTAGATGAAATAGCAAATATAAAATGTCTGGTACTTAGTAGTCACTCAATTAATGGTAGCTATCATTATTAATATCATTATTTATGTTATTAAGGGGTGGTTCATATGTTTTCTGTGATCTCACTGTTTCAGGATGGCTTTTAGCTTCAATAGTCTACGATTCATTTCTTCCAGATTTTTCTCTTACTTTTTTTTTTTAAACCAGAAATAGAATTATGCAGAAGTGTTAGGATGACAGTAGAGAGTGCTAGAAAACAGAAATTTCAAAGCCTTTCCCAGATCAAATAATCTCATAAGTGTGAGTCTCAAGTCTCCCAAGATTGTGCCAATTCCCACTCTCCTTAATGAGCAAGTAGGATGTTCTAAAAAGCCAAAGTTAGAAAGAAATTGCCTTCTTTTGTCCACGCTTCATGCCAAGGTTTTTGTAGGTGCTAAGGAGAATAGAGCTTCACAACAGTTATAACTGAAAGGACAGGCAACATCTAGTTTACTTTGGAAAGCACTGATACTGCTGTCTTACAATTCCCTTTCTTGTCCTCTGAAGTGTGGGAAAACTATTGTTTGACTACTTCTTCACCTGGTTCTTTCGTACATGCTTTCTTGTGATTTTTTTCAAATTACAGTTTCTTATGTATAACTAGTACAGAATAACTTAAAGGTGAAAGATAGCACTAACAAATGACCAGATGCTAATTTCCTTCCACTGGCATAAATATTGTTCAGAGATGGAAATAAGGATGGGAAGAAATTATTCATTTCCATGTTCTGGTGCCTTAGAAAGCTTTAAAAAATTGACCCAAGGCTTGGCAATGATTCACTTAAAGATAATTCTCCCAGACTACATCTAAGAGAGGATTGCAGTACCTCTGTAGGCTTTTTTTTTTTTTGTACATCATGTAAAGAGTCCCCATTACTGTTTTTTTTAAAAGATTGTTTATTTCTCTCCCCTCCCCCCCCCCCCGTTGTCTGTTCTCTGTGTCTATTTGCTGTGTCGTCTTCTTTGTCTGCTTCTGTTGTTGTCAGTGGCACGGGAATCTGTGTTTCTTTTTGTTGCGTCGTCTTGTTGTGTCAGCTGTCCTCTCCATGTGGGCAGTGCCATTCTTAGGCAGGCTGCACTTTCTTTCACGCTGGGCAGCTCTCCTTTCGGGGCTCACTCCTTGTGTGTGGGGCTCCCCTACGTGGGGGGACACCCCTGCGTGGCACGGCACTCCTTGTGCGCATCAGCACTGTGCATGGGCCAGCTCCACATGGGTCAAGGAGGCCTGGGATTTGAACCTTGGACCTCCCATGTGGTAGATGGATGCCCTAACCACTGGCCAAGTCCGCTTCCCCCATTACTGTTAATAACTTAACCACAGGAAAAATTCAGAACAATAAACAGTTTTGCCTGACTTTGGAGAAAGACCTGATACGTCTACTGATATATCATCACATACTACTAGCACCCCACAGTAACTGGATACAGACTAACCTTGTTGGGTTGGATTCATTTAGTACTCAACACTCCTTTTATATTCATCCTTTCCTCAAAAGACTGCTTTGTAAGTTATCCAAGAAATGTACCATGTCTAAGGAAGTAGCTGAGAAATGAAAATATTTTGTTTTGTGTTTTACTCTCATGAAAAAATCATTTTGCTCCCAGGTGTGTCTCATTAGCTCCATTTCTGGGCAAGATAAGGTGCTCCTTTAAAGCAGATGTAAGAATGGTTATGTCTTGTGAAATTCTTGTCATTTTCAATTGGATTATTGTTCTTTAAGTTGCTAATAATATTCAGGCTGTATAGGTATCGTTTGTATAAAAGTTAAGTCTCCTGATACTAGTTTGCTTTCCTAAACCACTGAAAAGGTAGAAGAGCTTGTGCAGGAGATGGCTAATTTTGGCACAAAATATTATATTTTGTAATCAAGCTTCTGCAATGTATTAGAACTATTATAAAACATTTGTAAGTCTTATCTTTAAATAGATCTTAATGAAAAGTCAAATATAAACATAGTTTTCAATGTATTATGGTTAAAGTCTCAGCATATCAAAGTAGTGTTGGAATAAAATAATATGTAGTAAAAAAAAGTATATATCACTATATCAGGCCAATAAACATTATTTTGACATAATTGTGAAGTGCCATAGTATATAATAACTAAATCTGTCATAATAGTGTGATAATTAAGTCAAATTTGAAAGCCAGTCTGTACTATAAGAACAATAAAGACTGAAATCACTTGTTAGATGTAGCAGTTTGTTATTGTTTATCAATTCCAAAAAAGATAATGGATTGTGTTTGTGGACTGGTCTATTCCTCTGGGCATATTAAATTATATTAAATTAAGAGGTTTCACTTTTTCTTGGTTAAATTATGATTAAGGCTTTGATTTGGCCACCTCAGTAGAATGTTGAGTCTTGCCCCCTTGGTGGGTTCACAGAGAAAATGACATGACAGAGGAGAGAGTTGGAGTTTTGATGCTGGAGCCCTGAGAAGTAAATATACAGGAGAAGAACACAGAGGAATAGAGAGAGCTTTATAGACACAGCAGAGGCCCTGGGAAGAGAATGAGCCTGATAGCTTACAGCTTCAGCTGAACCTGGAGAGAAATGAACCCTGGGTGAGAGACCAGACTTATCCCAGCCTACATCTGAGATTGGAAGAAGCTGGGACCATGGAGCCTTAAGAGGAAGAGGAAGGCTGAACCCTCACAGACATTGCCCACCATCTTGCTCAACACATGGCCAATGACTCTGGGTGAGAAAGTACCCTTTTTTTTTTTTTTGTAAGTACCTCTTATGGTACCTTGAGTTGGACTCTTTAGGGCCTGGTAAGCTTCTACCCCAAATTAGTACTCTGCATAAAACCTAATAGATTTCTGGTACTTTGCATCAGCAACCCTTTGACTAACTAATACACTAGACAAAGAGACGAAGAATAATGTAGAAAAAAGGGAGAAAGAAAATGTTCAGCAAATATATTCATAGAATTATAACTTAAAGAAACATTGGGAGATAAACTGGACTACCTTTTTCCCTTAGACTTCCTGAACTACAACTGCCCCTCCCACCATCACCAAAAGCTTTGGGAATATTTATTTCAGATGATAATTATAATAAAGATTTGTTGGACACTTGCCATCAGTCAGGCATTTTCTGGTAATTGCCTGATAGGCCTGGTGACAACATTTTCTTTCTCTCTTTTCCCTTTTTTTCTCCAACCCTAGGGGTGATAGTAGATTCCTGTAGTTACTAATCCTTCAGCTGGCTTGCTATACCCTTTTTGCTCCTTCAGAGACCTTGTAGCACTTTTGTAGTAATTCCCTTTATTAAGTCCCCTATTTGACATATCTAGAGTGTTTCTGACTAGACTCTGACACTGAGCCTGTTTTTAACCAGTAAAATATGTAGAAAGGAAATGAAAGGAGTTATGATTGAATTAAAACTAGTATTAACTAGAATGAGTGCCTAAACAATCAAAATACTTAGGGTAAAAAAGACATATCTCTGTTTTGCATGATAAATATCTATTACTTAGATAATTCAAAATATATTAAAAAATTATGGTTATAGATTTGTCCTTGATTTTTACTCTCACCCTAAATTTTTATTTACCAACCTAAAACTAGATTTCTATATATATGCACACAAGAACACTACAATTAGGCTAGTTCTATGTTTAACCAGATGATCTTGGCAGCAACAATTATAAAGACCCCTACTTAACACAGTCAAAGTTAATACTAGACATGACTAGCAAAAGGGGTTTAAGAGATAAAAGATGGGAAGAAGCTAGAATTTGATTTTCCTATTATTTGCTCAACCGAAACTTTCCCCAAAGGGAAGACATCATTGACATTGTACTTATTCAAGCTCTTCCCATAAACTGTTGATAAGGGAAGGAAAAAGTAAAAGAGGACAAGGCAGGACTTCCAAAATGACAACATAAGAAGGTTGGTGGACACTCTCCTCAGACAATTTAACTGGTGAAAGTTACGCTTAAAAAATCATTCAGAGTCTCTGGAAATTGTTCTCCAGCATATATAGCAGCCAGAGAAACATTCATTCAAGAAAATTACTAAATTCTGGAAGACAATATAGTTTGTGGCATTTGAGTCACAACCCACTTCATTGTTCTCCCCTCACTCCCAACTCCATGTTACAGAAGCTCTACTCTAAGCAAGTTCAGCCAACAAGACAGGGATTCCCTTTTCCCCGTAGTTCACCAGTCTGGGGATACAGTTTCACCCCAGAAGAGGCATACTGGTGGTATTTCTCATCCCCCTCAGTCCCCAAGTCCTGTGTTTCAGACTTTCTATCCCAGACAAACATGGCTGAGAGAACTGGGTCTGTCTTCCCCGACCTAGCCACCTCTCATAGGACCACTCTACCATAAGCACCAGAGAATGAGAATACCGGGATTCTATGCATCCCTGCCCCAGCTTACTCAGTTCCCCAATTGTAGAGTGGGGTATCATTCCAGGAAAAGTGAGTTCTTGACCTCACCTTCATTGCAGTGATGCAGGGCTTCTGTTCAGGGGGAAAGGCAAGATATTAGAAGGATAAGCTCTGCAACTGTTTGAGGGGACCAACTTATGTTTGGAAAAGAGACTAGAAGAAGGTGTTGTTGAAAACAATGTGGATCTTGGTAGAGAACAATTAAGAGGAGGCTGGTAGCTCTGATACAAACAACACACCAGAGTAACTAGAAATTAAACAGAGGAAACTATGGAAAGAGACACCCAAGAAAAACCCTCCTGGGATCATAGATATTATGTGGACATTAAACAACACATTCCTAAAAAGCGAAAGGGTCAGAAAGAAATCACAAGGGAAATTTAAAAATATTTTAAGATGACTAAAAACAGAACACAACATACAAAACTTTATGGGGAGGCAGAAAAAACATCTTTTAGAGGGAAATTCATAGCTGTAAACATTTGTATATTAAAGAGGGGGGGAGGATCTCAATCAATAAACTAGCAGTCCACCTTAAGAAACTAGAGAAAGAAAAACAAACTAAACCCAAAGCAAGCAGAATGAAGGAAATAATAAAGTTTAGAATAGAAATAAAAGCCTTAGAGAATAGAAAAATAATAGAGAAAAAACAAAACCAAAGTTTGGGTCTTCGGAAAGACACAAAATTAAAAACCTTTAGCTAAATTGACCAAGGAAAAGAGAAAAGACTCAAATTACTAGAATCATGAATGGAAAAGGAGATGTTACTACCAACCTTATAGAAATAAACGGGACTATAAATGAATACTATGAAGAACTGCATGCCAAACAAATGAGATAACTTAGGTAAGATGGACAGATTCCTAGAAAAACATTACTGAAACTGAGTCGAGAATAAGTTGAAAAGCTGAATAGGCCTATAAGAAAAGAGATCAAATAATTTGAAAAATTACCACAAAGAATATTGCAGGCTAGATGCTTTCAATGGTGAATTCTACCAAGCATTTAAAGAACAATTAATAACAGTCTATCACAAATGGTGTTGGTTAATGGTATTGAAAGAGCCTGCTTTCCTAGAAAAGCATTAGGGGACTTAAGGAAAACTCTAGGCTAGCAATAAAAATAGTAATAGCTATAATTACCACCACCACCACTATGTACTGAATCCATATACCCGATATTATGCTAAATGCCTTAGTACAATAAAATAGCTAATAGTTATTTCTGTTTTACCATGTGTCCAGCTAGGTGATAAATGCTTTATTTTTATTAATCCTAAGGACAACAATATGAGGTCAGTGATTTTTACTTTCATTTTATATAATAGGAAACTGAGGCTTAAAGAGTATATGTTTAACTCACTGAATGGACTGAGGGAGAGTATAAACTACAATGTAAACTATAATCCATGTGGTGTAACAGTGCTCCAAATGTAGTCATCAAATGCAATGAATGTGCCACAATGATGAAAGAGGTTGTTGATGTGGGGGGAGTGGGGTGGGGAGTGGATTGGGGTATATGGGAACCTCTTATATTTTTTAATTTAAAATTTTGTGTGATCTATCTATCTTTAAAATAAAATTTTAAAAATTGCTAAAAAAAAAAAAGAGTATGTTTTGTTTGCCAAAGCCAGTTAATAGCTATAGAGGAGGGATCCAAACACAGAGCTGTCAGAAGCTTATACCCATGTGGTAAACAACAATGCTATTTTTATCTCATTTAAGCCTCCCAGCAATTCTGCCTTGTAGGTAAGTGTGACAGTTTGAAGTTATTCTATCAATCCCCAAAATAAAAAGATTGTGTTTTTGAACTAATCCATTCCTGTGGGTGTGAGACCCCTTTGATTGGACTACGTCAGTAAGGCGTGACTCAGATTGAGTCTCTACCCTCCTGCTGGGTCTGATATAAATGGGGACACTGAGAGAGACAGACACACACAGAGAAAGGAAGCTGCCATATTTGACCCTGCTATGTGAGAGAAGACTCAAGAATTGCTAGCAGCCAAAGCTTAAACATGAAGTCCCCAAGAGACTGGGCTCACAGAGCAGCTAAAGGTTGAGGAAACAAGCCATATGCCTGATAGCTCACAGCTGAAATCAGAAAGGGCAGCAGTGGAAACTGAGAGAGGAGGCCCAGTAAGAGACTAGCCCTATGCCTGGCTGCCCACAGCTGGGCTCTAAGAGAAAGCAGATTCTGGAGGGGAAGGCAGGGACCTCAGTAGAGATGGACAGCCATCTTCACCATGTGGCAGGACCCCAGAATCACCAGTAGCTGACTTTAGTTAGAAAGCATCTCTGCTGATGCCTTGATTTCACAGCTTTGGATCTAGAAGCTTTTACCTCTAATAAATTTCCCATTATAAAAACCAACCCATTTCTGGCAGCCCTTTGGCAAACTAAGACAGTAGGATTATCCCCATTGTTGGGGAGGAAGACTGCTTATTCCTATTACTCCTCCTGTCTTCAGGTGGAGAAGCTTCTATTAATGTAACACCCTGGCAACTTTCTATTCCCTAATGTACCACTCCCTATAAAAGGAGTTTGGAAGAAATATCTGCCTTAGCACTTGTCTCAGTTTGTCAGGATTGCTGTTAACACAGTACTAGATAAGTGTAGCTGGATTAAACAACAGGAATTTATTGTCTCAGGTGTCTCAGGGCCATGCCTCCTCTGAAGTCTGTAGGGTTCTGGCAGTGGCTTGCCAGCAGTGTAAAACTCAACCTCTGCTTCTGTCACACGGCCATCTCTCTGTCTCTGCATCAGTTGTGGGTCTCTGTTGAAATTTCCTCTCCTTATAAGGAAACTAACTAGTCATATTGGATTAGAGCCCACCTTATCCAATTTGGTCTTATCTTAACTAATGACATCTTCAAAGATCTTATTTACAAATAAGTTCATATTCACAGGACTGAGGGTTAGGACTTGAACACATCTTAGGCAGGAAGGGAGGCCAGGCAATTCAATCCATAACAACATTGTTGGCTTATTCCTACGCTCTCTCCTTCTCTCTCTTTGGGATCCTCCCACCAGCAGATAGCATGTATTTACTTTGCCATTCCACATCTGAAGGAAGGACTGGGGAGACCTGCCTAATTCTGGGATAAAGTATAGGAAGCACATTGTTTTTCTGCATCTAAGCCATATTTTCCAGTATCAGCCTTTTCAGTAATAAGTTGACATTTGGTTTCTAGCGGCCTGACCTCTTTGTTCCATGATTAGTTTTGGATTTAAAGGGATTTAAAGGGTACCATTTATAAAACCCCTTAAAGTCACAACATTTTTTCTTTATTTCTCTCCCCTTCCTCTCCCCCCCCCCCCCCCCCCGCCCCAGTTGTCTGTTCTCTGTGTCCATTTGCTGCGTGTTCTTCTTTGTCCGCTTCTGTCATTGTCAGCGGCACAGGAATCTGTGTTTCTTTTTGTTGCATCATCTTCACTGCGTCAGCTCTCCATGTGTGCGGTGCCATTCCTGGGCAGGCTGCACTTTCTATCGCGCTGGGCGGCTCTCCTTATGGGACGCACTCCTTTCACATGGGGCTCCGCTACGCGGGGGATGCCCCTGGGTGGCAGGGCACCCCTTGCGCATCAGCACTGCGCGTGGGCCAGCTCCACATGGGTCAAGGTGGCCCGGGGTTTGAACCGCAGACCTCCTATGTGGTAGGTGGACACCCTATCCACAGGGCCAAGTCCGCTTCCCTTTTTTTTTTATATTTGAGATAATTGGGGTTGAGAAGGTTTATGTAACTTGCTTATTTTTCCTAGAGGGTTTCTACAGACCCTTTGCCTGTAGACTCAGTTGTTATTCAGGATCCCAAAGTGGTTTGAACTCAACAGAAGAATAACTGTCTTCACCTTCCACCTGCAATTCCTATTACCATTCTCCATTCTTCCATTGAAGGTGGCTTGTACTGTTTCTGCATCACTTCCTAGGGCAATAAAACTTATATCTTGCTTTTGGAAAATCACCTATCCTCTGCACTCAGTTCATGCACCTATAAGGTTCAGTACAGAAAGAACTGACATCTTTGTTAATGAAACCACATCCTTATCCTCCAGAGTTGTCAGTGGGTAGACAGAGAATTGATAGTGGAGGGTGGCTGGATGTCAGAGCGCCACCTCTTGTCCTCTGAGATCTTCCTTTCCCTTAGTAATCTCATACTCATAGCTGCTGTCACCACCATAATGCCCCAGAGAACTTTGTCTCTTTTTCTTCACAAGCATAGACCCTTCTTTTACTTTCCCATAGTACAGTCAAGACTTTTCATGACAGTTCAGGGTCCCCAGTAGGGAGTTACTACAGAATAATTGGGTCCTAGATATAACTGCTCCCATGAAGTCTCCTACAGACTTTCTCCACCAAGCCATTATTTTGGGGCAGGCAAGATTTTCAATTTCCGTAAAATCACACCAAAAAGATAAACATGGAAATAGCTTTGTAACTAGCCTAACCATAATAAAGTGGTATTTGCGGTAACATAGCTCAAATGGACTAGAGACAAGTAGAATAAATTAATGGTAGAAGACCCTACATTTTCAGAAGAAAGCTAAAATGGACATAATCACAGGCAGTCCAAAATACGCTGGACTATTGTATAAAACAACGCAGTTTAAGAGAACACTGGCAGGGGCAGGTATCAAAGCCAGCTGGTGGAGACTCAGAGGTTGGCTCTGAGTTCAGCAGGTTCAGCAGGTTGCAAGCATTAGTCCATGAGGACATCTCTATATAAAGACAGCTACTTTATTTTTTTTCTTTTATTTTTTCCTTTATTTTTTTACTGTTACATTAAAAAAATATGAGGTCCCTATATAACCCCCACCCCCTCTCTCCTCCCCCCATAACAACAACCTCCTCCATCATCATGAGACATTCATTGAACTTGGTGAATACATCTCTGAGCACCGCTGCACCTCGTGGTCAATGGTCCACACCATAGCCCACACTCTCCCACAGTCCACCCAGTGGGCCATGGGAGGACATACAATGTCCGATAACTGTCCCCACAGCACCACCTGGGACAACTCCAAGTCCTAAAAACGCCCCCACATCACATCTCTTCCTCCTGCTCCCTACCCTCAGCAGCCACCATGGCCACTTTCTCCATACCAATGCCACATTTTCTTCGATTACTAATCACAATAGTTCATGAACAGAATATCAATAAGTCCACTCTAATCCATACTCTATTCCTCCATCCTGTGGACCTTGGAATGGTTGTGTCCACTCCACATCTATATCAACAGGGGGCTTAGATTCCACATGGATGCTGGATGCAATTCTTCTGCTTTCAGTTGTAGGCACTCTTGGCTCCCTGGTGTGGTGGCTGACCTTCTTCACCTCCATGTTAGCTCAGTGGGGTAAGTTCAATAAACCAGAGTATAGGAGTTGCAAGTCTAAGACAGCTACTCTAAAAATCTGCTTCAGTAGAAAGAATGCAAGATGTAGCTATTTGATAATAGAATTGCTTTTAAAAAACAAATATACTATAGAACATATATCTATGTGGATGTACTTCTCAAAATAGTCTCCTTGGGAGACTCCAATCTCATTCTAGATTTATTGCCTTTTGTAGATGCTGTCCGTTACCACCCATTAGTTTATCCATGCTCACTCATTGTTTCTTTATACACTGACATCCTACTGAAAGCCCCTGTGACTCACTGAGGGCTTTCTCTTGGCCCTAGCACTGGTACAGTGGTAGTGCTGGGAAGTTAATACCCCTGGAAACAGCCTTCAGCCAATGACAAATGGGAGCTGTAAAATAAATACCCCAGATTTCTTGCTCCTTGGGTGAGTAAACTCTTAAGGCACGTTCCACACCGTTTCCCAGAGGTCACTGGTGGGTTTGAACCTTAATTGCTCACAGTGGTAACCTAATCATTAATATACCCTGTATTGGCTGATTTTTAAAAATAATATGGAAAATGCTCAAAATAGAATGCCAAATGAAAAAATATCAGCTAAAACATTGTATATAAAAATGATTTCAATTATATATACATGTGCACACATCAAAATAAATATGGAAAGAAAATATACAAATAACGAGCATATTCAAAGAAATCCTTTGTCATTGAGGAAATGCAAATCAAAACCACAATGAGATACCACTTCACTAGGAAGCCATTAGAATAGCTATTATTTAAAAAATAATAATGAAGGAAAACAATAGTGTTGTCAAGAAGGTAGAGAAATGAACCTCTCATCATCTCAAACATTGCTGATGGGAATTTTAAATGATACACCTACTGTGGAAAACATTTTGGCTGTTCCTCAACAAGTTAAACATAGGATTACCTCATGACCCTGCAATTCCACTCCTACCGAAAATAGTCAAAAAAATACTTGTACATGAATGTTCATAGGAACACTATTCACAATAGTCAAAAGATGCAAATGATCCAAAAGTCCATCAATAGATGAATGAATAAATAAATTGTAGTATATACATACAATGGAAAACTCTTCAGCCAACAAAAGGTATTTAGTACTGATACAGCCACAGTGTGATTGAACTTCGAAAACATATGCTAAGTAAAAGAAGCCAGACACAAAAGGCCAATATTGTATAATTCCATTTTACGAAATATCCAGAATAGGCAAATCCATAGAAATGGAAAGCAGATTGGTGGTGCCAGGAGTTGGGAAGAAGGCAAAATAGGGAGTGACAACTTAATAGTTATGAAATTTCCTTTTGGGATGATTCTTAATATCATTGAATTTTATACCTTAAAATGGTTAAAATAGTATATTTTATATTATGTGTATTTTACCAGAAGAAAAAAAGAAATATGGAAATAAATATACCAAGTACTTATGGTGGTTATTTCTGGGTGTTGAGATTTTAAATGATTGATTTTTTTCTTTATAATTGTTTCTATTTTTCCATTTTTCTTTTTTTTTTTTTTTAAAAGATTTATTTATTTATTTAATTTTCCCCCCTCCCCTGGTTGTCTGTTCTTGGTGTCTATTTGTTGCGTCTTGTTTCTTTGTCTGCTTTTGTTTCTTTGTCCGCTTCTGTTGTTGTCAGCGGCACAGGAAGTGTGGGCGGCGCCATCCTGGGCAGGCTGCACTTTCTTTTCACGCTGGGCGGCTTTCCTCATGGGCGCACTCCTTGCGCGTGGGGGCTCCCCCACGCGGGGGACACCCTTGCGTGGCACGGCACTCCTTGCGCGCATCAGCACTGCGCATGGCCAGCTCCACACGGGTCGAGGAGGCCCGGGGTTTGAACCGCGGACCTCCCATATGGTAGACGGACGCCCTAACCACTGGGCAAAAGTCCGTTCCCTATTTTTCCATTTTTCAATGTGTCCCTGTATTGAATTCTAAATCAGAACAATTGAATATATTTAAATATTCATAAAAACTGATGAATACTTTGCCTTTATTTCCTTTAATCTGTATTCATAGTCTAAAGCTATGGTTCCCATAGAGTAGTCCCTGGACCAACAGCCTCAGCAGCGCCTAGAAACTTGTTAGAAATGCAAATGATCAGACCACTTGCCAGAACTTCCTGAATGTGTGGTTTAAGAAGCCCTCCAGGTGATTTTGATGCACAGTGAAGTTTGAGAACCACTTCTTAATATAACTTTGCTGTAAATCCCTGGGAAAGTTCCATAAATTGAGTTTTTAAAAAATCAATCATATAAAATGCAGAATTGCATGTTTGTGGAGTTAATGATTGGAGTAAGCTTGCTGAGAAGGATGAAATCTCATCACAGTTGTGCTACGTTTTCATTCATTATGTGGCATATATATATGCTTGAGGAGTACAGATTCTCTAAATTGAATTCCCTGGTTCACTTGCTGGACAGAAACCTAGATTAATTTGGAGCTGATTTAATATTCATAGAGATGACATGACACCAGTGAAGTTACAGAAGCTTGGAGGAAGGTTGGTTTCCTTTATTCCTACCTCCACCCATCTCCACTTCCTCAAACTCAGTTTTTCCCAGTAATTCTCCCCTCTCCTCCACTCCCGCTAAAATGATTGACTCCAATATTGTGCAGAAAAAACTGCTACCTTCTGAATTTGGGTTGTACCCTCCTCGGTTTCTGAATGGAACCTTTTCTTACCCCAATGCATTACATTAAGATTTTTGTGGATTTGTCTGTCTCTCCCAGCAGATGGAGAGCCCTTGTGAGTAGGCACAGTGAATTATGCCTCCATACATCCCTGATTTCTAGTACACGGCTTGGCAGACAGTGAGAGCCCAAAACAAATTGATTGAATGAATGAATGCTAAAATTCATTAAACACATTCATTTATTCAGCATCAAAACATTTTACATAGCAAATTTTAATATGTGAATGCATGCCAGGAACTTTACCTACATTAATTTTAATATATGTGGGATACATGTACTTAAAGTATGATGTGCTATGCTATTTATCATTTAGTTCATTTCAAACTCATCAATTTTTCAGGAACTTCCAGTAGGTAGTACCAATAAATACTGTTATGGAATTGAACTGGAAATTGGTTAATATTTTTCAACAAAACTTAAAAATGTTTAAATGAATAAAATTTACTTGGTCTAATTGATAAGAATAATTGACATACAGTTGGCATTTTCCAGTTAACAAAGTGCTTTCATAGCCTTGTCTTATTTGGTGAGAAACTTCAAATTCTGTCAATGTATTGAGAGAGTTTTAATATATACTTTAGATTTTTGTTGACATGTCATTTAGTCACAGTAGCAGAATAATTTGTGCCAGTTAATGATAGTGCTATTATTTTATAGTTACAATGCACCAATCTTTCAAAGATAAAATTCTCAATGCAAAATTTGGGCATGCTCCTACATGTGAGAACCAAATACTAACTCAGACCCCTAATAATTTAAAAAACTACTTCTCTGTTCCTCTTATTTGTGTGTTGCACTAAGGATACAAAGCACTTTCACAGGCACAACATCCTTTGATATTCACACAACCCTATAATGTGGGCCAGGAAAACAATATTTTATAGATGAAGAAGAAGTGATTCCCTTCTCTCCTTCTTTCCCATTCCTCCTCCTGTCTCCTGCCCCCAGAACTTCCCTCCAGCTTGACTGGCTCAGACTTAATATCTCATAAATCTTAACAAAACTCCAGTGATGCATGGATGCCAATTAATATTAGTTTCATTTAGCAAATTATAAGTAAATTCTTAGAAAGGTTAAAACTCATTTTAAGGGCACAGAATTATCTGATAAGTCCCTCACAGGAATTCCTCACTTTCCCCTTGCTACCCAGCTAAACAGTCACAAGCCAAGAAAAATTGTTTTCCCATTCTTTAACTATTCTCTGGGACCTGAGAGGAGATTTTGTGGAAGCTACCATTAAAGCAATAGATATGTGTTTTGAAAGAGGACCCAGGGACAGGGCAATATCTAATATAAAGGAATGAATTGTTATTGGTGGGACTTCAGTCAGTCTGGAGGATATATAGTACATTTCTAGATACTTCTCAAGTGAAAATAGCAAAAGATGGGTTAAGGCACAAAACTACCTAATCCCAAACCAATATAGTATTATTAATTGATATTTAATTCACATGCCATAAATTCACCTTTTTAAAGCATAAAATTCAGTGATTTTTAATATAATCATAAAGTTGTGTAACAATCATCACTAATTCCAGAATATTTTTATCACCCCAAAAAGAAAACCCTGTACCTATTAGCAGTTACTCCCCATTTTCCACTGTCCCCAGTCCCTGACAACCACTAATCTATTTTCTATCTCTATAGGTTTTCCTATTCTAAACATTTTATATAAATGAAATCATACAATATGTGGCCTTTTAGTCTAGGCTTATTTCACTTAGCACACTGTTTTCAAAGTATCTATTGTTTTTTAATTTTCTCTTTTCCCTTCAATTTTGTCAGTTTTTGCTTCATGTATTTTGAGGCTTATGGTTAGGTGCATATATGCTTATACTTTTTCTATCTTTATCATTATAAAATGTCCTTTTGGTCTCTACTGAAATTCTTTTTTACTCAAAGTCTACTTTGTCTAATATTAGTATAGCCTCTTCAGCTCTCTTATTTTTTTTCAAAAATCTTAAAAAAGATTTATTTATTTATTAATTTTTTTCCCTTCCCCTCCTCCTGCCCTGCTGTTTTTGCTGTCTGTGTTGTCTTCTCTTCCCATTTTTTCTCTTCTAGCATTTATCAGTCCTGGGGACCTCCAATGTGGAGAGAGATTCTCTGTCAAATGTGCCACCTCAGTTCCTGGTTTCTGCTGTGCTTCACCTTGACTCTCCCCTTTGTCTCTCTCTTGATGCGTCATCATCTTGCTGTGTGACTCACTCATGCAGGGCACTGGCTCACCATGTGGGCACACATGTGGGCACTGGCTCATCACACAGGCACTTGCGCAGGCATTGGCTCACCAGGCAGGCATGCTTTCTATTTTTCTTTTTCACCAGGAGGTTCCAGGGATTGAGCCTGGTAGGCACAAGCTCTATCAATTGAGTCACATCCACTTCCCTGAACACTCTTTTTGTTACTGTTTGCATGGTATATTTTTTTCATTTTTAAATTTCCAACCTATTTGTGTCTTTGAATCTAAAGTGAGTCTCTAATAGACTGTATATAGCTGGATACTGTGTTTTTAAAAATTCATTCTGCCAATCTCTGCCATTTAGTGGAGTGTTTAATCCACTTATATTTAATGTAATTACTGATAAGGTAAGATTTAAATCTAACACTTTGCTATTTGTTTTCTATGTGTCATTTTTTTCCCTTGATTCCTCTATTATAGCTTTTTTTAGTCAAATATTTTCTAGTGTACCATTTTATTTTGCTTGTAATTTATTTTAATATATATTTTTAGTTATTTTTATAGTGGTTTTCATGAGAGTTGCAATTAATGTCTTAATTTATCACAATCTAGTTCAGATTAATACCAATTTACATTTCTATACATTATATGACCATTAACAGAGATATATAATTCTTGCTTTGTGTAATTGTATTTTTAAGTTAGATGGGAGAAAAAGATTTATACTGTCTTTTTAAAATGTATTTATCACCCCTTTGTTGTTGTTTGGGCTCACTGTCTGCTCTCTGTGTCCATTCACTGTGTGTTCTTTCTGTGTCTCCTTGTCTTTTCTTCTCATCTTTCTCTTTAGGAGGGACCAGGAACTGATCCCAGGACATTCCAGTATGGGAGAGAGGCACTCAATTGCTTGAGCCACCTCAGCTCCCTGGTCTCCTGCATCTCTCACTATCTCTCCAATGTGTCTCCCTTTGTTGTATCATCTTGCTTTGCCAGCTCTCCATGGTGTGTGCTGTCTGCAGCATGGGCCATCAGCTCTCTGTGGTGTAGACCAGCTTGCCTTCACCAGGAGACCCCAGGAATCACTTGAGCCATATCCACTTCCCTATACTGTCTTTTATACTTACCTATATAGTTGTCTTTATCTGTGCTCTTTGTTTCTTCATGTGTATTTGATTTACTTTCATTTCAACTTGAAGTACTCCCTTTAGTGTTTCTTGTAGAGTAGATCTACTAATGACAAGTTTTCTCAAGTTTTTTTTTTTTTTTTTTTTTTTTTTAAAGCTGGGAATATTTTTGTTTCTCCTTTATTTTTGAAGGATAATTTGCTAGTATAGAATTCTTGGTTGACAGTTTTTTCTTTCAGGACTTTGAATATGTCCTCCCATGCCATGCTTTCTGGCTCCTGTGGTTTCTGAAGAGAAGTCAACTGTTAATCTTATTGAAGATCCAGTATACATGATGAGTCACTTCTCTGTTACTGGTTTCAAAATCTATCTTTATCTTTGCCTTTTTAACATTATGATTATGATGTGCCTCAGTGTGGATCTCCTTGAGTTTATCCTATTGGAGTTCATTGAGTTACTTGGCTGTGTAGATTAATGTTTTTCATCAAATTTGAGAAGATTTTAGCCATTATTTCTTAAATTATTGTTTCTACCCCTTTCTTTATCTCCTCTCCTTCTGAGACCCCAATATAAATGTGTTGGTACTACAGATCTTTGGAGCTCTATTTATTTTTTCTTCATCCTTTTTTCCCCTCTGTCCTTCAGATTGCATAATCTCCATGGGCCTATCTTCAAATTCACTGATTTTGTGCCAGCTCAGATCTGCTGTTGAACTCCTTTAGTGAATTTTTATTTCAGTTATTGTACTTCTCAGTTCCAGAATTTCTATTTGGTTCTTCTTTTTAAAAAATAATTTTTCTCTCTTTATTGATATTTCCTATTTAGTGAAAAATTGCCCCCATACTTATTTTTTTTTAGTTCTTTAGACATGGTTTCCTTTAGTTCATTGAAAATATTAAGCATAGCTGTTTTAAATTATTTGTCTAGTAAGTTAAAAATCTGGGCTTCTTCAGGGAATGTTTCTAGTGACAAATTTTCCTCCTTCTGATTGGGTCATTACTCTCTTTCCTTTACATGTCTCATAAATTTTTTTCAAAATTGGACATTTTAATTAATGTAAGGTGGCAGTTCTGGAAATTTTATTCTTCCCATCCCAGGGTTTGTTGTTGTTGTTGTCTGTTTTCTTAAAGACTTCTCTGGACTAATTCTATCATTCTTTGCCAATGTGGCCACTGAAGTTTCTTTTCAGTTATCTTAATGACCAGCTAATAATTAGAAAGCAATTACTTTAAATGCCTGAAACCAATAAGTCTTGGTTGAGGGCTTTGTGTGAGTGTTGCAGCATGTCTTCAATGCTCGGGCATGCAATTTGCCACTCTGCCTTCACCTTCATTTCTTGCTTACAAAGAGGCTCAGTTCAGCAAGAATTGAGAGCTTAGGACCTCCTTAGGTCTTTTCTGACCATGTCCATTCCTATGCATATCTGTGAACTTCTGGAGTCCCAGAACTATGTTGAAGCTTTTCCAAGTCCCTTATGGACATGTTATTCTCCAGAATTTCTTTTATTTTTGTTATTATTACTTTTTTGTCAACTTGTTGTTTGCCCCTACTGTTATTGCCACCTCAGGCATCTTTGGTGTTAAACAATTGCTGCTGATTGTTTTGGTAAACACCCCTTGGGAAGGGGCTGCTCACACTTGGTGAGATCTGAGTCAGGTCAAATAAGGACAGTTGTATGAGTGGGGTTTTCCAGATAATTTCCAGACTGGTAAAATAATGACCAATTCTCTGAGAATGGGGATTTGGAGGGCTCCAGCCCCATTTCGCCCCTTCCACTGGCTACTACAATTCTGGTTTCACTGTTGTTTGTGGGGCTTTTCTCAAGGCTGTCACAGAGTTAAGGAGCGAGGGATGAGAATAGATCAAGTTAAAATGACACCAAACTTTCTGTTTCTGCTGAGATTCAGCTATTTTTCTTGAATAAATGCTCCTTGGATTGTTGCAAGCCTTTGGTTAATTTCCAGAGTTTTAAAAAAGTTGATTTTCACATTTTTTCCCCAGCATTATCATTGCTTTTATTGAGAAGAGGATTTCATAATCCTTTCTGCCATTCCCCCCCCACCTATATAAATTTAACAAGACCACACTGCAAGTTATTTATCCTGCCTGTGCCTCAGTGTCTTCACTTGTTTATTGACAATAATAATAATAATAGTGCCTACTTTGAAGGCTTTGTAAAGATAAAATTAGGTAATTCATGTAAAGTGCATAGCACAGTGCCTGCTCCATCGCAAGGACTCAATATTGTTAGATATTATTTCTGTGGGTTTGTGTGTGTGTGCGCTTTAATTTTCAATTTGGTGTTCAAGGATATCCCATTATTTTGGAACTGGAATGAGAGCCAAAAGCCTTTAGTCCTTGGGTAATCACTGTTAAAACTTGAGCTATTAATGATTTTTTTTTCAAGGTGCTGGGTCCAGGAATTGAACCTGGGACCTTGTATGCAAGAAGCTAGCGCTCAACCACTGAGCCACGTCGGCTCTCCTGAGTTGGCCCCTCCCTTCATTTGTTGCTTGTTGTTTGTTTTTCTTTTTAGGAGGCACTGGGGACTGAACCCAGAACCTCCTATGTATGAAACAGGTACTCAACTGCTTGAGCCACATGCATTCCCCAATAAATGACAACCATTTAAACCATATCCGCTCCCCTATTATAGATTTTAAGACTTAGCAGCTATTTTTGGAATCAATGTATTTCCCCATATTATTTTCCCTTATCCCTTCTGTATGAATTACTTTCTCCCCAGTGAACTCAGTAGGGTCCCTCTGGATGTTTTGAAACAGAACCTCTTTCCCATTAACACTGATAATAAATCCAGGATTGCAAAAGCATCTGACAGCAAAAATAGCCCTTTGGGGAGCACTCTTTGTATATCTTGAAGTCACGTAACTGATACACAGTGCATGCCCAAGCACTGGAATATTGGTGAGGTTGATAAAAGGTCAAAAATACAAGCCCAAGGTAAAGCTCATCACGGGTCAGCAAAACTCTGTCATTCATATTTCAAATTTCAGAAGAATAAGTGAACCATTCACTCACTCAGCAGGACTTTGCATGCCATAAATGAGGCAGAACTGGCTATTTGTCATGTTGCATAATGTTGCATGCCCTCACCCCATTGTTACTGGAAGCAACTTGGTGTGGGAGGAAAAACCAAGTGATATGGAACCATACAGATATTGGTTCAGGTCCTAAATTTATCTTTGAGTGTGACATATAAATTATTTGAGTTTACTTTCTTCAAATGCAAAATGGGGATAATTATCTACCTCATGGGAGAGATGAAAGATTGATGAACTAATGCATGCCAAGTATTTAGCTGAGTGCCTAGCAACATAGCAAATATTCAGTAAAAATTGGAGTAGTTATTATCTATCTTTCAATATTAGTTGTTTTCTCTATGTGCCAAGCACGTACATTGTGTATAAGTAGTGAACAAAACAGATGTCCCCTGCCTTAACAGGGTTTAAAGGCTAATGGGAAAGAAAAAACTCAAGGTGTGAAAGAAATGATTATCCGTTATAGATTGCCATTGGGATGCTGAAAGAAAAGAAACTGTTGCTGTAAGAGAATAACGGGGCACCCATTTAGATCAGGCAGAAAAGGAAGATGTTCTAAGGAAGAGTCATATAGTCTTAAAGGATGAGAAGGTGTCATTTATAAGAAAGGAAGAGGGAACAGCTTAGGGGAAAGGTCTGAAATGGGAAAGAGCTAAATGTGCTCAAGTAGGTGAAAAATGAGCAGAGTGGTCACAGCATACTGAAAGAGGGAGAAGGTGGCAGGAAGTGAGGAATGAGGCAAGTGTGAAATCATGTAATAGTGAGTAGGTAGAAGGTGAGGGGGAAAGGGGAAAGATAGCTAAGATTTATTGGCATTTGCTATGTGCTAGGCATAGTTCTAAGAGTTTCATATTTATTAACTCATTTAATCCTCACATAAAATTCTAAATGAGAGGCACTGTTATTTCAGGTCACATTAAGGAGTTTGTTTTTTATTCCTGAGTGCTGTGGGAATCCATTGAGGGATTTTACACAGTGATGTGATTAGGTTTAAATCTTGCAAAGGCCCTCCTGCTGTGTTGAGGAAGGATTGGAGTTATGCAAGAGTAGAAACAAGTCATTACATTCTCAACCACCCTTTGCTTTTACCTCCCTCCCCCCTATAACTTGCAGAGTGGTTGTATATGAAGTACCTTCTAATAAATGGATGAAATTATTACAGTAATTTTCTTGCAAGTGAAACAAATAAAAAAGCAGAAGTAAAAATATCAAGTAATTTTATGCCTTGCTTCCTCCCAATGGGTGAAAAGTTTCCATTGAGAAGTCAAGATTTAAGAACAAACAAAAAATGTATTATGCTGATTCCTCGGCCCTGGCAAACCTGAACTTTACAGAATGTTAATTAAGTTTACACAGAGAGTCAGGTGCAATTATTTTGCAAGTCAGAAAATAATTTTTAAAATGAGTCAGAAATAGCCCGAGTATCTACAACAGTACAATAGAACTCAACGCACTTTCCTGAGTGTGACGACGCCATTGTTGTCGGAGGCGGCGGTCGGTGCATGCCGACCAATTCCCTGAGTCCTAGCAGAAGTGTTGCTTCATCAGGAGAAATGTTAACTTTAATGTCTAACACTGGTTTTCTTACCCATGCATAATCCAATGTCAAGAATTTAATTGGCATATTGGAGTTAATATCAAGGACTGTCTACATACATTGAGATTTCATGGTTACATTCCCCTTCCATGCTTGATTTAGTAAATAACCAACCTTGTAGCTGAGAGTATTTCTGCCATCTCTTTTCTCCTCTACCTTACATGGTAAATTTATTAAAGGTTTAAATAAAAATTCAAAAGGAATGGCCCTGAAATTCATTTCTTTGGGAATGTGTGAGAATGTGGGGATTCCTTCTAGAATCTAGATTGTGTTTAAAACCCTTAGGATGTCAAGGCCCAAATCTGTGGTTCTGGCAGTCTTCTCTCTGCTCAGGTGGTTTTAGTTTGTTTGTCTTTGTGTTCTCATTTGTAATTTTCTAGGGTAAGACACTTTTCCTGGGAGAGGCTAGTTAGACCCCAGAAAGAGCATTATCGGCTTCAAGTCTGTGCTTCTTAGTCTGTTAGAGGAACGGATTTTGCTTTTGTTGTTTACAGAGCTGGAGCCAGCCTTGTCCTGACTGGGAGGAGGGATCATGTCATTTCTCTGCCACTGCAATAATTGTTTAGGAATGTAAATGTACTGATAGGGTTTTCCATAGCTGGGTTTGTAAATGGCAGAGGTGTGTAAGGGCATCTAGGCCTGGACAGGCCTTTGCACTCACAGGAAATCTCTGTTTTTCCTTCTCTCCTTAGTCTCTGAAATGTGCACAAACTCAAGCCCCATGGACCAGTGGCCCACACTCTGAGTTAGGATTCAGTTATGACAGCAGGTCACTCTTCTGCTGGTTTTAGCAAAAAGGGATTTAATATAAAAAATTAAGTGCTTACAAAATTTTCAGTCGGGCAGGGTCTAGAAGACTTCTAGAACAGCCCTCCAGAACTGGCCTGCCCAAGGAACTGCTATGAAAGAAAGGGAGAAAAACTTGAGATCTTGATCAAAGCTTCTGCCACAAATTAGTAATTGATTAACTATATGGATAAATATAATTGCTTTATTATGTTAATGTTGGAAAAAAACTAACCTGTCTCTTGACCAACGAAACATGGCCTATAAACCAGTGGTGTCCCCTCATGGGAGCTGATTTAAAAGCAATTATCTGGGCCCCCCCTCCAGATCTACTGAATTAGAAGCTGTAGGAGAGGATTCCAGCACTCTGTTTTTAACAAGCCCTCCAGGGGACTCTGATGCATTCAGGGTGACCAGTCTAGGGCTGAAAGGACTCCCTGGACACAAGACTTTCACTGCTAAAACGGGAAAAGTCCTGGGCGAGCCAGGGAAAAAACTGGTCAACGTAGAGGCAGCCAAAGTTTGCGAAACACAGCCTTAGGCCATGGGTGTAGGTGCTTCTTGGGTGGGTGGGAGATATTTGTGAGTCAGAGATAGGAAGCACAGTATCTGAAGGAATGAGGCAATGAGGTCTGCTCATTCAAAATAATCTAGTTGGAACAACAAAATGCTCATTTGTCACCACTTTCATATGCTGTTGAAGAGAGGAAGGTGCTGAAATGCCATGAGCTGAATGACTTTAAAAAGTGAGATGATAAATTAAGAACGTACGTGTTGCAGATGAATTTTCATAGGTCATACACTCAGTTGTGCCAAAAAAAGTATCTTTTTTTTTCTTTAACTCAATTTATTTTCATCCCAAGCTCTATTCTGTCTGGTACCATAAATTAATCCTAGCCATTTGAGAAATAGTCAATCAGATTTTTCTCAGTCAAATTGGGATTTTTCAATCAATTCAGGGTTTTTGCCGCCTCTGATTCTCTGGTTTATGTCTGAATTCTGGGGAGCTTTCACAGAGTTGCAGTGTTGGAAGAGGGGAACGCATCTGTCCCTGCTGGTACCTACTGAGATGTATATCACTCCTGCAGGAAATTTCTAGTACATCAGGATTCTCCATCTGGTCTCTGGTCATTGGTCCAAGAAGGTCACCCTACATCCCTATCACCTCAATCTCAAAGCATCTTGAGGCCTGCTGGACTCTCTCAGTGAGTTAAAATTAAGATTATTTTCTGCTTTACATCTGAAAATACAAGTGCTCCTCCCAACTCTGCTCTTCTGGATAAGTACCTCTAATCAAACTCTCCTTATCAAACAGGCCAAATGCAGTTTCTGCTTATCCCTGAGTAGTGGGTTTCTGTTGCCTGCCAGCCCACGAAATTATTCAAACAAGCAGATCACACCGTCTGGCGGAACCGGGGTACTCTACCCTCTTAGCATTACAAAACCTGCCTGTTCACTCTGTGTGGCCCTGTGTCACGTGATGTCCTCCTCCCTGAGCTGTGAGTACTTGTGACTAATAAAATGCTGTGGGTCTCATCTGTCCAGTGTCAGAGGCCATGTTCAGCCTTGCCTGTAACCCTAGGGTAGGAATTCCTCCCTCACTCACAGGGTGAAGAGTAGGCGAACAAATCACTCAGCAACTCTTGAGCACCCTTTAATGCCACGAGGCATGTCACCTCCTGGCTCGTCTCCAGGGAGAAATGCACAAATTTTCTCTGCTTTTGGATCTTCCAGTCTCTCTGAGGTTACTGGTACCCCTCTAGAGTATCCAGTGATGAATCCTAGGGCACAGGAACCTGTTCATGGATCCACAGTCTCTCTGCTTCTAGCTTTCTTTCTTTTTCTCCCTTTATCCTCCAGTCCAAAGGATATTTATCTCATTTGGGGTGAGAAAACTTGGACTTGCATAGTCAACAATTATTCTTAATTTATATTTATAATATAAACTTTACACCTTTGGTACTTCAGGGATGTGGCAGAGATTACTATGTGCAATTCTACATCCATTCTCCCTTTCAACTTTAGTAACAGAGTGCTGCTTCTATTAAGGTCAGCAGTGTGCCTTACTAAAGGATTATATTTTCCAGCTTCATTGAAGCTAGGCAAAGCCATGTGGCTAAATTCTGGCAAAAGAGATAAAAGAAGTGTTGTGCAAGATTCTGGGTTGGCTACATAAGTATCTGACTAATGTGAATCCTTTCTGTCCTCTCCCATTCCTGTTGCCTCAAAGTGGATCTATTGATTGGGGCTCTAGCAGCCATCTTATAACAAGATAATCTTGAGAATTCAAGCCAGTACAAGGAGGGAACTGAGATATAGATGGAGCCTGGGTCTCTGACGAAGGGATTCATACCAGCTCTAGACTATCTACCAAGCTTCTTTTACAAGAAAAAGAAATAGATTTCTATAACCCTTTTCTTTTCAGTTTTCTGTTATATGCAGCCTACCTAACTCCAACAAGAGTGCAGCAGTTTGATATTATTGATGAATTCCAATAAGAAACACTGGATTATGTTTGTAAACTGATCTTTTCCTCTGGGCATATTAGATTATATTGGATTCATAGGTTTACTTGATTAAGTAGTTACAAAAACTTCTTGTGTCAGTAGGGAGTCAAGTCCCCACACTTTGGTGGGTGGGACTCAACAATAAAAGGTATGGCAAAGGGCAGAGTTAAGGACTTTTAATGTTGGAGTTTTGATGTTGGAGTTGATGCTGAAACTGGAGCCCCAGGGAGAGAGACAGAGCCCTTTGCCTGTTGGTCTACAGCTGACCTTGTGGAGAGAGGCAAAACCTAGACAGACTCCTACTCTTCAGCCAACTTTGTGGAGAAAACAGAGGAGCTGAGCCCAGAGGAACCCAGGAAGCCTGAACCCTTGCAGACATCGGCAGCCATCTTGCTCCAACACATGAAAAGAGACTTTGGTGAGGGAAGTAACTTATGCTTTATGGCCTGGTATCTGTAAGCTCCTACCCCAAACAATACCCTTTATAAAAACCAACCAATTTCTGGTATTTTGCATCAGCACCCTTTTGGCTGACTAATACAAAGAGCTTTGGCTTTTGTTATTGAGAAGCCTTTCTCTCAAGATATTTTCTCTGCCATGAGTTTCAAAGGTCTGCATTGAAACTCAAAAGCTAAAATTGGACTTCTTTTCTTTCTTTGCATTTGTATTGTAACAGCCCTTTTCTGAGAACCATGAGTAGGACATCTCCTAACTGCCTAAAGGATAGAGAAAAAGAAATAAGTATTAATATTTCAAAATGTTATATCCTCACACATGAATTCATCCAAGCAATTAGCATGCCTCAGATTAAAGACTGGAATTTAGGGTTATAAAGATCAAAGAGAAGTCATACAGAGAAATGAAAAATTATCAAAAATTTGATGATGACAGGAATTTGTTTTAAAACCATGGCTGCAAATAATGTATTTTGAACTACCTCTCTCAGCTCCTACTGAACATCCTAACATCACTATCTAATATTTCCTTGTAACACCTATGAATTCCACAAGATACCCTTAATTCAGATTTGCTTATTGATTTGGGGCTTGTTGGGTTACCCTTTGATGTATGACACGAGTCACCAACTTCTTGAATCTCTTATCTATGTTTATAATTATAACAAATTCTACTCCTTCTTAAGGGGGTAGCCATTATTTAACCATGGTTAACTAAATGAAGTTTCCTGAAATAGGTATATATCCCAGGGCATGTCTTTCTTTATCTCAGTTTTATTTTTCTGTAACATTGTGATTAATTTCATTATCTAATTTGGTAATAAAAGTTCAATAAAGGGGGGGTGGATGTGGCTTCAGTGGTTGAGTTCCTACCTCCCACATGGGAGGTCCCAGGTTTGGTTCCAGGTGCCTCCTGAAAATACACAAAGCAAAACAAATGAAAAAACCAACTCAAGGAAGTTGATGTGACTCAGTGGTCGAGTGCTGGCTTCCAACATACAAGGTTCCGGGTTCAATTCCCAGCCCCCAGTACCTCAAAAAAAAAAAAAAAAAAAAAGTTCAATAAAGTCATTTTGGTTTCATTTTTGAGAATATACTCCCCCTTGAAGATCTTTTCTCCTCTCTTTCTTTCCCCCACTTTTTTTTTTGTTTTTTAAAAGATCCTTCAATTACATAAATGTTACAAAGAATATATAGGGGATTCCCATATGTCCCACTCCCCACATCTCCCACATTTTCCCACATTTGCAACATCTTTCATCAGTGTGGTACATTCATTGCAATTGATAAACACATTTTGAAGCATTGCCACTAAGCAAGGATTATAGCTTAATTGTAGTTTACATTATCTCTCATTCGACTCTATAGTTTAAGGCCAGATATATAATGGTCTGCATCTGTCATTGTAATGTCATTCAGGATGATTCCCAAGTCCCGAAAATGCCCCCCTATTACACCTATTTTTTCTTCTCCCTAACCCCAGAACATCCATGGGTCACTGCCTCCACAACAATGTTATTTCTTCCATTGCTAGAATCACAATAAATCTATAGAGGAATACTAGTAAGTATATTTAAGTCCATAGTTCATTTCCCAATCCTGAGAATTCTGGAATGGTGATGCACACTCCACCATTAATTAAGGAGGGGTTTCAGTCCCATACATCCGATGGATGGGACTTTCTTGCTTGCAGTTGTAGGCGCTGTCGTTTCCTTGGTATGTTGTTTGTCCATCATCTCCTCCCTGGTAGTTTTCCTGGGTGAGTCTCTTGAACTGGATAGTAGGTGTTGCAACTCCATTGAGATTCAGGGCTCAGCTAGCACAGGGACAGCCTGAAGATTTATGTCTCGTAGATGTATACCTACCAACTCTAGTACTAATTTTAGGTTCATATAGAAGGACAGAACAGTCATGCATAGGGAAACCACTGCTGAGTCTAACTCTTTCACACTGGGGAGCATAAATACCAGATTAGGGCCCACTGGCAAGGGACCAAATTCCTGAGCTATCACCCTGACTATAGTGTCTGGATATCTCCATATCCCTGAGAAACTTTGCTATTTGGGGTTGTATCTACTTTGGCTTTCAATGAGATCCTATTGTGATGTGCATAAGCACTACCACAGGGATAGCTTCCTAATTCACTTTGAATCTCTTAGCCATACAAACTCATTTGTCTTTAGCTTTTCCCCCTTTTGGTAAGGGTTGTTTTTTGTTTTTGTTTTTTTCCAGGTGCATTGTTTGTTGGTACTTAGTAGCAATCCCTTGGAGACATGGAGGCTAATCCCCGGGATTCCTGTCCCATGCGTGGGGGGAGGGGAGGTAAATTATTGCTTTTATATGCTGAGTTCAGCTTAGAGAGAGGCCACATTTGAGAAACAAGGAGTCTCCCATTAGGTAGTTCTTAGGCATCCTACATCACTAGGCTAAATTTCAATTTTAAGAGCAAAGACTTATAAACATGGTCATTGATATCAAGGGTCCTTTGGTGGACCATCTTCCTTCACAAGTCATTGTCCCTGTACTTGGGGCATTCTTGTTGTTCTATTAGAGAATGTGGCAGAGCTCCCCTAGATGGGAATTTGATATTGTTTTGGTTATTGTGTGAATCTCCACCCACTGTGACAATGCCCCACGAGCATCTGAACACATTTATATGCCTTTTATGTATGCTCAGGTGAACTTCCTCCCATGTATCCCTCCTCACTGACACCCCACACCAACGATCCTCCCCATCACAGTTATATCCCTTCTGTGACCTAAAACTTCTTCAAATATGAGGCCAATAAAATAGCCACATACAATTAAAAAGAAAATGAAGTAATAATGATAGTTTTATATATAAGAAGTAAAATACAGAAAAAAATTAATAAAAAGTAAAAAAATATTGAAAAATTGGAATATAAAAAATAATGAAAAAATATTTAAAGAAAAAAACTTTTTTTTGGACATTTTGCCTTTCATCACCGTAAGACTGTTGTCCTATATGTACAATGACAT
The DNA here is from genome assembly GCF_030445035.2 of Dasypus novemcinctus. NCBI lineage: Eukaryota > Metazoa > Chordata > Mammalia > Cingulata > Dasypodidae > Dasypus > Dasypus novemcinctus. The sequence goes on along the minus strand of NC_080686.1, from coordinate 66,288,010 downwards.
TTTTTTCCATTTATTCCCCAATGTCTTACTTTTTTTTTTTTTTTCATTTTTCTCTTCAAAGAGGTTTTAGGTCAAAGTAGAGTCATGTACAGAATACAGATGATTCCCATATACCCAACATCCTACCCCTTTCCCCCTTTCCCCTATCAATAACATTTACATATGGATGATACATTGATGATACACAAATATTGAAACATAGCTACAAACCATCATCAATGATTCACATTATGGTTTACATTTTGGACATATACTTTTATAAAATCTGATAAAATTTAATGTGGCCTGTATCCATTGTTGCAAGATCATGCAGAACACTTCCATCACCCTTAAAATAGCCCCTGTTCCATCTATTTTATTCCTCCCTCCCCTTCCTCTTCCTGCCCACAGTGACCACCAGGCTTCACTCCTTGACGGACAAGATTCATAGTTACTTGAATCTTCACTGAGGGCTTGACACACTGGTCTGTCCTCCCCTAGAAGGCACTGTTGATGCTCTCAAGTAACTCCCATCCCTCTGTTTGCGAACATAGCAGGCTTCCCTAGGATGGGAGTCCACCACCTTGCCACTTATTATGTGGGTCTCTCCTCAGTGAGGCTACACATTATGCCAAAATGATCACTCACATGCTCCCTAGAAGCCTGCCCCAAGTGCACCCTGGCCCGAATACCCCAAACCAGTAATCCTTCCTTGTCATATTGCCAAATGAGCATTCCCAACATTGTAATTTCAGCCATCTACCTGCCAATCCCCAGTGTTCACCTGCTCCCTCCCCCAACTTCTACGCTCCTCCTTTTATTAAATATTCATAAGCCAAAATTTCAAGTTTTAGAATGTCGGTTTTTTAAAACTTAATTCTTTGATGAGGTACCACAGGCCTGACCACATCGACATGGCCATGAGACTTGCGTTTTTCAGGAGAGTCTTGATTTTTGTTTGATTAATTTGTTTTTACTCCATCCCATTCCACAAAGAAAATAGCATGACTTACAAGAACATACACAATAATACAAAATAAAATTCAAATTTAAGGAAAAATAAAGAGGAAAATAGAGACCAGGTAAAAGAAAATATAAATATGTAAAACCCAGGAATCTAGGCTGACAATTGTTGTTTACCATTTGTATCTGAACTTCTGAAAGCCAAGGGGGAGGTACAGAAAGTCACATAATTCTCATTAGAAGAAAGGAAGCAGACAATTTCCTCAGGAGATATATGTTTTGTTCTGGCATCAAATTCTAAAAAAATTTGTCATTTGGGAATTCACAGGGGGCCCTGGGCACATAGTGCACAAAATCCTTAACAATATTCACATGTCACATAAATTGTGACTCTTTTTTCTTTTACTTTAAACCAAAAATGAGGAAATAATGCAACTAATATTTAGTGAGGGACCTCTCAAGTTGAGGTTCTAGGGAACAATGATCTGAAGGATATTAATAGGTGTGTCTGTTAAAAATGTTTCCGTGCTCAAATAAATTTGGGAAGTGCTGAATTAATCAAAGTTAAGCATGTTTCTTTGCTGCAGGATTTCCAGGAAACTGATATTGATGTGCATTGTGGCTCTCCAAAAAGGAGAGCAGTGTTTCTAGAAGTTATTTACCACGGAAACCTTTCTGATTTCTGAGTTCTGTGACACATAGTTTGGAAAGGATGAGCCATGGTAATCAGATGGAAATACAATGAGAGGGCAGTGTGACCGTTTAAGCGGGTAAGAGTATGTGTGTTGGTACAGGTCGGATTCAGGTCAAAAAAACACTGTCTCTGGCACCTACTGGTCACATGACTTTGGAAAAGTTACTCAGTCTCACTGGACTTTAGTTTCCTCACTTAAAAAATTAAGTGCATCCATTAGAAATGTATTTGACTCAAGGATCAGAAAACCTCCAGGGTAGTTTAGGGGTTATTTTCCTGCTATAATAACAAATCCAGGAGTCCATCATCCAGGGCCAATGTCCAGGTTCTCTTTCTCTGCTTTGGTGTCCTTTGCATTAGAGGTTTCTGTTTTCATGCTTATTGCTTCATTGTTGCAAAATGGTTGTCCTACCCTCAGCCTCACATTAGCATTGAAGTCATGGAGAAGGAGGAAAGGGATGTAAATTGTTTTTGGGCAGCCAATACACAGTCATAGGGAGACAATGAAGAACTCTCCCTCAAGGAATTATTGTGGGGATTGAATGAGATAATGAATGTAGAATGCTTAAATAATGCCTGGCACTAGCTAGTGCTCAATAAGCATCAGTTATTAATTAATACTTGTATGTTGCCTTGTATTCAATCTGTCTAGCAGGGTCTAGCAGGGTACCTAGAAGAGTAAACAAATGAGCATTCTTCAGACAATCATCAGTAAATATCACTTTTCCATTGGGGCTTCCTTTTTTTTAAAGATTTATTTTTTATTTATTCCACCCCCCCCCCAAGTTGTCTGCTCTCTGTGTCCATTTGCTGCATGTTCTTCTTTGTCCACTTCTGTTGTTGTCAGTGGCATGGGAATCTGTGTCTCTTTTTGTTGTGTCATCTTGCTGAGTTAGCGCTTTGTGTGTGTGGCACCATTCCTGGGCAGGCTGCACTTTCTTTTGCGCTGGGTCACTCTCCTTATGGGGCGTACTCCTTGCGCGTGGGGCTCCCCTACGTGGGGGACACCCCTGGGTTGCACAGCACTCCTTGCACACATCAGCACTGCTCATGGGCCAGCTCCACACGGGTCAAGGAGGCCCAGAGTTTGAACTGCGGACCTCCCATGTGGTAGGTGGACGCCCAATCCATTGGGCTTCTTATAGAAGCAGAAAATAAAACTGTTTGATGCTACCCTATCTTATAATGCTCTGAGGTACTGGTACATGGAGATGCTGTTTGAGAGCAGATGCTATAGAAAACAAACAAGCAGGAGGAAAACTGGTATTCTATTGTGCCTATAAGGAATCTACTGGGACTGTCTCCAAGAGGGTACCCATTCCATCTTTGCATGGAGGCATGCTATAGGTTTCCTAAACCAGAATTTCTTTAGGAAGCACTTTTAATGACAAAGTACAGTCAAGTCCAGTATATCATAGAATGTAGTCAAGATGCCTTGGGGAAGTCTCAATTGTAAATGTTTTGTCTCACTGTCAGACTGTGGATATGATAATGTGTTCTCACTTTAGGGGTCACAAAGTACAGTTAACAGTATATAGAGATAGCATTTTGAAATATCAATTAGCAAATGCATGTTGAGAATTTACCATGAATGCAATATTGCCTCATGGTCATATAGGGCTGATTAACAATTTTTAATCATTTCAGCAAACACTGCAATAAATATCACTTATATTAGGAGAATTAGAAAAAAGAGACATCACAAAAATAACTTGGGGCTCAATTTCATGGTAGATAAAGAAAGCCAGACTAGCATGATGATGGGGCTGAGGAGGAAGCCAGCACTGATGACAATAGCTAATGCTTACTCTGCACCCACTGGGTGCCAGGCACTGGTCCAAGTGCCCTGCAGACCATAAGTCATCAATTCTAAAAATACTTTTTTTCTACGTTTTTAACATCAGTAGCTTCACTTGGAGTGGTGCCTTTGTGTCCAGCATGATGAAAACACTTAGAATGCATACTTTACTTTATCCACTCATCAAATCTTTGAGGCAGGTACTATTATTATTCCAATTCCATAGATGAGAAAACTGAGGTTTAGCAAGATCCACTTACTCAAGTCCACACAGCTAGTAACTGCGGAGCTGGGGTTTGAATTGACATATGTCCAACTCCAGAGTCCACACTCTTATACCATTACATGACATAAAATAGATGCTTGTACATACATAACTTTTATAAGAATATTTAACACTGTAGAATATTTTAAACCCATTTTCTTTAATAATATATGAAATGGGGGACTGACTTCTGAATTGAGCATTGTTCTTCCAAAAGACAGTCTGGACCAACTGACCCAAGTTTCCTTATAGCTACATAATTTCCCCCCCATTGTAGTACCTAATCTCTATATTCTTAAAAAGGGAGGAAGGAAAGCAATACAACAATGAGACATTCTCTGTGTTTGGTCAGTTCCCCATTCTTTACAGCTGAGAGGGAAAAGATCTGACTGAGAATCTCCAGCCTGCTTGACTCTCACCTCTGTTGATTTCCAACAAAGTTTCTACAAGATTATTACAAAAACAGCTGGCTGAGCTTTATCCCAAGCATTGGGACATTTCCTTTCTTTCCCCTCCTCTCCCTACACGTGATCATCTTCACTACTCTGCCCTTCTTAACTCCTTCTTCCTACTGCCCCAGCCTGTCCATGTGTTTCTTTTTTTTTTTTTTAAATAAGTATAGCACTTTTTAAAAGATTTTTAAAATTTTTAATTTAATTTAATTTAATTTATTTCTCTCCCTCCCCCCCCCCCGCCCCAGTTGTCTGTTCTCTGTGTCCATTTGCTGTGTGTTCTTATTTTTGTCCACTTCTGTTGTTGTCAGTGGCACAGGAATCTGTGTTTCTTTTTGTTGTGTCATCTTGCTGCGTCAGCTCTCCTTGTGTGCGGCGTCATTCCTGGGCAGCCTGCACTTTCTTTCGCGCTGGGCGGCTCTCCTTACCGGGTGCACTCCTTGTGCGTGGGGCTCCCCTACGCGGGGGACACCCCTGTGTGGCAGGGCACTCCTTGCATGCATCAGCACTGCGAATGGGCCAGCTGCACACGGGTCAAGGAGGCCCGGGGTTTGAACTGTGGACCTCCCATGTAGTAGGCAGATGGCCTAACCACTGGGCTAAGTCTGCTTCCCCCAAGATATTTATTTTAAATGACTCCTTGTCCCTATTATCAGGCATCCAGGTTACTAACCTCAAGAAGTATAGAGACTTTTCCAGAGAAATTGAACTTGGAATGGGAACCAGGTACAAAGGGGGGTAGGATGAGGCAGAAAGCTGAACATAAGCAGGTCCCCCTCAGCTTCATGCTCAGCCAAGAGTATGTCTCCTGCCACTATTCCAGCCCCCCATCAAAAGAAAGGAAGATTCTCCTCTGTAGAAACTGGCAACCCAGAGAAAGCACTTTCACATTGATGTTTAGGGTACCCCTAATGAAAAAGCTGCCTTTCCCTCTAGTCACCTTACAATCATGGAGTTCCTATACCACTCCTACTATGAACACAGAGCTATTCATTAGCTTTTCAGGGCCTCATTTTTAAATATAAAGAAACAGCCGAAGATGACATGACAAGAAGAGCTTATACTTACATAATAGTCTGTGTCAGAAACTGTTCTAAGTGCTTTGCACCTATTAAACCATGTAATCCTCAAAGAATCCTATGTGAGGAAAATGCCATTATCACCTGCATTTTAGAGATGAGGAAGCTGGGGTACAGAGAGGTTAAGTGACTTGCCCAAGGTCATATAGTTAGTGGCAGGGCTGGAGGAAAAGAAATCAGACACTCTAGCCTCTAGGTTTTGCATTCTTGCCACTATACTACCGTGTCTCGTTTTGTTTGAATAAATCTTCCAATATGAAAAGAGAGACCCAAACAACACTAAAGAGGAACCAGAGGAAACAGAAATAAAGCAGATAACAGGATAAACCTTAAAAAGGAAATAAACCAAACACTATTTTTAATATCTTCAGAGAGATTTTAGAAGTGATTACATCAGTAGCAATATTAGATGTTAGAAGACAATAAAATATGCCTTCCAAAATTCTGATGGAAAATGATTTGCAACTTAGAATTCTATTCCCAACTAAACTATCATTCCCATGTGGAAGGATTTGTAACGTTTACCTAGCATGTACCTCTTGTTAGGAATTTTATGGTGTGTGGGCAAAATAAGAAAGGAAACAAACAAAAAAAGGAATATATAGGACTCTGGAAGCAGAGAATTCAACACAGGGAAGTAATAAATTGATTTTTTTATTATTCAATATGTTGAAACAGTAATATTTGACATATATGATTTATGCAGCAAAAATTAAGTCTAGATATAAAGAAATCCAAGAAAATGAAAAAAAGAGGCAGTCACTAATTCTAAGAAAAACAAAAAGTTGTTCAAAGTAGGATAAAGAGTCATAGTAGACCACCTGATTTTGTAGTAAATACTATATAGTCACAATAATATAAACACTATTATTTTTTGAAAATTAAAATATATTAGAAGGATGGGTTAAGTAGTAGTGAAGGTGGTGGTTATATAAGAGCTCAATCCTTATCTACTATATCATAAGTTGATGAATAACATATAGAACTAATCAATCAAGAAATAGCCATATAAGCATATTATTTAGAAATATTGAGGTAGTTAGAAGAAACAACTAAAAGTAGTCAAGTGGTTGGCTCTGAGGGAATTAGACTAGGAATGAAAAAGGATAGGAACAAAGAATGGGCATTTTTATTATATCATTTAGTACACTTTGCTTTTCTAGCTTTGTCTATTACTTTAAGGAAACAAAAATAATTTAAAAATAATAATTACATGGTAAACTGACAAATTTTCTATGAGCAAAATATTGAATAAGGACAATGTAGTGGGGTAATATTTTTAAAAGATTACTTGGTCTTTTCCCCCAGTATTTTCTGCTCTCCCTTGAGCTCTTCCTCCCCGTCTGCCAGGTAGTGTCTTCTGGCTTTGGAGTTTTAAAGGTGCAGTTCTGAAAGTGAGAAGGGTTGAGAGCACCTGGAACAGACTGGTCAGGTTGGGATGAGAGGGTGAAGGGACTAGTGGCTCTTTCTCACGTAAGGCCGTGAAGGTGCAGGTATGCAAGGATGGAGAAAAGGCAGCAGAGTCTTGCGGTGGCTTGCTCGGTCGGTAGAGGTGGGGTCTGGCTGCAGACGAGGGGTCGGTCCAGTTTTGGACGAGGGGTCGGTCCTGCTTGGGACGAGGGGTTGGTCCAGCAGCAGACGAGGGGTCAGTCTCACAGGGGTTGCGCGGTTCGGCTGACGGGGTTGCCCAGCGAAGCCGGCGACGAGGGGGTCACCCGGAGAAGCAGGCGACGAACTGGGGACAAGGGAGGCCAGGCCCTTGTCGGGGGCTCTCAGGACTGGAGGGCGCACGGCAGAAGAACTACCGCGGAGACAAGGTAAACACGCAAGTCCACTTTATTGAGGGAGAGGCAACAGTTTTATAGGGGCTGGGGAAGGCTGATTGGTCGAAGCCACGCCCTGTTCTGATTGGTTGCCGGAGAAAGGTCAGTACTGGAAGGGGGAGGGGTGGTGGTTAGGGATTGGCTGTTGCTGTTGCTGGGGGAAGTGGCAGGGTTTAGGGATTGGTGGCTGCTGTTGCTGGGGTAGAGGGCAGACTTGAGTTTCCCGTCCACGCCTGGCTGTTGCTGTTGTCGGGGGGAGGGGAAAAGGCAGACTGGAATCTTCCGCCCTGCGCCTGCGCAGGGAGAAAGAAGAAGAAGGGTGTTGCCTCATAAGGCATCGTGTGGCGCTATCCGGGAGGAGGGGCAGCCGCGGAAGCATGGCTGCCGAGAAGGGGAGACCCGAGGGCACTCTGCGCCCATGCCGAGCTCCCTTCAGGGGTGGCGGTGAGTCCGACCAGCCACCCTATTATGAGGGCAGTGGCTTGGAATTAGGCCTACTGCGGCTGCTCCCCCGCCAGGCCAGCAAACCACACTTCAGTCCGAGGGGTGACCGCATTTCCCCCTTCTTTTCAAATAAGGGCCAGGATGGCAGCAGCAACAAGTAGCCGAGGCCCAAGAGGCAGTAAGCAATGAGGGAAGCGGGGCTGAAGAGGGAGGTGGGTATGACGGGGATACAAATGTACAATTTGGGGGGCGGTATCTTGCCGTTGCAAGCAAGGGTGGCCAATGTCCAATTCTCGTTGATCTTAGCGGCTATAAGGTCCATCTGCTTGTTAAAAGTCCAGGATGGCAGCGCGTTACAGGTAGTTGATCTCTTCTTGGCAGCGAAGAGTGGCAGAGGCAGACTGTGTGATGGTCTGGAGGATCGCAGCTGTGCAGGGCACCAGCAGCGGTAGTGGCAGCAGCGTCGGGAGTGGTGGAGATGTAGGCGAGGACAATAAGAAGGCCAAAGTCTCCACGGGCGCGAGAGAGGCCGATGTTAACGGGGCGGGTCGACATGGGGCGGCCCAATCTGCAACGCAATGGGGGTTCAAGCAAAAAAGGAGGGGGGCGGGGGACGAGAAAGGACGCTTTGGATGGCTGAGAAGAGGAGTGAGGTCGAGACAGGGGGAAGCTCCGCAGAAGTATGGGGAGGCAAAAGCAGAAACATTATTAGATGCTAGAAAGCAGGCTGCTGGCCGGGGAAAGCGGGTTGCGGGCTGCTTAGCGGGGCTGGAGCTGCTTGAGCGCGATGGCGGCATGGGGGGCCGCGGTTACAGAAGACTTGGGGCACCTGCGGGAAGAGTGAGCAGGAAGAGGTCGGGTAGGAGGAGGCCGAGAAGATAAGCGGGTTATGGATCTGTAGTGGGGGTAGAGGGGTAGGAGGGGTACGGACGGGATTAGAGGATTGACTGCTGGAGGTTATGTAGGAGGGAATGGTAGATGGTGGAGGAGGAGAAGGAGGATTGATGATTGGCCTCGGTGCAGCAGAAGGAGGAGAGGGAGGGTTGATGATTGCGTCGGGACCAACGGCAACTGAAGAGGTGGGAGTCACAGAAGGGTGGACATCTCCTCTAACAAATGCTGAGCATAAGGGCTGCCTAACCCGTCCTCCTTAACGGCTTTGCGGAGCTGCTTAACACTTTCCGCATCATGTGGGTACCAAGGAAAGGGGCGCTGAGGGGTGGGAGTTATGTTAAGGGGAAAGCAGGTGGTAGGAGGCGGCAGGGAGGTAGGCGGAGGTGCCCCGGTGGGGGAGGAATACGGGTCCAAGAATAGGCTAGAGGGGGCCACGCGTGTGGCAGTTTGCCATGGATCGGATGGAGGGGGCTGCCCGGGGGAGGCGGAGCCGGGGGGGGCCGCTGGCGCGGAGGGCGCGAGAGGAGCCATTGCCCATGCGGTGTTACAAAATGGCTGCGGGCCGTCCCCAGCGGTACTACAAAATGGCGGCGGGCCACAAAATGGCCGTGGGCTACAAGATGGCCGCGGACTGCTTTGAGAAAATGGCGGGGCGGAAGCTTCCGGTGCCCAAACGGTGCCACAAGATGGCCGCGGGCCGCCCTGCGCGGAGGGGTAAAATGGCGGGGAGGGAGCTTCCGGCCCACCCAGGCAGGAAGTTGTCGGGGGGAGGGAGGGGTAAAGGGACCCCCCCTTTTCGAGCGAGGAAGAAGGCGGAAGTCTGCCATCTTGAGAGTGCTTCCCCTTTTCGAGTGAGGAAGAAGGCGGAAGTTCGCCATCTTCACCGTCGCTCGGCACTGCAAGATTACACTGTTTAGGGGGACAATTTTCGAGCGCGTTATTAAGGCGCTCAACAAGTGACTCAGAGTCAGAATCGGAGTCGGTATCAGGATTCTGATCAGGGTCCCTGTTAAAGTCGCCGTCCTGACAATCACGGCGGCAGCGGTGGCGCGGCCGGGGGGAGTCGATGGTAGGGGCGCCTTGAAGGCAGGAACGGATGGTAAAAAGCGCCGGTAATAAGCCAGGAGGGAATCTTTTACCTTCCTGCTCCACAGCAGAAGTGACCCTATCTATAAGGTGAGTATAGGTATCCGGGTCCCAGAGCTGACACGTGGTAAGCCACGGATTAAAGGGGAGAAGAAGGTCCCAATATACTTGGAGCTGTTTCAAAGAGATCTTACACCGGTGAGTATCTAGGAGACCGGCAAGGGCCCGAACTTGCGGGGCTTGCTTAGCAGAAAGGATGTTACCCATTGCTAATGGCCTTTTGGAGCCGATAAGAGAAGGGGCCCTTACCTTGAGAGCGCGGCGATGGGAGCCGAGGTGCGCGGTGAGACGAGGGGTCGGAGCCGATGGGACTCCGACGGTGGTCGCGGGCCAAAGGAAGGCCCCGACGAGGGGAAGGCGGAACGACGAGCAGTAGAGCAAGGCAAAGGGGAGCAAGCGCAGAGGGGAGGAGGCAGAGGTGAAGGCAGGGGTGGAGGTGCTCAGGCACGCGCTCCTGAGAGTTTTATTGGCGCCTCTTAATCATAGCGGGTTGGTATAAGCCCCCGACATGGAAGGAGAAAGCCATCCAGCGATTCTCCCAGACCGCCGTGGATCGTATGAGGTCACCAAGGTTCAGGAGCAGCAATGCAGAGCGAAAAGATAGGGGTGAGAAGAGAGGAGGGCATAGGGCTGTGGTAGGGTTACTTCAGACGTGCAAGCGTGCGCTCCCGAGAAATCCAAGGCTCCTCTTAATCATAGCGGGTCGGTATAAGCCCCCGACATGGAAGGAGAAAGCCATCCAGCGATTCTCCCAGACCGCCGTGGATCATATGAGGTAGCCAAGGCTCAGGTAGCAGCAATGTTGTACGAGAGAAGCCCCACGGTGAGAAGGGGGGGGCCGCCAGGTTATGGAGTGAGGCTGTGGTGGGGTTGCACTGCCCCGCGTTGGGCGCCAGCTGCGGTGGCTTGCTCGGTCGGTAGAGGTGGGGTCTGGCTGAGGACGAGGGGTCGGTCCAGCTCAGGACGAGGGGTCGGTCCCGCTCAGGACGAGGGATCGGTCCCGCTTGGGACGAGGGGTCGGTCCGGCAGCAGACGAGGGGTCGGTCTCACAGGGGTTGTGCGGTTTGGCTGACGGGGTCGCCCGGCGAAGCCGGCGACGAGGGGGTTGCCCGGAGAAGCAGGCGATGAACTGGGGACAAGGGAGGCCAGGCCCTTCTCGTGGGCTCTCAGGACTGGAGGGCGCACGGCAGAAGAACTACCGTGGAGACGAGGTAAACACGCAGGTCCAACTTTATCGAGGGAGAGGCAACAGTTTTATAGGGGCTGGGGAAGGCTGATTGGTCGAAGCCATGCCCTGTTCTGATTGGTTGCCGGAGAAAGGTCAGTACTGGAAGGGGGAGGGGTGGTGGTTAGGGATTGGCTGTTGCTGTTGCTGGGGGGAGTGGTAGGGTTTAGGGATTGGTGGCTGCTGTTGCTGGGGTAGAGGGCAGACTTGAGTTTCCCGCCCACGCCTGGCTGTTGCTGTTGTCAGGGGGAGGGGAAAAGGCAGACTGGAATCTTCCGCCCTGCGCCTGCGCAGGGAGAAAGAAGAAGAAGGGTGTTGCCTCATAAGGCATCGTGTGGCGCTATCCGGGAGGAGGGGCAGCCGCGGAAGCATGGCTGCAGAGAAGGGGAGACCCGAGGGCCCTCTGCGCCCATGCCGAGCTCCCTTCAGGGGTGGCGGTGAGTCCGACCAGCCACCCTATTACGAGGGCAGCGGCTTGGAATTAGGCCTACTGCGGCTGCTCCCCCGCCAGGCCAGCAAACCACACTTCAGCCCGAGGGGTGACCGCAGAGTCTGTCCAGGGTCACGGACAGAGCCCCACAGAGACCACTGCCGCCCACCATAGCAGAGAGCAGGGCAACAGCTGCATGGGCCTCCAAACTGCACAGAAGTAGACAGGGTCTCAGCAGCACACAGTCTCTTCCCTGTGCCCTGTGTGGCTTGGGAGCCTCACAAGGTCTCCTGTGCACCTAAGTGAGTGCAGACTAGAATGAGGAACCCAAAGTCTAGACAGTGATGGGCACCTCAGTAGATGTCAGTGTGGATGGATAATGACAGATGTCCATATGCTCTCTGTGGCGGTTTGGTATTGTTTATGAATTCCAAAAATAGATATTGGCATGTGCTTGTAAACTGGTCTGTTCTTCTGGGCATATAAGATTGTAGTAAATTCAGAGGTTTCACTTTTACTTAATTAAATTATGGTTAGGGCTTTGATTTAGCCACGTTGGTAGGAGAAAACTGAGAAAACGACTTGGCAGAGGAGAGAGTTCTTAGTTTTTTTTGTGTGTTTTTTTGAAAGATTTATTTTTATTTATTTCTCCCTCCCCTCCCCCCAGTTGTGTGCTCTGTGTCCATTTGCTGCATGTTCTTCTGTGTCCGCTTGCATTGTTAGGCAGGACTGGGAAACTGAGTCTCTTTTTGTTGCATCATCTTGCTGAGCCAGCTCTGTGTGTGTGTGGTGCCACTCCTGGGCAGGCTGTGCTTTTTTTCATGCAGGACGGCTCTCCTTGTGGGACACACTCCTTGCATGTGGGGCACTCCTACATGGGGGTGCCCCTGTGTAGCATGGCACTCCTTGTGTGCTTCAGCACTACGCATTGGCCAGCTCACCACGTGGGTCAGGAGGCCCTGGGTATCAAACCCTGGACCCTCCTTATAGTAGGCGGATGCTCTATCAGTTGAGCCATGTCTGCTTCCCCAGTTTTTAGTTTTGATGCTGGAGCCCCAGGGAGAAAGTCAAGCTGTTCATCTGATAGTTGCAGCTAAAGAGACCAGAGCCCTGAACAAATGAGAAAGCCCAGAAAGAAATGAGCCATGGGGAAAGAGAAAAGTCTTATTCCAGTCTACAGCTGAGAAAGGAAGGAGCTGGGACCACAGAGCCTTAGGAGGAAGAGGAAGGTTGAACCCTCACAGAGACCGGCAATCATCTTGCTTCAACACGAGGCAACAGACTTTGGTGAGGTAAATAACTTATGCTTTATGTCCTTGTGACTGTAAGCTTCTACCCCAAATAAATACCCTTTATAAATGCCAACAAAATTCTGATACCTTGCATAAGCATCCTGTATTATTCAGCCAAAGGGTTGCTGTTGCAAAATACCAGAAAATGGTTGGTTTTTATACAGGGTATTTATTTGGGTAGGAGCTTACAAATATACCAGGCCATAAAGCATAAGTTACTTCCCTCACCAAAGTCTATTTTCACATGTTGGAGCAAGATGGCTGCCTACATCCACAAGGGTTCAGGCTTCCTGGGTTCCTCTCTTCCCAGGGCTTGCTTCTTTCCAGGTTTAGGGTTCCTCTCTTCCCAAGGCTCCAGCTTAAGGCTTCAGTATCACACTCCAACATCAAAACTCCAACATCAAAAACCCTCAACTCTGCCCTTTGCCATGCCTCTAATGCATGCACTCTAATGATGTGGCCCAATCAAAGCCCTAATCATAACTTAATCATGCCCAGGTACAGAACAGATTACAAACATAATCCAATATCTATTTTTGGAATTCATAATCATATCTAACTGCTACACACCCCTTTGGCTGACTAATATACTCTACCTCACAAACACCCTTATCCCCTGCATTTTGGCATTCCTGATAGAAAGATGTAATTCAAAAGAGGTAGGAGCCCTGAAGACACTGAGATTAAGTTTCTTCAATGTGGAAGAATGAAGACTATAGAAATTGAATTCTGTAAGGAAAAAAAATTAAATTACATATCTTGCACCCCTAAGTTTGTGGGTTGATCTTAGTGCCAGCTGTAATAACCAAACAGTCCTCACCATTTTTTTCTGTATAACCTCAGAATGAGCCTCACCCCCAGTGGAAAGCATTTCTTTTTTAATGGATTTAGATGGCTTTGGGTAAAGATAGAAAAGTACAAATTCTGCTACTTACCATCTCACTTTCTTGTAGAAAAATCTAAAACCATTTTATAGCATATAATTTGTTTCTATTTTATTGTTTTAAAAAAAAAATCTGTTTTAGGAGTATTACATTTTATTTCCAGGAAGCTATATTCATAGTCTTTGCACAAGTCTTGAGATCTCTTGGCTTTAAAAAAATCTTTCTAAATTATTTAACAAACACAGCTTGGTGTTCCTCTTGACAGCACAGCAAATTTCATCCTTTGTTTAGTTTTCTGCATTCCACTATGCTAATGAAAATTTGGATGGAAACTGAGGTTAGGTTATAAAAACTTAGACCAGGAATAGGCCTGGACTCCCTTCTCAGGCCCCTGGGTACTGCTTCAAAAAGGTAGAGTTTTCAAAGGCAAGACTTCAGGAAGGAAACACCGAGTTCAGGCTTCAAAATGACCATTCTTACCCGAATCATTTAAATTTCTTTTGGTGCAGGATGTCACATGAAATATCTTACCATATTTCCTGGTTAAATGATTTGCTCTCTGGACCAAATATCCCTGGTTCCTTTGATACCTAAGGCTTCTGGCAGGGCCGGGGGTGGGGGATTTTCATAACTCCAGATTAATAACTTGATTTCCTAAAACAGACACTTGTGCAAAATATCAGCTATCCACAAACCCTCTGCTATCTACAAAGTCAGTTGATATAATCCTGGGTTTAAAAATTGACTTAGAACTTCTAATTTTATGACCTCACTTAAAATATATAACTATTCTTAATCTTGGTTTCCTCATCTATAAAATGTATTTAATAATAATATCCCACAAGAGCTCTGACAATGAAATCATTTGTATACATTGCTTGGCATCTAATAGGCTTTAAACAAGTATGTCCTTTTCCTAAACTAATATGGCTAGGCTAGGTTTATGTACCTAAATTGTGGGATATTACAAAGACTAAACTAAAATGGAATTTTTTAAGGCATTTCACTAAAGTCAGTAATAATAAAGTATTTTTACTTGTGTTTATCTGATGATTTTCAATTTGCATTTGTTACATTATATTTTAACTATCTGATAATGCTATGAGATCATTTATGGCTGGAACTCTGTCTAAAATTCTCTCTTTCCCCAGAACCTAATGAGCACTCAATAAATACTTGATAAATGTACAAAGGAATGACTGGATTCCTAATTAAGTATTTAGGTCATGAACTTTGATAATACCTTATGTCCAAAGACTGTAATGTAATACACATTTCTTGGGCATAGGGTATACTCAACATGATAAGTCTTATGGAACTTACAATAAAGTTAACCATCCTAATTACTTAATAGACAAGTATAGGACTATACATAACATGGACAGATTGGTGCCATAAACTATAAAAACAGAGCTAAGGCATTTAGTGGTGAGAGAGATGACATTAGATTAAGAGGATTAAGAAAAGTTTCATGAGGAATGGGATAGCACTGGAACTGAACCCTGGAAGATAAGTAAGATTCAACAGCAGCAGAGAGAGGTGCTACAGTGGAAACTTATGCTAAGGGCAGGAAGTGTGGTGAGTGGCCAGAGGACTGCAAATAGCCTGGTTTGTAGCATAAAATATGTACACATTGGTTAGATCTTGAGAGATAGGGAGGGATATCCGTATTAGACTGAGAAATTGGTACTTAAGTCAGGAGAGGATAGCTCCTGAATTCAAGCAGGGAAACACTTACTGAGTACCTCCATTTTACATGTTATACAAATGAGGCTCAGGCAGGTTTCATGACTTGCCCAAGGTCACATGGATCGGAAGTGGTGAACTGGAATTCTACCAAGGTCTCTTGACTCTAAGATCAATACTCATACAACAAAATGTAAAAGTTGAAAAACAATGCACCATGTAAAACTTTAAAAATAAATTTTATTTCACTTTGACAATATAAAAAAAATCCAAAGAGAAAGAGAGAGAGAGAAAAAAAAAAAAAAGATCAATACTCTTCTCACTGTATCCCAGCCACTCCTTTGGAAAATTCATTGTGCACCAAGGTAGGCTGAATAGAAGCGAGAGAAACTGAAGATGGGATTCCAGCTGAAAAAAAATGAGGGATGTTTCCTTTACAGTCATTTATTGAATCACTGCCAGAAATTAAGCAATCCTAAATATAAGGTAAGCTCCCATTTCCCCAATGCGAAGATCCAAAAAAAGATCTTTTGATCTGAATATATAAACCGAAGATGATATAAGAAGTCAGATTTTGAAGTATTTTGTAAACTAGTCTTGTTAGAATCTAACTCTTGAGGGCAACGAGTGATGTGATCAGACTTGCACTTTAAAAGGATAATTTGTCAGTAGCATAGAACCTGGATTAAAGGGCAAAGTGGGAGGTGGAGAGGCTTCTTCAGAAATCCAGGAGATGTAGGAGCCGGGGCAAAGGGAGTGGCCATGAGAAAGGCAAGGGAAAAACAGATGTGAAAGAATATGGTAATAGAAGGAAAGGAAACAGTAAAAGGGGATTCTGGAATTTCTGTTTTGAGCAGTTTGGTGGAGGGTGGGGCCATTCACTGTGTGAGATGCAAAGCATGAATTGACAGAGCTAAGAATGTGGAATAGCAGCAGGGAGGGAGAGATGGATGCAAAAGTATGTGAAAGAAGAGCTGTGGCAGTAATACAAGCTGTCAGGAGAGTTTGGAGGAGTAGCTGAGTTGGGAGGAGATGCTGAGCTCTGATTGGGGCACTTTGTGATTTCAACATTGTCTCCAGGGTTTAAACAAGTGGTACCATCTCATTTACTTTCCTGCTCTGATTGTTCCAGGAGGAGCAGGAAAACATGGTAATTATTGCTCCATAATTTGCTCTCAGGAAAGGCTAACTCTCCTTCAAAATGAACATATTTCATTGATACAGAAAGTAAAAAATTTGAGAAGAATGACATCAGTCTTTCTTCAGAGACAAGAATAAGCAAAGTTACTGACTGTAATCAGTCCCATTTCAGCTGCCGTCACCAAAAGAAAAAAAGATACATCATCAGGCTAGGAATAGGATGATCGACTTGTCCTGGTTTGCTTGGGACTTTTATCATTTTAGCACTGAAAGTCCTCCATCCTGGGAACCCTGGGACAGTTGGTCACTCTATCTAGGAATTAAATTTGGGCACTAATCTTGCTCCTGCTGCTGACTGGCTAGGAAAATGTAGGTCACAGCTTTCCTTATTATGGTTTCCTCATTCATCAAATGAGAGGGTAGAACTTCTCTTTATATTCACACACTGTCTCCCTAGGGGATATCACACAGTACCATGAGTTTAAATATCAGGTATTGCCGATGACTTCAGATATATATCACCAGGCCTGACCAGCCTCTCCCATCTCTGAACTCCAGGCTTGAATTTTCAGCAGCCTACCCAACATCTCTATGGTGATGTCTAACAAACATCTTACACTTTGTGGCCAAAACAGAAGTCTTGATTTTCTCTCCCCAAACAGTTCTTTGCCTATCTTGGCCTTTTTGGTAGATGACACATCAACCACCTAATTGCACCAACCAAAATTCTAGGAGTCATATCTGATTTCCTTTGCTCACTTGGCCTGCTCACTTTGGCCAATTCCATGCCAAAAAGAGCAGGTTTTGGTTCGGTCTCTAGAATTTATCCCCGATCTAACTACTTCTCCACCTAGGAGCCAGGAAAATCTTTAAAAAATAAAAATCCTAAGTCCTTGCCATAGCCCCCGAGGCCCTCATAAACTGCCCTCTGCCTTTCTCTCCCATAGCATCTCTTCTCTACCTGCTCTAATATTACCTCTTCCTCTGGGGCATGCAGAGCCTCTGTGCTTGTCCTTCTCTCTGCCAAGAACTCTGCATGACAGGCTCCTTCTGGCCACTCAGGTCACAGCTCAGTTGGCTCTTCCACAAGAGGCTTGCTGAGACCACCCACCTAAGGTAGCCCCACACCCTCTCCCCACATTGCCCTGCTTTAGGTTCTTCAAAGCTTGTGCTGCCATCTAACTGCATAAGGCTGTTTATGACTTATTTCCTTGTTTGTTACCTGTCTCTTCCATGAGAATACAAGACCCAAAGAGCAAAGATCTCACCTGACTGCTTCGTCCTGCATCCCTAGTTCCAAGAACAACGCCTGGCATATAGCTGGTGCTCAAGAAATGTTTGTGGAAAGAGAGAGGGAGAGAAAAGAATGGAGGACATGAGGGAAGGATGGAAAGAGGGAGGCAAGAAGTAGGATAAGGAAGAAGGAAGGGAGGGAAATGAAGGAAGGAAGGGAGGGAGGGAGGGAGGAAGGGACGAAGGAGAAGATAATCTTATGGTTTCTTCAAGATTTATAAATTCTCCACAGTACGTCTCAAATATGTAATTTATTTTAAAATGAGTTTGTGCTTTATTTTGCCATGCAACTGAAGATTAAACTGATTGCTTTATTATTACTTTTGGGAATGTTCTTGCAAATAGAGTAATCTAAACCAAAAAGATTTTTGATGTAAGTCATTATCAATCAAATTAAAAAAACAAAATACAGAGTTTCTGTTTGGGGTGATGGAAACGTTTCGGTAATGGATTGTGTTGTTGGTATTACAACATTATGAATATAACCACACCACTGAATTATATATTTGAATGTGGCTAAAGGGGAAATTTTAGCTTGTACATATGTCATTAGAACAAAAAAAAATTTTAAACCATAGAACTGTACAACACATAAAGTGAACCATAATGTAAACTACGGGCTATAGTTAATAGTATAATTATAATAATATTGTTCCATCAATTGTAACAAAGGTACCACATGAATGCAAAGTGTTAATAATAGGGAAAACTGTGTGTGTGAGGGGGGATATGTGGGAATTCTATTTTTTTCATGATTTTTCTGAAACTTACAACTTCTCTAATAAAAAATAAATTAAAAAACTAGATGACATAATCCAGATAAAGATATCACAAGTAATTGTATTAGTCAGGGTTCTCTAGGGGAACAGAACTGTCAGGAAATATCTGTAAATATTATGAGATTTTGTAAAATTATCTCACATGACTGTGGGGATGCACAAGTCCAAATTCTGCAGGGCAGGCAGCAAGCTGGGAACACTAACAAAGGTGCTCAGTGAATTACCAGGAGAAGCTAGGTGGCTGAAGCAGAGATGGGAATTCTCTCTTTTGACTGCTGAAATAATCACTTCTCCTTTTAAGGCCTAGGCTGATTGGATGAGATGTCTCTCATTGCTGAAGGAAATCTTCTCAGCTGATTACAGATGTACTCTGTCATAGAGGCAATCAACTTACTGTTTATGTAAGTTCAAAAAATATCCCCACAGTAACAATTAGGTCAATGCTTGCTTGAGCGAACAACTGGGCACCATTACCTGGTGAAGCTGGACAAAGGAACCTAACCATCACAACAAGAAATTAAATTACAGATCAATATCATTTATGATTTGACCATAGAAGCAAAAATCCTTGACAAAATACCAGCAAACTGAATCCAACAGCACATTAAACAAATTACATACCAATATTAAGTGGGATTCATGCCAAGTATGCAAGGGTGGTTCAACATAAGACAATCAACTAATGTAATACATCACACTAACAAAATGAAGAAAAAAAATGACAATTGCAATTGATGCAGGAAAGGCATTTGGCAAAATCCATCACCCTTCTTGATAAAAAAAACCTCAAGAAGACAAGGAATAGACATAAACTTCCTCAACATGATAAAGGGCATATATGAAAAATCCACAGTTAACATCATACTCAATGGTAAAAGGCTGAAAGCTTTCCCTTAAGATCAGGGAACAAGACAAGGATGTCCACTGTCACCACTGTTATTCAACATTGTACTGGAAGTTCTAGTCAGAAAAATTAGGCAAGAAAAGGAAATAACAGTCATCCAAATTGGAAAGGAAGAAGTAAAACTTTTCCTATTTTCATATGACATCATCCTATATATATATATAAACCACAATAAACTACCAAAGTGAATTAAAAAGTTCAGCAAAGTAGTGAGGTACAAGATCAACCAACAAAAATCAGTAGTATTTCTATGTACTAGACATCAACAATCTGAAGAAGAAATCAATCATTTATAATAGCAACAAAAAGAGTCAAATATCTAGGAATAAATTTAAGAAAGGATGTAAAGGACTATACACGGAAAATTACAAAATATTGCTAGAAGAAATGAAAAACCTAAATAAATGGAAGGACACACATTGTTCATGGATTGGAAGACTAATTATTGTCAAAATGTCAATTTTATCCAAAGCTATTTACAGATTCAATGCAATCCCAATAAAAATTCCAACAGTCTTCCTTCAAGAAATGGTAAAGCCAATCTTCAAATTTATATGGAAGGGTAAGAAGGACTGAATAGCCAAAACTATCTTGAAAAAGAAGACTGAGGTTGAAGTACTCACACTTCCCTATTGTAAAACTTACTACAAATCTACAGTGGTCAAAACAGCATGGTGGGAATGGATATGGGTTCAAGCAGTTGAGCACTCACCTCCCACATGGGAGGCCCTGGGTTTGGTTCCTAGTGCCTCCCAAAGAAGATAAACAATGAGCAGACACCAAACAAAATCAATGAGCAGATAATGAGCAAAAACAATGAGCAAACAACAGGCAAACAACGAGAAGACTATGAGCAAAAACAAAAAAACAAGCAGGGAGTGGATGTGACTCAAATAGTTGAGCACCCACCTTGCACATGGGAGATTCCAGGTTTGGTTCCTGGTTCCTCCTAAGAAAAAAACAGACAATGAACAAAAACAATGAGCAAACAGATGAGGGTGCCATCTTGGGGTGGGGGGGGGGGGGAAGGGCAGGACAAAATACAAGCAACCGAAAAAGAAATAAAATTAAAAAGAAATATTTTTTTTTTAAAACCCAGAATGGTGAGACACATAGACCAATGGAATCAAATTGAGAATTCAGAAATAGCCCCTCACATAGATGACCAATTGATTTTTGACAAGGGTACCAAGTCTCCTCAGTGGGGAAAGAATAGCTCTTTTTTTTTTTAGGAATTTTTTTCTCTCTCCCCTTCTTCCCTCCACCCCCCAGTTGTCTGTTCTCTGTGTCTTTTTGCTGCATGTTCTTCTTTGTCTGCTTCTGTTGTTGTCAGTGGCACAGGAATCTGTGTTTTTTTTTTTTTGTTGCCATTATCTTGTTGTGTCAGCTCTCTGTGTGTGCGGTGCCATTCCTGGGCAGGCTGCACTTTCTTTCATGCTGGGTGGCTCTCCTTACAGGGCGCACTCCTTGCATGTGGGGCTCCCCTACACAGGGACACCCTTGCGTGGCACAGCAGTCCTTGTGCATATCAGCACTGCACATGGGCTAGCTCCGCATAGGTCAAGGAGGCCCGGGGTTTGAACCGTGGCCCTCCCATGTGGTAGACGGACATCCTAACCACTGGGCCAAGTCCGCTCCCCGAAAGAATACCTCTTAAACAAATGGTGCTGGGAAAACTGGATATCCATATCCAAAGGAATGAAGGGGGACCCCTACCTCACATAATATACAAAAATAACTAAAAATGGATCAAAGACATAAATAGAAGACATAAAACTCTAAAATTCCTAGAAATAAAAACAACTTTTATGCATCAAAGAACTTCATCCTGAAAATAAAAAGACAAGCTACACAATGGAAGAAAATATTTGGAAACCACATATCTGATAAGGGTTTAATATCCAGAATATATAAAGAAATCCTACAATTCAACAATAATAAGACAAACTACCCCCTTCAAAATGGTCAAAAAACTTGAATAAATATTTTATTCAAAGAAGATATACAAACAGCCAAAAAGCACATGAAAAAAGGTTCTATATCATTGGCCATTAGGTAAATGCAAATAAAACCACAATGAGATACCATTTCATACCAACTAGAATGGGTACTATTCAAAAAATGGAAAATAGCAAGTGTTGGAGAGGATGTGGAGAAATAGAAACACTCATACTTTGTTAGCAAAAATGTAAAATGGTGCAACCACTGTGAAAAACTGTTTGGCCGTTCCTCAGAAAGTTAAGTATAGAATTACTTTATGACCCAGGCTATCCCACTTCTAAGTATATACCCCAAAGAATTGAAAGCAGGGAATTTCAACTGCACACTGATGTTCATAGCAGCTTTATCCAGAATTATGAAAGCAACCTGAATGTCTGTTTTCATCTGCAAGGCTGTCAAAATACCACACAGATACCATGAAATGGGTTGACTTTTACAATGAATTTTACTACCTTACAAGCTTACCATTCTGAGACTGTGAAAGCGTCCAAATCAAGGCATCACCAGGCAATGCTTTCTCCCTGAAGGCTGGCTGCTGGCAATCCTGAACTCCTCTGTCACATGGGAGGGCACATGGCAGTGTCTGCTCATTTCTCCCTTCTCTTTGTGGTTTCATTGCTTTCAGCTTCTGGCTTCTGTGGCTTTCTCTTTCTCTCTCTGAATTACGTTTTCTTATAAAGGACTCCAGTAAGAGGATTAAGACCCACCCTGGGCCACACCTTAACTGAAGTAACCTAATCAAAGGGCCCTACTTACAATAGGTTAACATCTACAGGAATGGATTAGCTTTAAGAATATGATTTTCTGGGGTCCATACAGCTTCAAACAATTACAGTGTCTGTAGGGGTTCAGTGAATCTCTAGCCCTGGCTTCCCCTCCCTAAGGAAAACTCAGCCTTCAGTACACAACTTCCTGCATGCCCCAGGACACAAGTTAAAATGTAACAAAATCCTCTATGTGCAGATGGTATCTTAGACTGTAATTTTCTCCA